>NC_086330.1:293614020-293941483 GCF_032445375.1 Bacillus rossius redtenbacheri | reverse complement strand
GAAAACATATAGCTGGAACGCACTCTATATGCTCGAAGGTGATTACTAAGTATAATCTCTATGGAGAAAAAATAAACATCTGTTCGTTTATCAAATATGGCAGAAAGTAGTGATGAGTGTACAGACCTTGAAGCATCTGGAAGTGAATATATTCCGTCCAACGTGGAAAATAGTGATTCAGAACTAGATAACGGTGAAAGTAAAAATAGAGGTAGAAAAAGAAAGTGTAATGTAAAGAAATGGAAGCGAAATGTAGCAAAATCAAAACGTGCTCGTGGTGAGGCTTATGTGGGGCATAAAGGAAAAAAGAAACCAGGCCGGCAAACAGCTACAAACTGCAAGTGCAAGAAAAACTGCCTCGGCAGTCTGACTAATGAACGCAAACATTTATTCTTGAAAGCATTCAATAATATAGCAGAACAAGAAAGACAAGATTCTTACCTTAGTGGACTATTACAGTTTTACCAGTAGCCCGACGAAGAATAGTATCCGGAAACAAGTCACCTCGCTGCTTCAGTATCAAATACAAAGTAAGTTCAATACCTCTACCCTTATCTTGTAAACAATCATCACGCCAATGAACATGTGTACTTACTATTGCATGTTTGCTTTGATTTTAGGTTAGGGACGGCCCAAAGCAAATCGAAGTTTGCAAAATGGGATTCTGCTTACTACATGGCATTGGTAAGAAGAGAGTGGAAAGGATTACAAAGCACATGTCAACATCTGTAACACCTCCAACAGATGGCCAAGGGAAACATGATACCAGAGCAAATGCTATTCCCGAAAATATCAAACAGCAAGTCGATAACCATATCAGAAGCTTCCCAAGGAGATTGTCACATTACAGCAGAGGTAAGAGCAACAGGTATTATTTGTCTCCGTTGCTAAACATATCACATATGTACCAAATGTATCTGGAGAAGTATGAAGTTGATGTGCATCATCGTCTGAAGGAAGGACAAAAAATCAAACCTACTGTGACGTATGATTATTATTACAGATATTTTCGAAATAACTTTAATTATTCATTAGGGAGGCCTCGTACAGACACGTGCAAAACATGTGATATTCTGGAGAACCAGATAAATGGGGCAACTTCTATAGAGGAAAAGAAACAACTTGAGACTGAAAAAATGGTTCACATCACTAAAGCAGACATGTTTTATAAAAGCATGAAAGGTAAGATACATGAAGCTGAAAACAATGAATTTACTGATACACTCTGTTTTGACTATCAACAAAATATGCCCCTTCCAAAAGTACCTTCCAGCGATGCTTTTTACTGTCGCCAGGTTTGGATGTACAACTTCTGTATCTATTCAGCGAAACTCAAAACTGCCCACTATTATATGTATGATGAATGTACAGCAAAGAAAGGCTCAAATGAAGTTATCTCGTTCCTGAAACATTATTTTGATAATGTGCTCAACACATCGGTAAAGAAAGTCTACCTTTTTTCAGACAACTGCTGTGCACAGAATAAGAACAATGCTTTAGTCCAGTTCCTTTTTAGCTGCACACAAATAGGGAGATTTGACGATATTGTGCACCGATTTCCAGAACCGGGCCACAGCTTCCTTCCATGTGACCGGTGTTTTGGTCGCATTGAAATAAACATCAGAAAAACAGAGAGGGTATATTTGCCTCAAGAGTACAAAAGTTTGGTGAAGAAAACCTCACCTAAGAAGTTCTTTGTCATTGACGTAAAACAAGATGATGTACGAGATTTCGTCACACATTTGAAGCAAATGTTTCTGAAAAAAGTGAAGGGTACAAGTGTATTTACTGTATCGCGTTTCCGTATTTTCCACTACTCTGGCTCATCACAAGTTCTGCGATGTTGCAGTCATCAAAGTGAACTTTACTATGAAAACTTTAATTTAATAAAGGCTAAACAACAACTTTCACTTGATGCACCTCCTGCATATGTGATGAAACTACCACTTAAAGATGCGAAACTAAGGGACACAATGAAACTCGCAGAGCAGTATGTTCTGAAGTGTGACATGTGGTACTACAATAACTTGAAGTCTGTGGCAACGATAGATCTAGAATGTGGTGCTTCTTGTTCAGACGATGACTACATGTCACTGTGAACGTGTAATAGTTGTTTATGTGTGTTCATTTACAGCCATATTCTTTCATAGTACATAATGAAGTGTGGTACTTTGACTTGTTACAATAACATTGTATTGTTTATCTTAAGTTTTGGGTACTTCTCTGAAATTAATGTTATGTATATTGATTTTATTACAACACATAGTTTTTTAAGAGTAGAAAGAGTCTTCTATCATGTGGTAATATTGTTAATTTAAAATACTGTCATTAATTAGGGATTATACATGTTGTGGCCGTCAGGGCCACATTTAACCTTGTAATTAAATTTTGCTTTATTGAGGTTACTGGCTTTTAGTTTTAGATAGTTTTATTTTACGTATTTTTATGTTTTCAATTTTTATTTGACGTTAATTCTTCTCTTTATATAATGGTTGTGACTGCTAATATTTTATTTTAAGCTAAGTGTTTTATTTTGTAACTATGGATTGGTAGTTACGTGATATTGATTGTGTTTCGCATGAATTCCACTTGGTGCGCTCCCGGCGGTTTGGCGATGATGTCACCGACGCGGCCGGCCGGGAGTGGGAGGTATCAGCTGGAAGCGAGGACGATTGGCGAGACTCGTGTGGAGCACGCAGCATGTGACGGCGCGGGCTGAAGAGCCGGGTGGCAGCGGGCGGCTATGGGCAGGGTCAGCATGGACACACCACGCAGGGCGACAGGGCAAGGGATTGCCCGGTGATGGACACTTTGAACAAGGTAAAAAGAGGCTGCCGCATTGAATTTTTCCCTCGTGGTGATAAACTAACTGTTGCGAAGATCGTAATTTGAACTTTTCTAGTTTGGACGGAACTTTTGCACCCTTTTTCTGAGAAGAGGCCCATATTTTTAATGTCACACATTGGTGACGTGATGACGTGTTTTTGTTAACGGTCGCCCGTTTGCCCGTTTTGTGGGACGCCAAAGTTTGTTTTTAAAATAATTCGGCGTTTTGGAAAATTGTAGCAACGTTTTGAGACATTGGCATAAGTAGAATATTTTCAATTGGACTTTACTAATTCTAATGACTTTCTGCAGTATTATAGAGTGTATGCGAGGGAGTTTTGCCGCACGCACGGACTGATGTTATGTCGGCGAGGCATTAGACTCTCTAGTTTATTGAGGAAGGTCAGCGAGCCGGCGGACGTCTAGAATGTTAACATAATGGCAAGCTGGTAGTGACAAATTATTTCAAGGAAGAGAACAATTAATAAGAGCTGGGAAATACGTTTAATTTATGTTTTGTATTAGAACATTTTATATGGAATTTTATATAGATTTGTATAATCTTTTTTTTTATAATTGGTATTAAGGTAGGCCATCTTGCATTAACCTTTTTTAGTGGCCACACCTCTCGACCTTCGCTGTGATCATTTAATTATTAGTATGGTCGTGGTTAATATTTATATATATATATATATATATATATATATATATGTTGACATCGTTATTTATATTTTTATAATATTTAATCTGTAATGATTATTTTTGAGAATGGGTTAAGAGACTGCCATTATTATCGCCTTTTTTGTAACCAAACGTGTATTGTTATATATAGTAAATGCTAATTTTTGAAAATTATCTTTTTTTAATAGTAATTGCCCAAAGTCTTGCCTTTATTTGGAATTATGTTTGCTCTGCTTTGTCTGCTTTAAAGTTTTTGGCCTGACCCCTGGGCATTGGTATGGGGAATTTTTTATTGTGTTGCCTTTCATACCTTTTCATAATTTTTGGAATTTCCCTTCACGCCCAGAGTGAGTCGGGGACGCAATCTTTCTTCCAAGTTAGCAGGAAGAAGGGTTACAATATATGTATTATTATTTTCATTATTTGGAGCAAAAAAGGGATAACTTCATTTCACTTATTAACGATTTACTTCCGACTTTAGGAAGCAATTTTATTGTGAATGTGGTTGACGATACACTTTTCCATACTTTATAATGAAAATGTAAACAAGTCATGCACATATAGTAGCCCCAATTTTGCAATACGTTTTTTGTCTCTCCTGTAAAATTACTGAAATGTGAGTTATCCCCTTTTTGCAGCAAGGTCTTCAATTTGCAAAGAAACCGGGCTCTCTCCCAAACTTTATGGCAGAAAGGGTAAAAGTCCTCATAATAAGATTGACAGAACACTCATTCAAGAGCACATTAAGTCATTCAACCCTTATATTTCTCATTATCGCCGTGAACATGCACTGAATAGACTGTACTTGCCAAGTGATTTGACGATAACCAAAATGTATACGGATTTTCAGAAAAGTAAGCCCAGTTTTACATCGTCTTATGATCTGTACAGAGAAGAAGTGGATAAAATGAATATTTCCTTCGTAAAGTTGGGTCATAAGGAGTGTGAATTTTGTGAACACTTCAAACAACATCCTCACTCTCTTGAAGAACCTGACAACAACTGTGATGACTGTCAACAGTGGAAATTGCATATTAATAGGGCAACCACAGCAAGAGATCTATAACGTGAAGATAAGAACAGAGGGATGCAAACAGATGAAATAGTGTACAGTGTTGATTTGCAGGTCATTATGCTACCAAGACTGGACATGTTTAAAAATGTCGTTTTCACACGTCTGTCAGTGTACAATGAAACATTCGCTCCTGTAGGTTCAAAAAATAACCAAAATATTGTCCCTGTTCTTTGGCATGAAGCTACAAGAGGCAGAAAGTAAGAAGACATTGTAAGTGCTGTTTTCAAATTCCTGTCATGTAGCGAGGCAAGAGATGCCAAACAAATTGTATTCTGGATGGACAATTGTACATCGCAAAACAAGAACTGGACAATATTTTCATTTTTTGTGTACATTGTGAACTCAAGCCTTATCAATGCTGATAACATTGTGGTAAGGTATTTTGAGCTTGGTCATACCTTTATGTCTGCAGATTCCTTCCACCACAGTGTGTAAAAGTCAATGAAAACAAACAAACAATCAAAAATCTACGATTTTAGTGACTTTCAAGACTCAGTTTCATTGGCTTCAAAGAAAGTCACGGTTCATATAATGGAACTTGCACACTTTTGTAAATGGAGGAGTTTTATGTCTCTTAAGAAGGTCAAAAGCAGTTCATCTGAGCGACCATATCTTCACGACATTGTTACCATTCAAGCTAAACGTGGCAGGCTAGTTCTTTCCTACAAAAAATATTTTCAGGATGAGTGGAAGGCGCTGGATTTTCTCCAAATGAAGATTACTAAATCTGGGAACATTCCTGCACCTGAAAAACAAGAACGACCAAGGAGGATCTCTGTTTTGAGGAACGGATCTGTACTTCATTTGCTTAGAGGGAAATTGTCTGTTATTCCCGAAAATAGACTAGCATTTTGGCATTCACTTCCTCTTACTGGTGATGGAGGCAGAGATGATGCTAGTGACTATGATGATTCATAAGTGTCACCAAAACCGTTCTGAAAATAATGTTGTATGTCTTCAAGTTGATTTATTTTTTAGTATGCCTCTTACTTGTCTCCAATGAAGGAAAATGTTAGCAAATTATAAAATAACCATATGATAACCTTAAGTGTTAAAGATTTCTTTTAAAGCTTTCTATTAGAATGATAAAATACACCAGAAATGTTCTCATTCATTGTGCTTATCAAACATGTGTAAAACTTAATGGCGAAGTCACTGTTTAATTATCTTTTCATTATTTACAATTTTGTTAAATAAACTTTTGAGAGTATTTTTCTTCTACCTAATACAATCTTTCACTTCATATAATTCACAAGATTATTTTTAAAGCAATATCAATAGAATCACTGTTCAATGAAATTTAGTGTAACTCATATAATAATGCTCCAAATACATATTTGGAAAGAACTGTATTATTATTATTTAAAGTAAACAAATAAGAATTACAAAGTTAGAAATCCAGAAAAAGAAATAATATTATGTGGAATTTACTAAGGCAAACATTGTTATCTA
The DNA here is from genome assembly GCF_032445375.1 of Bacillus rossius redtenbacheri. Taxonomy (NCBI): domain Eukaryota; kingdom Metazoa; phylum Arthropoda; class Insecta; order Phasmatodea; family Bacillidae; genus Bacillus; species Bacillus rossius. The sequence goes on along the minus strand of NC_086330.1, from coordinate 293,935,449 downwards.
CATTTTACGGTATCTGAGCAGATACAATGTTTCTTCCTAGTAAAAGGTAGTTACTATAAAATTCCATAGAAAATTTATATGAAACCATTAAAGATTATATTTTTAACTACTTTTTTAATTGTTTAAATGTCTTTGATAATAACTTTACAAAAATAAAATAATTCTAAAGTATGTAATGCTTCAAATAAAATAGTTGGTTATTTATTTTAACAATTAAAAAAATACACCATACGGATGAACTGAAAGCACAATTTTCTACACTTTTACTTGAACACAGATACCACTTCTGTGCTTAGCAGGGCAGTATAGATAACAAGAATTGCAACGTAAATTTATTAATTTCGTTGTTACTTTAATTAATTTAATGTTGTTTTTAATAAATATTAGGTTAGTAATGTATATTAGCACGTGGCTGGATGTTAACTAATATTTTGTCTCAAACTCGTAAATTAACACTTAAAAACACTGTTATGAAACATTTTTCGAAACACATTTTTAAGATAACGATGCAGTTTCTTTGTACAAAGGACTTTATTGATAAAATGTTAACTCCACGTGTTGTAGGTTCATTGGTTTAGTTGTTAAAAGTAAATAGCCAATTGTCTTGGCAATTTTTATTCTGTGACTAAAACATGCTTATGCAAATGTTATCTTGCTCGATCACCCATAGACACGGGAAACAAGCCGGTGCCTGATAGATGAAAAAATTAATACCTATAATTAACTCTTGCTTCATTTTAAATTTTCGAATTGCTTGAGAGAGTTTCCTTTGCAATAAAGCCAAAAATCTCAAAAATTCATACTTTCACGAGTACATTAATTCCAATAATCTGCCAGATAAATTAAAATCACTTGACTTTAATAATTAAAAAATAAATGTTTATTATCATGCACGAGGCATTGTGCGGCGTATTGGATATGACATTGCCTTTATTATTATGTTTTAATAAAAAATGTTAATGTCGGAAGTGGAAATTCAACATTTTCAGAGTGAACACTTTTGGAGCCATTTTTAATTTTATCTTTTAAATTGCTGGCTGAAATAGTTGCTAGCTAGCATATTTGTTCAAGTTACCCATATAAATCAATTGTTACCTTACCAATTCAATACAAATTAATTAGAATAATAATGTGAGCAGAACTGTTCTGGAACAGATGCACAACAAAAAGAATTTATAAAAAATATCAAATGATGCTAGATATAGTTATGATTATTATAAAATAAAGAGTAAGGTTGAAATGCTGCCTGTACCCGTAATACTAGACAGGTTATGCACTTTAGCATTAGTATCGAACTTAGGTAAATTTGTGGTTTTAGGTGTGGAACTTGGGTTCCATAACATTTGTCTCTTTTAAAATTTAATTTTTTAAAAAGGAATGATGCTACGTAGTTTCTTTTCAGTTTTAAATAATAAAGAGAAAGTTTGGAATAAGTTTCATCTGCTATACACATGGCACAAATGTCTTTTTTTAAAATCAATTTTTGTATGTATCATATCTGAAATCCATTTTTGTATGCATAAATGGTGTGTGTGTGTGAGAGTATTTTAAGGCCATAGGCTACTTACGTTATTGATTACTTAACTTATTGGGTTTTGTTTATTTGCAAGGAAGACATTATGACTATTATTATAGTAAATGTTTTATAAGATACAATATATATTAGCAACACACGTATGAGTTTTTTCTGTGAAAATTTTTTAAATAATAATTGAATGTTATATATATCACCAGTGTTTCCTAGAATAGATTAAAAAGCTTGTAATTTTATGTTCCTTATACAAATCTGTTTTGTTATTTAGATTTATGATAGAAGAGAAAAGAAAACTTAAAAGTATAGCCGGTTATAGTGACCAACATAAATGTAGATTGATACAAAAAGAAACCCTTTTCAGTGTTGAAAAAGTAAACTTTCCTAATCATTGCACACAGTATATCCAAAAATCAGAAACTGGAGTGGATGGTATGCTTAGTTGAAGTATGAGCAGCATTGCTCAAAGTCATGCATTTTTGCATAATGTTTCTACTAAAGAGAAAAACAGTGGCAGCACCCCTGATAATGATTCATCAGTAATCTTCGACAATTGCAAAGCTGGGGAGGGTTCATTATCAGTTTCTGACTATCATGTCAGGACCAGTGGTGATGATTCATTAGCCAATTGTTTGTTTAACAGTTCAGAGGAAAGTTCATAAATGGAATTTGAGCCCAGTGATAATGATGCACAATAATTGGAAAGCTCTAACTTGGCTACACATGACATTATTAGTGTCCAACATTCTACACAGTCAGAGTATTTGGGTGAAAAAAGCAATAATTTGAAGTTTGAACTCTCATCTTGGGCATTAGAACATAATATTGCTGGTAATGCTTTATCTGCTCTTCTTTGTATTTTGCATAAAAATACAAACTGCGATCTACCCCGTGATGCAAGAGCGCTGTTAAAAACACCACGTGTCAGTAGGGTTATCAGTTTAGGTGGTGGACAGTACGTTCATTTTGGGCTTGAGAATACGTTACGAAAAATCATAGATAAATATAAGCAAAGAAAACAAACAGTAAACAGTATTGAACTTCTTGTAAATATTGATGGTTTGCCATTATCAAAATCATCAGCATGTTTGTTGTGGCCCATTTTAATTTCTGACAATGTATTGAAAAATGTTTATATAGTTAGTGCATACTACAGCAAGGAGAAACCAAATTCTGATAATGAATTTTTACAGCAGTTTGTTGAGGAAGCAGTTGTATTAGTTGCGAATGGAGTTGAAAAAGAAAATGGCACTATAAGAGTTAATGTAGTGGCACTAATATATGATGCGCCTGCCAAAGCATTTGTTTTGTTAGTTAAAGGTCATAGTGGGTACAACAGTTGTACAAAATGTTGTGTTGAAGGTGTTTATGTTGAAAAAAGAGTATGCTTTCCTATAGAAATCTCAGCCATTCACCTGAGAACTAATGAAATGTTTTCCAGATATTTATATGATGATTTTCATGTAGGGAAAACTATTTTAACAAGAATACCTAATTTTGGACTGGTGACGAATGTACCGTTAGATTATATGCACCCAGGGCCGGCACCAGGCCCATGCGGCACATGCGGCCGCATGTGGCGCCACGTGGGCAGTGGCGCCAACGGAGCTATCGGAAAAAAAAATACAAAAAAATTTTAATTTATTTGAGCAAAATAGTTTTATAAATAAATAAACGCCATGAACATGATTATAATTTTATAAAAGATAGAGTGTTTCTGTTTGCTAATACAGCAATATGCGAGCATCGGTGGTGATGCGATGGCGATGACTCATGTGGTGGTGCGCGCCGCGCGGTGCTTCCCTGCTTTCCTGTCACAACATGAAGCCCTCCCCACCCTCCTCCCGCTGCCCCCGACCCACCGTAAGTGCCTGTTCACTGCACCGCTCAGTCTCAGTGCTAGTGCTATCTGTCAACTCGACAAGTGCATGCACACGCCACTGTCCAGTTTGATATTATTATTGTGGTGGTATCATGGCGGACAAGAAGAAACCTACCGGTACTTTTTATAGAAAAAGAAAAAAGGACATGGAAAGAGAAAACGAAAAACAGGCGAAAGCAATGAGTAAATTTTTTGTTAGATCTGAAGTTGGCTCTTCCGTAGAGTCTGAGTATCATAAGAACGACACCGCAGAACAACAAACAATGCAGGTAAGAGAGCAATTATTATATTTATCTGTACTTTTAAACTAAACGAAAAATTAAGTTTTCTCCATCTTGCAAATTTTCTCAACTTTTGTTGTGCATTTTCTATGGGATGATTTAGTATCCAACATGTGTTACACGTGTTTCAGGATTCTGATTCCGAGGAAACTTTGGTTATTCCATTACCCAAATCATCTAGACCAACTGTTCAAATTGAATCTGAGAACATCGAACAACATCCACTGCAGGTAAATTTGAATATATTTTAGGTGCTTTTTGTTCAATTGTTTCTATATTTGGTAAGTAGCCGATCATGAAATCGTAGCTTATAGCACACCATTAAGGGAGGATGAACAAAAATTATTTTTTCAAAATTCGTTTTTAACTTTATTATTAATGTTAATCCAAATCAAAAAACGATGTAAAAAAATCACAACAATTTTTATATTATTACACTTACTTAAAGTGCTGATTTTGACCCTCTCGGTTTCCGACTAGACTTCTAACAAACATTTACAAACAGCTGTTTTAATAGAGTGGCGGGGGGTTTTGTTTTGTTATTGTGTAGCGCGGGCAAGATGACTGACTTCCCTCCCTGATCGCGAGCAAAGCCTAAAATTGATCCTAACCATATACTTTTTTTTATTTGTAGTTTTACAAGTTACGAATTACGTGCGTTCCCTGCGTTCCGGCACTCTTGGGAGGTAAGGGAACGCCGTTATGTTGCGTTCCCACTGAAATTAACCACTGTGTTGATGTGTTTTCAGGATTTTCATCTCAAGGAAAAAAGGAACGATCTTGACGACTGTGGAGAATGGCCGGCTAAAATCACCGATGACATCCGTCAAGTTCTCGTCGAGAAAGGCCCTGTGCAGGTTAAACATTTTAAATTTCCTGTTGACCATAAATCTGGCAGACGCTTCACAGTTGCCAATTATAAACAAAAATTGTCAAATGGAGAAGAAATCGACAGAGAATGGCTCGTGTACTCAAAATCGAAAAATTCAGTATTTTGTTTCTTTTGTAAACTCTTCAGTAATGAAGTTATATCTGTTTCTGGAACAGAGGGTTACTCTGATTGGCAAAACATGTCAACATTCTTACGCCAACACGAAAAGTCACCTCATCATATAACAGCTGCCATTTCTTATCGAGAACTTTCCCAGAGATTGAAGTCAGGGAAAACCATTGACGACAAAAACCAACGCATCATAAAATCAGAAACAGAGCATTGGTATGAAGTTTTGAAGCAACTTCTTACTATAGTGCAGTTCCTTGGAGCTCAAGGATTAGCTTTTCATGGCACTAATGATAAGATTTTCCAAGAAAATAACGGAAACTTTTTGAAACTAGTGGAGCACATTTCCAGATTTGACGCTGTTCTCTCTGAACATCTTCGCAGGATAACTTCGAAAGAAACTCATGTACACTATTTAAGCAAAGAGATACAAAATGAGTTCATAGATGTACTTGCTCGTAAAGTTAATGAATTCATCTTAAGTGAATTGCATAAAGCTACCTACTATTCCATCATTCTTGACTGTACTCCTGACGTTAGCCACCAAGAACAGATGACTCTAGTAGTCAGATTTGTTCACGCTATACCAGGAGAAAACGCAATAATCAAAGAATACTTCCTTGGGTTTCTGCAAGCGTTTGATACATCTGTAGAAGGACTAACAGCTCTTTTGTTGGATGAGTTGTCAAAAAGAGGAATAGCTTTAAACAACATGCGAGGCCAGGGGTATGATAACGGGTCTAACATGAAGGGAAAACATGTTGGGGTTCAAAAAAGGATCATAGACCTCAACCCAAGAGCCTTCTTTGTCCCTTGTGGAAGTCACTCACTAAACCTAGTAGTAAACGACGCTGCTCTTTCCTGTACTGTAGCCAAGAACTTTTTCAGTAACGTTCAAGAGATTTATAACTATTTTTCGGCATCCATCCATAGATGGGACATATTGAAACATCACGTAACAAATTTAACAGTAAAACCTTTAAGTGAAACCCGATGGGAAAGTAGGATTGACGCTCTTGAACCTCTGCGCTACCATATTGATGAAATATACGACGCTGTTTACGCAGCCTCTACTGATGCCAAGATTGATGTTTTTGGAAAAAATACGACAGGAAAAGATTCTTTCAAAATAAATTTCTTTTTTGTGATTCTCGATACAGCCATCAGTTCATTGTCCGAGAGATTTGATCTTATGCACAACCATAGCCAACATTTCCAATTTCTTTATGACTTGAAAAAATTAGAAAATGGTGAAGAAAAAACTATCAAAGGAAATTGTCAACGTTTGAGCGAAGTACTGACAGCAGGTGATGAAAGAGACATTAACGCAGAAGATCTTTTTAAGGAAACAGATACGATTTTAAAGGATTTTGCAAAAGCTAAATCAAGAAAGAAAGGTTTTCTGAAGTAGAACACTGCTGATGAACGAGTGTAGTTAGGAAGTTATGAGTATGTTGATGATGATGACCTTATTAATTGTTTTGTTATTGACTGTTCAAGAAACTGTAAATAAAATAAGATAGTTGTATCATAAATTTTTAGTCTTTATTTCCTTTGTTTTTATTACTACAGTAGGCTAGTGTGTATAAGTATATATATGTGTGTGCGTTTGCACCAATATATGAAGTCACTAATGTGTGTGTGTGTGTGTGTGTGCGTTTGCACCAATATATGAAGTCACTAATGTGTGTGTGTGTGTGTTTGTGTGTGTGTGTGTGTGTGTGTGTGTGTGTGTGTGTGTGCGTGCGTGCGTGCGTGAGTGAGTGAGTGAGTGAGTGAGTGAGTGAGTGAGTGAGTGAGTGAGTGAGTGAGTGAGTGCGTGCGTGCGTGCGTGCGTGCGTGTGTGTGTATATATATATATTGGCGCCAAATCTAGATCTCGCATGTGCCGAAAAAACTCCTTGCACCGGCCCTGTATGCACCTGTTGTGCTTAGGTGTAATGCGGAAGATGATTTATCTATGGATTAGTGGACCTTTAACTGTTTGGCTATCAAGTAATGCAGTTAAAATTCTTTCTTCTAAACTAGTATCGCTGCGTAACACAGTGCCATGTGATTTTGCACGACGTCCATGAACTTTACAAGATGTCAATAACTGGATGGCTACTGAGTTCAGGCAGTTTCTTCTGTACACTGGCCCTGTAACTATGAAGAATATATTGTGTAAAGACATATATAATAATTTCTTGGTTCTTCATGTGTCAATTACAATTCTTTGTAGCAGCAAACTGTTGGAACTTGATTTCATTAATTATGCTTAAGAGTTGTTGCATCATTTTGTTAGGTGTTATGAAGTAATTTATGGCAAAGAACACAATTCCCACAATGCCCACAATGTTCATAACTTGGTACATATTGCAATGGAGGTGCGGAAATTTGGCACATTGGATTCTTTCAGCGCATTTCTATTTGAAAACTACATGTCTTCAATCAAGAAGTTGATAAGGAAAAGTGAAAAGCCATTGCAACAGCTGGAAAGACGGAATATGGAAAAAGAAGCATGGAATGTGCCGAAACATGTTAGTTCAAAATGCAGTAATGTTAGCAAACCCCATAATGAGGCCCTCTTACAGATGGCTTTAGTGAAAACATTTCACAATATAAAGCATTTAATGCTGGTACATTTTCTATTACTTGTGATGGCAAAAATAATTGTTGTCTTTTGAAAAGTGATTTATGTTGTTCATTTTTAAACATTGTGTATGATGGTAAACAGACTTACATTGTTGGGCATGAATTACTGCCAGTTGATAATGTATATGATAAGCCATGTGAGTCAAGCACACTTGATATTAGAGTTGTTCAGGAATCATTCAAACTCTGTTCATGGAATTTGTGTGAAATAGATAGAAAGTTGTGGGAAATGCCTTATAATGAAAATTTTGCTTTATTTCCTGTAATACGCACCTTAAAACTTAATAGCCTACTGTATTAATGCTGTATTTTTTTATTATTTTTTTTTATTTCTGTATGATATAAGATTTATTTATTGTTTTTAAGTCATACACATATATATTTTGCTGTGTTTTTGCAAGCAGCCTCTATTTGCTGCTCTTGACTCAACACAACCTGGAAGATGTTTTGTGTAGTTGAATTTGAAGATGGACTGCAACTTGTTCCAAGAAATTGGATAAGAGAGGATGGCAAGAAATGTTTGTGGCCAAGGTATACCAGCCAATTTAAATTAAACAGAACAATAGCAAATAAAGAAGAGCCATCCAGTGATTGGGAAATGCATGCTCTCAAAAGATATTTTGGTAAAACAGGTATGTGTGGTACAAACATTAAGGTAAGGTCCCCTATGATCCCCATGTTAAGTAAATTTTCGCAAATTACATTTTTTACAAGCCAACAAATCTGCCAAAAATGTGTAATGTGTGTAATGTGTATAACGGATGAAACTTCTAACCTTTCTCTTTATTTTAAACTGCAAACAAGTTATCTACCACCATACAAAAGCATAGGTTCCGTAGATTACTGCACCATATATTATGTAATTAATTTATTGGATACACTTATTTTATTCATTAAATATAGTGATCACTGGTAAACTGGCAATCACAGGGGACTTTCTTTTATGTAGCTTTAAGTATAGGCTAGTATAAGTTGCTATTAAAGGTATTATTATAGGTGGTGTGTGTCAAATCTTCAATTAATCTTAAACATATTCTTGAAATTCTACTTATTATTTCTTATGATTTACATATAAATTGAAGCAGTACCACACAAAGCAAAAAACCTACATGCCATTCACAGCTATGCACGGAAACGAGATGGGCACTTTGTGCATATACCAGTTCAATCCTTATTGTTTCCTTGCTTTAGTGCCTGAAGTGCAGAAGGAAATAGCCTTATTATGGAAAGATATATATTATAAACACTAGCATATTTAATTCAATAAAAAAATTAATATAAATATAGGGTGATGTAAACTTAAGACTTGTTTTCTTTCAGATACTTACAAAAATGGTATAATTAAATTAAAATTGGCTGAAAATTTTTCGGATATAGACAGTCCACCATCTAATGGAGATGCAAAGTTTAAGAGGAAAATCAGACACGAGAGGGCTAAACGTAAACTCGATTCATCTGAATCAGATGAAGAATCATCTAATTCTTTGTTACCACCTCTACCACAACCACCATTGGCCAAAAAATCAAAAGTTTTGTTGTATAGAACCACTGAAAAATTGCAGCTTTTCTGCCTTTCAGCCATTGATGACTGACTGTATGACCCAGCCATTGAGTACACCTCTTTCCCAGCCAGTACAGAGTACTTCAACATATGCACCTTCTAATGACAAGACTTTTTCACATGAGAGTTGTGCATCAACATCAATCACAGCTAGCAATAAAAGTCAAACTTGTGATGTTGCATCCAGCGAAATGAACTTAGTATCTCAGTTAGCTGCTTCAATGAAAGGTACGTACAATATTATGTAATAAATTTTGACTTAATGTTTTTTTTTATTGTTTGATAAAATTGTTATATATATATATATATATATATATATATATATATATATATATATATATATATATATATATATATATATATATATATATATATATATATATATATATCCCTCTGGCGAGCAGAATTTCAGAAGGACATTGTAAGAAGATTGAACCAGTTGTACAACTAAGTGACTGTGATTGAAGACCACATGGAGCAGTTCAAAAAACTCAGCACACCATCAGCTGAAAGTGTGGCAGTTCCAAATGATCTAGAGCTGCAAAGATTGCCACTACAGGATACTCAATCTCTAAAAGAATTAGAATTGTTGGAAGATTCTACTTTTTTTAAACAAATGGTAAGTTAGTTAAATGTAACTATTTACTGTGGAAGTACACATTTCAAATATGTTTCATATAATTCACAGATGTAAATATTGTTTTGACCTGCAATGTTGATTATGTATAACTGCTTGTTTACAACTACATATGTGTTTATCTATTCCCAACCTTTTCTATTTACATATCATTTGTATAATTTTTACATTTTCTGAAAACTTATATTTATTTTAACAAGTAACTTTTTTATTATTTAATAAATTTAAAACGCTATATTCTACAAACGTCAATTATCTATGTGAAACGTTTTATGATTATTTTATATCTCTTTGTCAGGGCCTTTTGCTTTCAAAAATTGTATTCTATTTGTATTGAAGTTTAAAAATATTATTATATGTAGATCACCCGATCATAACTTAACTAGGCTTATTTTTAGAAGTTACATCATAACACTAATAATCTATGGTAAACTTAACCTGCAGCAAGATTACAAATGCTGATTACCATTTTATTGTAATATATTATACTAAATGTTGGAGTGCTACGATTCAAGCGTCAGTATAATGATGCCATGGCAGGATGAACTGGTATAAGAACATACAAAAAAATTGTTTTTCATTCTGGAGCTTTTTAACTTCTATGAGAATTTATGTGGAGTGGTTTTATAAATTTAATTTGGATTTTGCACACTAAAATATACCCAGATGATGTTCTGGAATAGAGAATCTTTTCTCAGACTGAAACTATAGCCGGGATAGAATTTTTACTAGTGAGAGCATCCAGGTTCTTGTAAAATCGAGATCAATTTTATTTGATAACGGGGATAAAGTGTTTATCTCTGTTAATACCGTAATTGCAAAATATAGTTCACATAACTTGAGTTGTATTAATATTTTTATTAATTTTTAATCTAAGCGCAAATAGATGGAAACTATACATTTTTTAAAGCATAATCTGGTCTTTGAATCACTTTTTTTTTGTCTTTTCGACAATAGTGGAATCTTCTTGTGTAAAGCTCTTGGTATAATTATGTTAAGTAATGTAAGAACATTTTTCTCACTTTTAGATTGCCCTGTTGAAAGGCATTGGAGGAAGTGATGCCTACAATGTAACCGTCAAAATTCTGAAACGACTGCTAAGTAATGGCTTAGCAGTGCAGTATAGTTGGGCAGGTGTACACACAAAAAGGCCATTCAAAGATTTGAACATCTTTAAATTAGTGCTAGGTAAGACTATTGAGTTATTTAGTGTAATTAACATGCAGTTGGTCAATACAGGATATAAAAAAGTCTTTTTTAGTATCTGAAATGCATATTTACAATCAAAGGTGATGTAAGTATTTGTCAATTATCATTTTTATTATCTATAGTAGGCCTAATAAGTTGATTATTGTTTCGATTCATAATTATAACACTCAATTTTAATCAGAGTTAAGACAATTTTGGTGAAATTAATATTAAAATTAATCATGCTTTAATTTTTTTTTCCAAATACCCACAAAACCAGGTAAATACGTATAAAGCCTGATAAATCAACAAACCGGTTTAGCAGGCTTTAAAAATTATAATTTACAAATATTGTAAACAAAATAAGTTAGGCATGTAAAATAAGATTTAGAGACCCATAAAAGTTTTTCAGAAATGTAAATTTTCTAATTAATACATATATACATATATGTCCCATTTACCTTTCTTAATAAAGGTGTGTATGTTAGCCAATATGTTCTACATTTATGTAACCAAATTCTACTTACGTTTATAAAATGTAATTTTCTAAACAAACATTTTAATATTATAAAAAAATAGTTCAAACAAATGTATTGTAGAGATACCTCAGTTTGGTTACTATATCATTCTTATCTGGTTTAATCAATAACACTGCTACACACCTCACAGTTCATTTTCCCCAACATGGGATTCCGCTTCTCCATACACATTTATTACATATTATTCATTCATTGGATGACTGGTTCTGTCCCTTTGGTTAGTGTAGATGGTCTCACTAGCTCTAGCCTTTGCTCATGAATGTTGGTAACTAAATAACTCAATAGTCTTACCTAGCACTAATCTAAAGATGTTCAAATCTTTGAATGGCCTTTTTGTGTGTACACCTGCCCAACTATACTGCACTGCTAAGCCATTACTTAGCAGTCGTTTCAGAATGTTGACGGTTACATTGTAGGCATGAAGCAACATGCACGTGAATTTTAACTGTTAGCCTTTATTAAAATAATTTGTTTTACTCTATTCTTAATTTTCCATTTTATTCCTTTTCCTTTTCTTGAAATTAAGTACAAATATACCCTTTTTCATAACTTTTATGCAATATTGTTTTTTCCCCAAAGAAAACTTTCATAATATCAGTCTCTTTTCTAAAGTGTTCACTGCAAATGAGTGTTTGCATGTTTATAGGGACAGCTCGGGAACATGTGGCTAATGTGACAGAAAATGAAGTGGCTGATATAACTGCGAAATGATAGAGAGCACGTGTAAGTAATAAACTTATATTACTCCAGTTTTCTGATAGACTTAAAATGTTATGTAAATGTCAGCTATCATCACACGTGATGATAGTTGACATTTTTAATACTTTATTTACCTCGAGTGCATAAAAATTATATTTTAATACTTTGTAAACATTTTTACATGTTCTTGGTGGTAGTTATAACTGATGTCAATATGTTCTAGCATGATATATGTAAGTACTTTGAAAGGCAAGGGGCAAGGCACCTTTAAAAAATTGTGAGTAAAAATTTAACAAGTTTGGGTTTTACAATCGGAAAATAACTTTCAGGTGTCATGTGAATAAAGGATGTAAGATTTGTTATTAATTTGCTACACTTATGATGGTACTAAAGGCACTAGCTCACTGTTTACTGTACAAGTTTACCGTGTTTTATCGCATAATCCTCGCACATTTTATGCAAAAAAAAGTTTGCAAAGTGGGGGTGTGACTTTTATGCGAGAAATTTTTTTTTGGAGGTAAGGTTTTCATAACAACAAAACATGTTGCATATAAAGTACATTTAAGTAAATAATATATGATTCAAAGCACATTAAACAATTAAAATTAGTTACTGAACAATTTATTACAAAAATATATAAATCTTTGATAGTGCATTTGTCATTCACGAGTCATTTTTCCATTGTAACATGCAAAAGAGAAATTAAAAAAATTACTTTTAAGCAATAACACTGGACCTGTAAATTAAATAATTTAACTCGCCAGAATTACTCGGCATCACATTTATTTCCGTACATGAACAGTTGCTTCCGCTGAGGTTGTTAGAATCAACGCCGCACAAAGCCGTCGCTATCTCTCCGGTCTCTGCCAGATGTCATCATCTTCACTTCGGTTGATGGCGTTTGAGATGCAGCGGGACCAATAACATCACGCGACTGTAATGCAGTGGCCAGACCAAAAAATCACATGATTGTAATGCAAGAGCCGGACCAAAAACATCACTTTCATGCGTGAATTGTTTTTATTCAGATTAGGACGCCCTAAAATAGCAGTGCGACGATTATGCGATAAATTGACTGCTATCCAATGTTGGGCATTTAACAAGAAAATCAACCCCAAAAAAATTAGACATAATATGCATTAGCGTTGAATTCTAGGTTTGCCTTTATATTATAAAAGCAAACTTAGAATTCAACACTAAAGCAGAATCAAAACAGAGCTATACCAACACACAGATCTGGAAATGCATATTTCCTGGTCAATTGAATCTCAATAGAGATAAAAAAAATAGATGGAATGAATTTCATCTAAACAATTTCAGTAATTACAAACTCCAGCTTTGCCAAATTTTGTTGGATTATTAATATTTTGTTCAGTAAATTTTCTTGCTTGGTGATAGAGACTATTTCTTTTTTTAAATTTTAATTGCCATTATATTTTTACTGTGCATATTTGTTATTTACAATATAACCACGTACTAAAACGCAACACTTTTTTTTTTTTTTCAGAAAAAAATTAAAGAGGGAAGAGGAGCGATTCCATTTGTACCTAACGGATGTTTTACTAATATGTAAAGTACAATAATGTAAAGTTTAGTAATAAAGTATAATAATTTACCACAGTTTAATAGTTTACTGTAAATTTTGCCATTTTAATTTAGGGTATTTCCAATTGTTTGACTAGTGAATGCAAAACCCTGAAAGAACATACCTTTTAAGAAGCTAATGCCATGACCAGGAGAAAAAGTGTGGATTGGGCTGCACAGTTGTCAGAGAATACATACAGGTATGTGTCAACAATGCATCACAGCCCACCTTCTGAAAGTCTGAAACAACAGCTTTCAAAAACAGCAAAGATGATTCTTTGGAATGTGTTAAATCATCGCTCACTAAACATAGGAGGAAGTTAACAGCAATGTCGCTGACCAAGCAATATCATAACCTAACATTTATTTTAAGAAAATGAAAAGTAATGTGAGTTTCTGAAAATGCCCCGGATGACTACAGTGCAATGTAACATCCATTTGATTATTATTATACAATAAAGTTATGAGTAATCTTTATCTTACATATTGGTGAATAGATCATGCTTTATGTTTACTTTAAAAAAGTTTTGATTCAAGAGAATTCAGTTTTATTGACTTTGTATCAACTTCCATTTAAAATATGCAACGGATGTTACACACAGAACATTAGAGTATACAGACAAATATATTCAAAATCATCTTTAACTATAAAAGTGCTTGCATCATATAATGAACAACAATATTCTCATTAACCTTTCCCTCCGAAACTAAAAATGACATTTCGTTCAATAAGCTGCCATGGTGTAGCCAACTTGGATTCTTAACAATTGAAACATTATTCCACACAAAAAAACACATACATACCCAAAAAACCAACAAAATATTTGTTGAAAATTAATAATTTTGTTGGAAAATAAAAATATTTCTTCTACTTTTCCTGTTTTTTGTGGAATGGCTCAGAGGTCGTCACTTCTGGAGTTCATGTACAATTTGATGGCTATAATAAGGGCCAATGACCATGTTTAGTGTGTTTAATATTTTTAACAACATTGTAAATTTTTTTAGGAAATGAATACAATCCTTATTTAATAATTCACCTGAAGTTTCCTTGCTTTTAAGTTTGCATGTGTATGTGCAGACACACACAATTATTTATAAAGTACAGCCATGTTATAAACATTCCTCAAGGGACCAAGCAAATTAATGTTCTACATAAGTGATAACATTACAGCACAATCTAACAAACAGTGTAAAAGGAAAATATAATTAAAAGCAACATATACTTAACAGGTTTCCACATACACCACAATATTTAACACATTTAAGTTTTCCCTGAAATTTGTCACATCCTCTTTCAGAATATGTTAGAAAGAGTTTAAGGGTGTAACTAATTTTTTATATGGGAAAAAGGGGGGAAGGGGGGAGTTGAGTTGTAAATATTCATCTAAGAAAAAGTTATAAATTCATTTACACAATATTTACACTTCCAAAAGGCAGTTTTGTTTTAGTGGCCACATGTACTGATGTATATTCCTTTAGCTGTGCCACTAGAGAGTTTAATTTTGTCTATTAAATGTTTGCTGTGGTAGTTTATTGCAAGCATGTATTGTTTCATTTCTGAAGTGCTGTATAACTCATTTTTACACTTCTCAAAGAACTAGGGAAAAAATACCAAACAAAAAGATGTGCAAAAGGAGGATATTTGTAGTTGCATTAATGCACCAGTTCTGCCTCGTTATAAAGTTACATATTGGCTACGTGAAAATTTCATCCTTCTCCGAGATTACAGTGTTATATTTCTGCAAGATTACAGTGTTATGTCTCCTTATAACAATGTTACATCTCACTAATATAATACTGCTACATTTCTGAAAGCTGTCCAAGGCATGTTACAGAGACATAACTAAAATGAGTTATGAAGGAGGACATATCTATGTAAATGTTATCTTTCTGAAATTGAACTGTTACATATTGTTATATTTCTGAAACAATACCAATGTTACCAAAGTTATGTAACAGTTACATTTCTGCAATTAAGTGTGCTGTGTGGGTTCTAACATGTTGAAGAATTGAACCAAGAAATATACAATAGTAAAAAAAAAAATATTAGCACCACAAAAAAAAATTTACAATAATTTTAGTTATGTTTTGTGTAATTCCATGAATATTTGTATTGTTACAGTTACATAGATATTTTTACCTTATTATTGATCTTATTTTTCAAAAGATAGTAATAAATCAATTATTAACTTTAATTTTCCTTTTTATTCACCCTAAGTAATTTTGTCCACAAATGACGACATACCAAAACAAAAAAAGTTATCATCCAAAAATTCCGAAATTTTTCACAGAAGTGGTATTTTGCGAATTTCAAGTACATCATGCCATCGTGTGGAGCGTATAGATGTGCTAATAGGTCATCCAAGCACTGGAAGGGATAACATTTCACAGGTACTATTTTTTTATTTTTTATTGTGTTGTTTATGTTGCTTATTTGAGATGTAAAATGTATTGATGCAGGTCTGCTGTTAATCAAATACGCAAAACACCCCAGTTATGTGGTTTAACTTTGCTGTTTAATTTGTAATGTTTAAAGATAGTGTATTAATAATTAAAACTCATATAATTGCTAAGGTTTGTGACGAATCCGAATCCAAGCCGGGAGTTGACTGCATAATTTAATTATTCGTGATTTTGTTAGTATGTATTTGACCTTTATTTAATATTTTTACAGGTTTCCCGTGGATGAAACTTTAAAAAGACAATGTGTAAAAGCGGTTCGGAGGGAGAACTGGAAACCAAAATCAGCTAGCAGGTACTTTTCTGTTCATTTTGAACCCAATTTGATTGACAGAACTATGAAGCAAATCAGACTAAAGGAGAATGCAGTTCCTACGGATTTTCCTGCGTTTCCAGGACACTTGAAGCCTGTAAGTATTTTGCAGGAAAACATTTTTTAAGCCTAATGTGAATTATGCTCAAACTGGCGAGTAGGTTGTTCAGAAAGAATCGTGGTAATTGTTCCTTCCTGCATATCTAGTTTATATGAAATTGTTATAATTCATATTTTAATTAAGTAGATTTAAATTGGCTATGTTACAGTTTTGTTTCACTGACACATTCAATAAATTCCTTAATTTTAATATCTTGCGTTAAAATTTAATTGGATACATGTCATGAATCAAATTTCTCCTGTGGTTAGTGTACCCCAAAGTTTCATACATATGTAGCTGACTTAACTACAACCGACAAAGACAAAGCAGGGAGGGGTTTTTTACATTAAAACCCAACAACAGTGGGAAGCTGGTGCTTTAGCAAAAAAATATATATTTAGAAAAATACAATTTTATTCATAAAATGCCTCTAGAGCGAACATGGAAAATGACATACATAATTACAGGTTAGCAGTTTATAATTATAATTGGGGCAACTACTCATGCGCTCCCGCGGGACGCGAATCAATACAATCAATCATACAATTAAAACAATGCAAGAGTAAAGCGGACATGGTGGCGAAGCGTTGGAAGTAGCAAACAAGTAATATGGGCCGCTAGGCTGAAAGCAAAATCGAGAAAGAAATTATAATGCGGCTTGACAAGAAGTATCCAATGCCATCGTGGCGTGCCCATATACAACCGCAGAAATATTACACAAAGCTACGGGCAGTACTCGGCGTGAGCAAAAGAAACTCAAATCAAAATGATCTGAAGGGTCCAACATTGATAGCAATTACATTGCATGGCAGAAATACAAAAATGAAGGCGCGGCCACAACGCTCAGGCAAGAACAATACTTCATACTTAAATACAGACGCTAAGTTTCACAGCCGAGTACATACCAGAACGCAGCGCCACCGCCGCAGTGACAGCCTTCGAGTCCAGAGACCGAGCGACTGCGACGAATACACTAGGAGCCGGAGAATATATATGCCCGGTAAAACACTCGACAGAAAGCGCTGGTGAGGCGGTGGGGAAGAGGGGGGGGGGGTGTTAGGAAGGGGAAGTTGGAGAGGAAGACGAATGTTGGAGAGGAAGACGAATGGTGGCGAGGGAGGGGAAAGGTGGAGAGGGGAGGGGAAAGGAGGGGAAGGAATGCTGTACAGTGCCGGAAAACGGAGAAACTGATTCACATACTTTCAAAATCAAGTATGTTTTCATAATTATACAGCTTTGCATCACAAATACATCAAAATATTTCTTTATTTATGTTAAAATACAACCAGATAAGCAATAAGGAAAAAATTACCGTAAATATGGAGGAAAGGGGTGCCACAAAGTACGAAAGATAAAAATGTGCAAATTTTTTTTTTTTTACTTTTTAATTATTTATGATCATTCTACAAAATGGAATTGCAATATTTCCAGTTGTTTGCCAGTTATTATCATTTGCATGAATCTATAATTAAGTTTGCCTCACTTGAAATATTGTTGCATCGGATGGATGGTTGGTTAGGTTAGCTACATTAAAAATAGGTACTTTAAAATTGTGTAGACGGTTGGTTTTCACACTTTTATCCGTTTCAGTCCATCCATATTTACCTCCACTTCCCAATCTAGTACCCAATTGGGTTTAAAGTTGATGTTATATACTTAGTGGGGAAAGTTACAGTTCCCATTTTGTGTAGGGATGCATGATACATAATAACATAATAGAAACTCAATTGTGAAGTACTATGCTATTAAATTTTAAAACTTATTGCAATTATTTAACAATATTCTTTTCTTTCTTTCAGCAAGTATTACCAAGAATGCCTCCAAAAGAGAGAAGTTCTGCTCTCCCAGTTGCAAAGCAGTCACCATCTTCTCAAATTTCACCATACTCACCATCGAAAGAAAGTCTCAAGAGAACTCTTGAAGAATCTTCAAAAAAACAAGAGAAACTTATGAAAAAAATTAAGCTTCATCATCAGTCTAAAAGAAGACTTAAAAAAAGGTTTCAGACTTGAACAATGTAATATTAGGTATTAAGAAAATAAATCTTATGGCAGAGGATTCAATTGAAATACTAGGAGCTGTATCAAAGCAGAATAAGCAACTTTTATTCAGACAGTTGGCAAAAGCTACAGGATAAAGTGTTCCAAACAAGTATCCACCTGAGTTAAGGACATTTGCTCTTACCCTAAATTTCTACTCACCTGCTGCTTATAAATATGTCAGGAATTCTTTTAACACTTGTCTACCACATCTTCGAACTATTTCAAAATGGTACAGGCATGTAATTGGTTCACCTGGTTTTTCAGCAGAGATATTGGATGCAGTAAAAAGTAAGGTTGAAGATTCCCGTACTTTGCTGTTTTTTTTCCTTAGTTATCGATAAGATGGTTATCCGGCAACATGTAGAATTTGATGGGAAAATGTTTCATGGCTATGCTGGTGTTGGGAAGAACACTGATGATGATTGTAGGCCTCTAGCCAAAGAAGTTTTGGTTTTTCTGCTAGTGTGCATTAACCAAACTTGGAAAATTCCAGTTGGATATTTCTTAGTTGATGGTTTGAATTCAACCCAAAGAGCCAATTTAGTAAACCAATGTCTGTTTCTTCTTCATTCTGCCAGAGCTACCATTATTTCTTTGACTTTTGATGGACTACCATCTAATCTTCTGATGGCTAGAGAGTTGGGCTGCAACTTACATCCAACAGCTTTAAATACAAGATTCAGTCATCCTGTGACTGGAGAACTAATAGTTGTGTACCTTGACCCATCACACATGTTGAAGCTGGTAAGAAATATGCTGGGTGAAAAGAAATGTGTAACTGATGGATCTAGTAACATTATTCATTGGAAATATTTGGAGGAATTGCATAAACTTAAAAAATCTGAAGGTTTGCATTTGGCCTATAAGTTACGAGCAAGCCACATTGCATTTTTCAAGAAGAAGATGAAAGTCTCTTTTGCTGCTCAGCTTTTGAGTAGATCAGTAGCCGATGCTATTGAATTTTGCAATGTTGAAATGCAATTGCCTCAATTCCAAGGCTATGAAGCTACAGTAAAGTTTATTCGTATTTTCAACAGTTTGTTTGATATACTGAATTCACGAAGCCTCAAACAATTGGGATGGAAGAAAGCATTGTGCACTGAAGCCTAGAGAAGACCATGAAGTTTCTGAGTGAGATTAAAACTTACATTTTACATCTGAAGGACCCAGTAGGTGGCGCTGCTTTAGTTGAGTCCAATAGGAAGACAGGTTTTCTGGGTTTCCTGATTTGCATTGAAAGTGTCAAGTTCGCCTCACATACATTAATTTCTAAGCCAGATATTTCATGTTTGCCAACTTACAGAATGAGCCGAGATCATCTTGAACAGTTCTTTGCAGCAATTCGTCGCCATGGTGGCTGTAACAACAACCCCACTGCCCGTCAGTTTGCATCAGCCTACAAGAAAATGCTTTTGAAGACTGAACTTGGTGTGACAACAGGAAACTGCTTGCCTCAGTGTTACACTCCTATACTTAGCTTAAATAGTGCTTTGATTCCTGAAGATGTAATTAATGGAACTGAAGAAGTGGACGTTTCTGACTCTGAAACAATTCAAACTGAAATACCACCTGATCATGATTATATATTCTGTGCTGGTACGCTCAGTAAAGTCACTGAAAATGTCGTTTATTACATTGATGGTTTTGTAGTGAGAAAACTAAGTTTAAAACTGAAGTGTGAACAGTGTGTTTCTGCACTTTACGATGAGTTCCACGACTGTCGCCAACAGAATAAAACATTGGTATGCTACAAAAGTGATGGCTGCCTCATTTACCCATCAAGTGATGTGTTCGTCATCTGCAAAAAAGTGAAACACATTTTCGGCATTATTCAAATACCATTGAAGACATGAACTTCAGTAAATATAGTTTATTGTGTGTTGAAGCAGGTAATTGATATCACTATATTTTCAGTTTTGAAAAGTCACGCACATGATACTAATGTTTTGGACAATCATATAGTTCAGCTGTCTAAGGCAATCATAAAACAATATCTTACTACTAGATTTTCTTATTTTGCAAAGTCTGCAGTTGATAATTCAAAATCTGTGCGACAGCAGTACACAAAAATGATTTTGTTTAAAGGCCAGTGATTGATTTTCTCAGTGCAAAATATTTCTTGCAGATTTATGTAGTGTTCAAATGTTATTTCTGTTGTCGAATTTCATGATTGTATTTGTGTTACCAGCACAACTAAATGCACACATGTATTGAATCCACGTTGCTTCCGTATTGTCGTAGAACTCTTCTAAATTTATTGATCCTGATTGTTTGTCGAATAATCTTAACTCTTTCACCTAATGATACCTTGAAATTACCTTACATTACATGCAAGGGTATAATCAACATAACAAATGAGTTTTTTTTTAAATCTCAATTTGAATTTAGGTTTTGGATGTCTACTATTAATACTATTGAAGTACTTGTAAACAATGTTTTATATAGTTTTGGAATGAGTTTTATCTATGGATGCACTTTTATGCAATCTGTCAAAGGCTTTTAACTGTGTGATTTTAACATACTAATAAAAAACTTAGAATTCTATGGAATGAGGGTTTTGAAATGTCTTTAATTAAATCTTATGTAAGTTAACATTATCAGAAAGTGTATTCCAATAATATTGTCGCGGTTAGAAATTCTGCAGGGTTGTTGAAATCAAAATTAGGGACTTTATTGATGGGACTCTGGGCTGGCTGCTCTGTTCACTCGTCGGCGCAAGTGGCGTGACCATGTAATTGGGGCACGGGGCCGGCACGGCGCGCTGCGGGCTTGCAGATTTTTGTTTGTTGTTTGTTCGGCCGCGTGCTGGTGCAGCCACGGGCCGCAGTTACTAGGCCGCGCTGTTGTAACAAGCCGCGCGGTGTGGCCTGCACGTCTGGGTAGAGGGGGGCAGCCTTCCCAGATGTCCTAGTGAGTTTTTAGTAAATTTGGCTTCAATAACGAGCGTTTGTTATGCTAGGCGCAGCGGTGCGCGCGAATTTAAGCGCAAGTGAGTGTTATCTCGGGGCTCACTCAGGCGGAGGCTATGGCCCTCACCTGTGGCAACGAGTTGTTTAGTTCGTAACGTAATTTAAGTTAGTTTATAATGTAATCGTCTTCAAGCTCACTCAGGCGGAGGCTATGGCCCTCATCTGTGGTAACGAGTCGTTTAGTTAGTTAGTTCGGAATGTAGGAATTCAAACTCACTCAGGCGGAGGCTATGCGTCTCACCTGTGGTAACGAGTCCGTTTAGATCGTAATGTAATCATCTTTAAGCTCACTCAGACGGAGGCTATGCCCGTCGTCTGAGGCACGAGTTGCTTTGTTCGTAATGTAGTTTAAGTTAGTTTACAATGTAATCGTCTTCAAGCTCACTCTGGCGGAGGCTATGGCCCTCGTCAGGGGTCACGAGTCATAGTTTTGAAAATGTAATGTTCGTTCGGGTTGTCAAGGGCAAGTGAGGCCCCTACGTTAGTTTTAAATTAATGGATCGAGAAATGTTCAGCTTATTGGAAAATGTGAGTATGGAATTATCTTTGTTTTACTTTTAATTATAAATTATGATGTAATGTATTCGGGAGGATTAGGGAAGAGTTTAGTGAAGTTCTCTCTCACTCTCTTGTATGGTCGTTCAGTAGTTAAGTACTGAAGAGATTGTTGTAAATTTTAATCCCGCTTTGTCAATGTTCTTTACGACTGATTTTGATTATTTGACTTTAAAAATAAAATCATTTTAATTTAGTATTAAGTTATTTTTCAAAATCTCCTTTAGTTCAGCTCTCACCAGACATCCTGTACGGGATGACGAACCTATTCACTTTGATCCTAGATACATTAAAGTATGTTATTAAGTTAAGAGGAATTGTGATTAATGCCTTTCGCTAATTATAAGCATTAAGCCAAGCGCGTGTGTTAAGAGTTACTATTCTCTCCCCCCCCCCCCCCCTTAAGGAAGTTATAGGAACCTCAATATAGTTTTGATGGATTTAATTTGAAATGTGATGTAGGCACCCGAGCAGGCGCTCGCCACAATATATACTCGCAACTTCGCTGAGTTGGGTTACCTGTGGGATCAGTGCTCGGAGCTTTAAAATTTCTTAGTTATGATGGGTTTATTTAAGTTCTAATTTTGATTATAATTCTGTATTATGTGATGATGTCACTGTTTTTAAGTATAATTTAATCCATCTGTTGATTTTATCAAATCTAGTTGTACAATATTCTTGATGCTGATGTTTGGTATTGTTTAATTCAATTCCTTATGAATGTAGAAATACTTAATAACAATTATATTAATGATGTTAAAATTTGAATCAAACTTATATGTATATGTATTGACCCTAAACTATCATGGAGTTAACATATTGTTATGTAAGTAAGAAAGTTGGCAGAATTATAAACCTTGTAAAACATGTGAAATTGTATATTACGTACAAATGGTGTACTGAGAAAAATTTATTATGAACTATTTCATAGTTTGATGTATGGCTTGTGCATTTAGGGCAACTCTAAAGATGTAGATTACATTCTTGTATGGACTACAAAAAAGAAATTTGAGTTTTATCTGAAACTGGATTTAGAGACCATTGTCTCACATAGAAAATATTTCAGACTAAGTAAGTACATTTATCTTATAGTGCAACTATTGAGAAATTGTTTAATAAATTACTCTCTGTGGCTCATACTGTAAGATATTAACATAGTAAAAATAACTTGTACCATTGACTTTTCCAGATACTTTTGTCCACCTAGATTTATTTTATGTTACTAATACAACTATGTTTTAATGTTTCATTTTAGCTTGTTTTATTGTTTTTAACATTTGTCCACTAATCCTATTATGTGATTTGCTCTCATTGTTACTATATTTTAATTTTTTTTAATGTCAAACTCTGATATGTGTATCCATAGTCTTGTGATCATTAAATCAATCAGTTTTATCTGGAAATGTTACAAGAATTTTTTTTTTTCATGTTTTGCATATTCCCAGGGTTTATTTACATACAACTGATCAGTTGATACACAGGTGAGTCATGTTTAAACATCAGCTAATAGGCTGAGTATAAAGTATTTAATGAAGGTAATACTTGTTTTTAAGTAAAAGCTTTCAGACTTGGAATTACTGTCTAAAAGAATACTGTAATTAAATCAGTTGCTATTTAAGTACAATGATTGAGTCATACTGATTTAAGTGTGGAATTAAGAAGTAAGGGTGTAGTGTGTGTGTTGTGTGTGTATGTGATTGAGTGTGTGTATGTGTTGTGTGAGAGAGAGAGTGTGTGGTTAAAGCAAACACGACCACATCCCCTAAATGAAGCAAAACATTTCTTGGTACTGTGATCGTCTATTTCAATCTGACTAGCTCGGTTATTGGCAGACCAACAAAGAAAGTAATTTGGTTGATACCAAATTTGAGAACCTCTAAAGAACATATATGATCTCTGAGTATATGTTTATGATTATTGGTGGTGAATCAATAACAATCAGTAACACTTTACGTTAAGGTGATCCACTGTGCTATTAATAAACACAAAATTATACTTTATAATTAATCTTAATTTTCACTCCAATTCAAATAATAACTCAAACGATTCACTATTGTAATATGAATATTTGTATTACTGTAAATGATATTGTTTTCACATTACAACATAATAATTGGAATTTTTACAAGAATAACTATATTCAGTAGAATGGTTTAAAAGAATAATATTGCACAACCTGTGTAATAGGACACATCTTCAAATAAAAATTTAATATTTATATTGCAATATCATCTTGAAACTTGATATTACAAATATTGCAATATTCAAAAGTAGTAAAGTTTTAACTTATTTTAGCTCAATCGGGACTCTTCGGTCAGTATCTCAGGTTATATGGGTGTAAGTAGGTGAATCAGACATAAGATTGATAAACTACTGTCGGGTTATGTACTGCTACTAATTATAAGCTTGTGGAGTTGGAAAGATGTAAAAATTTCTCGTAGTTCATAGTTACCTCAGAATATGCCGCAAGTTAAGGACAATACCACCTTAAGATATGGTATTTCAACTATACCGTGAACTGCGCATCTCAGTGACTACATTCGTACTGACGTAGTGATGTCCTAGTTCTCGATCTTCCTGATGATGACTCCACAGGAACAGCGGCCCTCTGTGTGTACAGCGATTGTTAGTTGATGGGTCTCCATCCCGGCGATTCTTGATGACGACGAAGGGCAGTTGTTCACATTCCTGATAATGATGTAGTGATTTACTATCCTCGATGACGCATATGTAGTTCTTGACTATCTTCGACGACGACTATGTAGTTCTGGTCTATCTTCGATGACGACTATGTAGTTCTTGAATACCTTCAACGACGATTATGTAGTTCTGGTCTATCTTCGATGACGACTATGTAGTTCTTGAATACCTTCGATGACGACTATGTAGTTCTGGTCTATCTTTGATGACGACTATGTAGTTCTTGAATACCTTCGACGACAATTATGTAGTTCTTGACGAATATTGGCAGCGATGAACTATAAGTTTTATATAAATTTTAGATTCGTACATTTAAAACTCTCCGTCAAGTTTGCTGCTTATCATTTTCTTTCATGCTCGCCGTTCGAATTCCCCATTCCTAATAAAAATTCTCCATCGACCTTGTAATTCAAAAGCAAGACTAGAGGAAGTAGGCAAATAAATATTTTTAATTCCAAAGATATCGTTGTTAAAAGTTACTATGAAGTATAATGAAAAGAAAAAGAAGAAAGTTCCCCAAAACACAAGTTGTGGCAATACTTCACAAATAAATATATACAAATTTTGAAATTAAATAACATTATTAATTACTATAAACTACTGGTTGGTTTATAGAATGCCTCTCCAAAGATGATTGCGGGTTCTATTTAGTGTCACTAAATAACAGTGATCATCTTTACCAAATTAATTAAAATTTGTTAAAATAAATTATAGCAGTTATGTGCAATCTGTACATAAATTTTCATGATATTAGTCTTAGAAGTGATTGACCTTTTTGTCAACTATTAAAATTAAATAACATATAAAATTGATACACTTGCACCATGTCATATACATGAAAACTAAAATCTAAACATAAATGTGACAAATATGCATAATAAGCAAACAAAACATCAATGTTAGTATCATCATACTTAAACATGCACAAGTGATAAGTTTGTCATATCGTATAAAGTTCGATATTAAAAAAAAAACAGTTCAAAATTTAACTCTTAAAACACAAAAAAAAACATTCTTCATATACAATTATCACACATACATCTATGAAGTCCAAAGTCGATCCACAATATAATCTTGCGTATATGATATATCTGGTGTGGTTAGTGTCGTTAACATTAATATCGTATTGTGCATGGTTTACAAGATATATATTTTTTTCTTATTTTAATACCTTTTCTAAAACTTCCAATGTGTTTAGAATTTTTTTTAATGTAAATACCTAGTTAACAATTTACTACTGGTATCATATAAGTTCTGTTTTGTGTAAAATAACATATCTAGAAAAATAATCTCGTCGTTCCATGAATTAAAATTAGAAGCAGTGCCATATTTACATAGAGTGTGCAAACAGATCATGGGTAAGGTTCTAAAGTTTGATTGCAAATCAAATATATAGTATATAGTCAGCGATCAATATGTTTGGGCGATATATATAATATTTAATCAACCAGGGCTTCGTTTCCTACCTGATACTTATATTTTTACTCTAGTTATCAGTTGTAACTTCAACTAAGACCTTGACATAATATAATAAATAAATTTCAAATCACCTTCATTTGTAATCATAACTTGCAGCATTGTGCTACTATTCGCAGTTCAGACTAATTCAAACGCTCACTCCACCATCCATAGAAGTGAGAACAATAACGTCGAAGAGAATGCATACACTGCATTACCTAGTCCATACTGGCATTTAGCTCAGTAGACTTAAAATATCTCGTCGACTATGCCTAAGGCAACAAAAAAAAAACTTATGTCTGTACTGATACTCTGACTCAGTAGACACTATAATAATTAATCTGCGAACTAACGACATAGTTTTACTATGAGTCACACGTTAACTGTCTGCAAATGAAGTACTTATAACTACTAAATAAAATATTTTGTTTGTCTAGTCTTAAGTTGGTCATAGATGCTGTAGAGTATTCATAGAGTAGCCTGACGATATGGCCGTAGTTGTGTGATGTTGTATCTACCCACTATTTCTTCACTGTCTATTGTCTGCAAAATATAACAATTTTCGTTAACCTTCCCACATACTCTATAAGGACCCTCGTAAAGTAAGAATAACTTTTTAGTAAGTTTCTCCCAGAATTGACTAACAGGATTTGCCTTTTTCAGCACAAGATCATTAATATTTAATCTCACAATTTTCTTTCGCTTTTGATTGTGTATTCGTTTTTCCGCAGCCGCATGTAATCGAGCCTTTACAAAGTTCTCTAACTGTAATCTGAGATCTTCTTCAGACAATCCGGCTAAGTTAGAACTTTGACTTTTGTCTAAATCAGGTAAAAATACTTCCGGTAAAGCGTTAGATTTTTTTGTCGTTAAAATCTCGTTAGGAGTCAGTCCTGTAGATGAATGTATAGTATGATTGAAAATAAATTCTATAAACGGAATGTAATCCCTCCAACTTTGTTGTGAGTGGTGGCAATAGATTCTAAGGATGTTTCCCAAATTTATCATCTGCCGCTCCACCGGGTTGCTCTGGGGATGACGAACTGATGATGTGGTTGGAATTACCCCTAAGTTTCGTAAGCCTTGTTGCATCAGTTTACTAGCAAATTGCGATGCTTTATCTGCAATAATACAGTCTGGTTTACCCACTTGATCTATAAAGGATTTAGCTTTTGCAAACACTGTTTTGGCATTAGTGTTTACTATAGCATACAATTTGGTATACTTGGAGAAAATATCCATGAAAACGAGTATATGTCGTACTCCGGCTTTAGAATTTGGAAGGGGTCCAAACAGATCTACTGATACTACTTGTAAAAGCTTGTCTGGTAAAATCGGCTGATAGATTCCCTCTAAATGTCCTTGAGTTGGTTTTGCCTTTTGACACAAGTCACAACTCGTGACATGTTGTTCCAATAAACTTGGCGACGCAAAGCCTCGTAAATTTTTACTGACCCTATATGGCCAAGAGTTTCGTGTACTTCTTTAATAACATTTTCTTGCATTTCTAACGGTATAATCGACTTCCAGTGGTTATCTAATGGAGATTTTGATACATGATATATAAATAATATATCTTCATCCGAAATGCAATACATTTGATGTACTTTGTGTTCCGGTAGCAGTTCTGTTAATTTCCTGCGAACTTTGTTACAAAATTCGTCGTTTAGTTGAGTCGTTTGTAGGTTTTCGAAAAACTCTCTTAACCTGATATTATTCTCTATGGCGATGGTGATAGTTTTCGCTATTAAGAACTCTCTGGAATTTTTGTCGTTTGTGAACGGTTCGATAGGCATCGGGTGCTCAGCTTAAGTAATCCGCAGCGAGATTATCCTGTCCCTTCACATGATGTATAGTGAGGTCATACTCCTGTATCAGTAGACACCATCTAGTGAGGCGACTTCCGAAAGTTTTACCAGCCTTTAAACATGTTAATGCCTGGTGATTGGTCATTAGTTTTATATTTTCTCCTTACAATAAAATCCCGGAATTTCTGTAGAGACCAGACAATGGCTAAAGCCTCTTTTTCAGTAACGGTGTAGTTTCTTTCCGCGGAATTCATTGTTCTGCTGGCCATGGCTACTGTTTTCTCGGTACCTCCGTCATCACATTGCGCTAATTTGACGCCTAATGCGTAAGCCGATGCGTCAGTGTACAACATAAATGTTCGTCCTTGCACTGGATGATGTATTACGTGTTCCTCTAAAAATATTGATTTCAATGCTTCAAACGCTCTTTGTTCAATTTCTGACCAATACCAAAATGTTCCTTTTTTTAGTAACTGGAATAAGGGTAATGCCACCCGAGCTATCTGATCAGAATAATTTCTGTAGAACCCAATTACTCCCAGAAAAGCTTGAAGTTGTTTAACATTTCGTGGAGTAGGAAAATGGGTTATAGCATTCAACTTGTCTGGAGCTGTTCTTATGCCTGACGGGGTAAGAATGTGGCCTAGAAATGGTAGTTCATCTCTACAAAACTTTGACTTCTTCAGTTTCACTGTCATTCCTGCTCGGCCTAATTTTGAAATAACTATGTCTAGATGTCGTATATGTTCCTCAAAAGTGTTGGACATAACAAGGATGTCATCGACATATGCTCGAGCATATGTCATCGACATATGCTCGAGCAAAATGGCTACATTCGGTTCCTAATGTTGCATCTAGGCAGCGCGTAAATTCAGCGACTGCGTTGCAAAGTCCAAAAGGCATCATCTGGAAAACATATTACTGGTTCTTAAATAAAAATGCTGTATACTGTTGTGAATCTTTTCTCAAAGGTATCTGCCAATATCCGGCTGATAAGTCCATGGTAGTTAAATACTTCACTCTTTGGTATAACCTTAGAATGTCACTAGTATTTCTAGGGCTTTCACGATCTCTAACCGTAATTTTATTTATTTCACGTGCATCCAGACACAAACTTACACTACCGTCTTTTTTTCTGACACACACCATAGGATTACCGTAAGGACTCGACACTCGTTTAACTACATGCCACTCCAACATTAATTTCAAGTATTCTTCCGCTTCAGCTAAATACTTGGCTGGAATAGGGTATGACTTTCTGTGGAACGGCTCGCCAGGTGTAATAATAATTTTAGCTTCATATAGTGTGTTACGACCTGGTTTGTCGGAAAATACTACTCGATGATTCATCAATAATTGAAGAAATTCATGTCGTTGTTTGTCTGAAATAGTATTAATTCCTGTAACAGTAGACTCAAGATTTTCTACAGTTGCAATCAGCGAATTCTGACTTGAAAAACTAAAAACATGACTCTTTTGCAAGCTCTGTTGTAGAAAATTAATAGTTTTGTCTGATATTTGCCATTTCACTGCGGTATTAGGTGTAATCCTATCGTTGACCGTGACTAGCCAACCTCCAAAGTCTAAAATTATGCTATAAGTAGTGAGAAACTCTGTTCCTAGTAAAACAGGTTTTGCAAGTCTTTTAACTACAAGTACATATGCATATTTAGTTTTTCTGAGGCCGTCAATAGTTATTAATACTTGTTTGTTTACGACTGAACTCAATCGTGACGTAGCTCCAAGTATTTTTACCGTCTGTACAGGCATCATAGGTAACTTATATCCAGACTGCAGCAAGTCATTGTATAGGTTCTCGCTGATACAGCTAATCTCCGCCCCGCTATCTAATAATAAAGGTGTTAGTATTCCGCATATGCGTAAATGAAACTCGGGACAATATGCTTCTTGGCTTTCATTAATTGTCTCTTTATCTTCGGTCAAAAATTTGCGTTCATTGTCTGATATTTGTATGTGGAATTTATGTTCGTCCCTTTTTCATTACTAGTGATCGGTAAGCAGGAATGGTCACTACCGATCTCAGCTAGTTTAACGTATTCGTGCGTACTACATCTTCAAGGGGTAAACCACGTTGAGTATTATTCCCGGGTGATGCTGCTGTTGCCAGTGAATTTGAGTAATATGTATCCGCAGAAATCGGTTCTCGTCGTGGAAAATATGTAGTGGATTGCGGCGTTGTTTACATTTGTTTATCACCCGCGCTGGTACATGTTATTGGTATCATGTTACCCCCAGATGTATACACTTGAGTATTAATTTTAGGTACTTGACTACATTGATTTATATCATTGCATTCATATCTGGACTGTTGTCAGAGTGTTTTGGTGATCGATTTTTATGTCGCACCTCATTGTATCGTTGTGATGGTTTTTCGTTTGCGAATGATTGCTGAATTTCCCTGTATGGTGACGAAATATTTTCGTTCTGCTGCGATTCCGCTAACGGGTAGTGATGGTAGTATTCATCATGATTTCTCGAACGCATGAATGGATTACTCTTATGTTCGTCATAGTATCTGTTATCAGTGTTACGATGTTTCCATGAATAACCTGAATTTCCTCCTTCTAAGTAATTTGAACGCCATTCTCTTTGTTGTGAATTTTGGTTGTTATTATCATACCAGTGATTTTTGTACTTCTTTGATTTATTACCTCACCATATAAAAGCATTGACACGGGGTGTATTCCATGTGTGATTTTCGTGGTTATTGTCATTTTTACGTTGATTCCACGGCTGGTATAATGGTGTAGTCTTAGGGTTGTTCGACCTATCGTGGTCCTCACGAACATTCGTATTCAATCTACTTTGCCGATCCAATCGATCATATGTGATTAGTTGCTCGCGGAAATCAGAGATATTTTCAAAATTATATCCTGACATATGCAATTGGTATCGCATCGGTAATTGCCCAAGTATCATAGCAATAAATTCACTGTCACACATTTCGACATCCAAATATCTAGATCGTTCAAACATTTCACTCAAATGTGACTCCAGTGATCTATTCTTTTTAAGGTCAAATTTCTCTCCATGCAGTGTGGCACGCAAATTTCCTTGAATTTTAGAATTCCAGTACTGCTGCAAGAATAGTTGTTTAAACTGTTTGTATGAATTTATGGTGTGTTGATGCATCTCCCACCAATAGTATGCGGTGTTTTTTAAACTACTGCTCACGCATTTCAATTTTTTGCTATCAGTTAAATTGAATCGCGAAACATTTTCTTCGAATGATTTTAAAAACTTTCGTGGATTTTCACTTATCTTGGCTGCGAATACAGGTTTTTCCTCAGCCCAGTGTCGTGCGGGATGATTAAATGCTGTAGTAGAATCAATCATAATCATCTGTTGTCCCTTGTAGTATATAGTGTTCTACATCGTGGATCGTTGCTCGAATTCTCCGTCTGTATTGGGATCGTTGTGTTATTAATACACGACTCTACCTGAATCGAGGTATTAGAGTTAGTAATCGGTACATCTGTTGTTCGTGTCATAATATTATGTACTCGAATTTCTAAACCGTCTATCCTCTGGTTCACCGTCCTAAATTCGTCAGACGTAATTACTTTATGTAGTTGTGATTCAGTAGCCATTTTCGTGATTCTCGTTTCAATCTCTCGTGTATGTTCTGTGATTGTTTCTTGTGTAGTGTTCCTACCAAAATCATGACAACTAGTTTCAGAACCTACAAGTTTTTGTTGAATATCTGCTATTTGTTCATCTACACTCGTGAATTTTACTCTAACCAATTCACTGACATTTCGTATTTCTGTGTCTGTCTCATTCATCTTAGTATTGAACTGTTGTATTACATCTGTAAGCCTGTCGTTTACCTGATCAATACGTTCTGATGATCTTTCTTATAGATAGATGTTCAGCGTGTTCCCTGTTTTCACGTGCAAGCTGTTCGGTTTTGCGAGAAAGTTGTTCGCTTTGATCTCGGAACATTCGTTGTAACATGTGTTCCAAACCATTACTTAAAAAAGTGTTATTATCAGAATACTCCGTGTTATCTGTGGCGTTAGCAGTATTCGTATTCTCTATGGAAATAGAACGTTCGGTTTGTATGTCGCTACTAACCTGAATAAAAACTGCTGCGGTTTCCTCCTGCGGACCAGCTGTGCTAGCAGTTTCCGAGTTCTGTTCCCCACCTTCCCCTCCATTGTTTCTCCGTCTTAGGTCGTAGGTAGCAGTCTCGTCGTTTTCTGACATGTTTATTTTGTCTGACTCTGAATCTAGGTCGTGAAACAGTAATTCCTTGACTCTACTTTTTGTAGTGTGATTTATTCAGTCCTATGTTAAGGAGTCGGATATGTTCAGCCCCGCGTTGGGTAGACAAATTTCTTTGTGATCGCCTATTTCAATCTGACTAGCCCAGTTATTGGCAGACCAACAAAGAAAGTAATTTGGTTAATACCAAATTTGAGAACCTCTAAAGAACATATACGATCTCTGAGTATATGTTTATCATTATTGGTGGTGAATCAATAACAATCAGTAACACTTTACGTTAAGGTGATACACAGTGTTATTTATAAACACAAAATTATACTTATCATTAATCTTAATTTTCACTCCAATTCAAATAATAACTCAAACGATTCACTGTTGTAATATGAATAGTTGTATTACTGTAAATGATATTGTTTTCACATTACAACATAATAATTGGAATTTTTACGAGAATAACTATATTCAGTAGAATGGTTTAAAAGATTAATATTGCACAACCTGTGTAATAGGACACATCTTCAAATAAAAATTTAATATTTATATTGCAATATCTACTTGAAACTTGATATTAAAATATTGCTATATTCAAATGTAGTAAAGTTTTAACTTATTTTAGCTCAATCGGGACTCTTCGGTTAGTATCACAGGTTATATGGGTGTAAGTAGGTGAATCAGACATAAGATTGATAAACTGCTGTCGGGTTATGTACTGCTACTAATTATAAGCTTGTGGAGTTGGAAAGATGTAAAAATTTCTCGTCGTTCATAGTTACCTCAGAATATGCTGCAAGTTAAGGACAATACCACCTTAAGATATGGTATTTAAACTATACCGTGAACTGCGCATCTCAGTGACTACATTCGTACTGACATAGTGATGTCCTAGTACTCGATCTTCCTGATGATGACTCCACAGGAACAGCGGCCCTCGGTGTGTACAGCAGGATGTGGTACAGGTCCCGATGTGGACAGCGATTGTTAGTTGATGGGTCTCCAAACCGGCGATTCTTGATGACGACGAAGGGCAGTTGTTCACATTCCTGATAATGATGTAGTGATTTACTATCCTCGATGACGCATATGTAGTTCTTGACTATCTTCGACGACGACTATGTAGTTCTGGTCTATCTTCGATGACGACTATGTAGTTTTTTTATACCTTCGACGACGATTATGTAGTTCTGGTCTATCTTCGATGACAACTATGTAGTTCTTAAATACCTTCGATGACGACTATGTAGTTCTGGTCTATCTTCGATGACAACTATGTAGTTCTGGTCTATCTTCGATGACGACTATGTAGTTCTTGAATACCTTCGACGACGATTATGTAGTTCTGGTTTATCTTCGATGACAACTATGTAGTTCTTAAATACCTTCGATGACGACTATGTAGTTCTGATCTATCTTCAATGACGACTATGTAGTTCTGGTCTATCTTCGATGACGACTATGTAGTTCTTGAATACCTTCGACGACAATTATGTAGTTCTTGACGAATATTGGCAGCTATGAACTATAAGTTTTATATAAATTTTATATTCGTACATTTAAAACTCTCCGTCAAGTTTGCTGCTTATCATTTTCTTTCATGCTCGCCGTCCGAATTCCCCATTCCTAATAAAAATTCTCCATCGACCTTGTAATTCAAAAGCAAGACTAGAGGAAGTAGGCAAATAAATATTTTTAAATCCAAAGATATTGTTGTTAAAAGTTACTATGAAGTATAATGAAAAGAAAAAGAAGAAAGTTCCCCAAAACACAAGTTGTGGCAATACTTCACAAATAAATATATACAAATTTTGAAATGAAATAACATTATTGATTACTATAAACTACTAGTTGGTTTATAGTACAATGTAGTCAAATGAAATGACTTGATATTTTTGTCTGCTATTGGTTGGAAACAGCACAAAATGTGCAAGTTTCTCTCACAAAGTGAGAAATAAATGTCCTACAAAGAAGTAAAATGTGTTTTGGCTGTACAATCGCAGAATATTTCTTAATCAAATGGGTGTGAGAACTAATAACTAGAAGCAAGATTTTGTGATGTTGTAGAAAAGCTAATAACATTATTCATAATAGTGAATTTTTATCTTTATCATTAAAAATTAACACACATGTAACAATTAATACTTAAAATGCATAATTACTTACAACCAACTGCTGCAATAATTTGTTCTAAGACGTAAAATCTTGTTAATGGACTACTAAACCTAAATTATGTTTCAAGAAAAAAATTTCATAGATTCTGTGGTTTATGTTTATTTATGGTGCCTTCATATTTTAAAATTATAATTTTACTTTTGTTTGTCTTATTAATTTAGCACTATCAATATGAAACAAGAAATCACTAAGCAACTTACAGCAAATAATCATTCTACTTAAACTTTTCCTTGTAATGTTTCCCTGCAGGTCCTATCTGTATGGGATTATATATAGACTGATTTAGTTTACTTTGAGAAAAAATTACACAGAAAATAATTTCCTTGATGTAGTAGGCTAAATAACAACATATGTTTTAAATTAATGTCTTATATGAAAATTATGAACTGAATTTAATATGTATATTTTAATAGATAAATTAAATAATTGAGGTGATTTTCATTGCATTTTGTGTTTAATCCTTGCGTTTCGGTGTTGTGCAGTGTTTTGACTTCCATTTCTGTTTGCCAGTCCATAAACTTCAATAATTAAGCTGTTATCCTGGTTTTATTGATTTTCACCACTTAACCTTGCCTCTACTTATCAATCCTCACTCTATTGGAAGCAATTAATTATGATGTGATAAAATTAAAAATATTCCTACATTCTTTGTTATTAAAAATTATGCCAAATTTGTAAATATAACTTATTTCAAATATCAATAGCTGTTATTTATGAATAAGGTGGGATTGGTGATTAAATTAGGTTGAAAGGTATGTATTCCTTCACTAACATAAAATTAAGTTGCCTTTTTTTAAATTATATACTCTGTAAAATGTATTTAATTTTGGAAAGAAAGGAGGTTTTATGCATACCAGTAGTATCAGTGCTTATTTCGTGTTTCATGTAAGACTTCCCACGAGCCGATATTCTTGACATTTACTGACTCCCGCCTACCTGTACTAGAAATATCAACACTGCAATAGTATATTTCTATCTCTCTTTCATGGTAAAAAGTATTCCATTCTAGCGATTTTAAGTATTTATTCATAGTTAATCATTTTTAATGATTTTTGGCCTACCATTTTCCCAGGTAGTGTTTATGACGTACCGAATTTCGAGTTTATTGAGACGTCAGTGGAGCATATTTGAACAAAACAATAATCAATGTGTTTCTCTTTTAGCAACTTCATAAATTGCATTCCAGCTCAGCATGCTGAAATACGCAATCGTAGAACTGTAATTTGAAAACTTTACTATGCTGACACTGAGTTTAGGTTAATAATCTCGGAAAGATTATAAATTAAGTTTTTTGCAAGTTTAGAACTACTGCCTAACTTAAAAACTTTATTTAACAGAGTTCACGTGACAAAAATAAAAAAAGTTAAAAAATAATTCTTACTGTACATCAAAAAACGCAAACATCACCACCTTGCACTGTACGCTATAACACACTGTACGTCTATAAAATGATATAAATAAACCAATGGAACATTGAAAACATATTTATTGAAGTGTAAGTGATTTAATATACACCGAATATTACAGCATATATGTGTATATGTATTCCTATTAACTCAAAACCATGTCGTTCGTACCAAAACACACAGCAACAATGCAATGTTTTGGGTCTCAATGTGGGCGTGGCACAGCATGGAAAATGCTTCAACTCTTAAGCCTACTACACACGGCTATCTTTCTTGAGCAAGAAAGTGAACACCTCTTTGTTCAAGTCGACTTGCATCGTGTGACTGGCCAGTTTGTGTGCTAGTCGCATGCATGCAAGTACTTGCATGCTAGCTATAATCGTTTAGAGACGATTCTATTTTACGTTCACCTTTTCATGCAAAATGTTTATTTACATCTGTGCTGTACACACCGAGATATTGAGTTGAATGCTAGTTTTGTTTGCAAAGTTATTTGTTTTGTGTTTTAAATATGAGCGACTGGAGTCGGGAAGCAGTAGAAATATTAATAGAGTCGTACAGAAAGCATGAGGTTCTGTATAACAACAAACTATAGCCCGGCAACTTAGTAATTTACCGTGTACGTTTCTGTTCCGCGCAGCTCCTCCCTCCCTAACTTCACCCCTCCTACCACTCCGAATCATCTACAGGTAGGGGAGGGCCACTTCTCCCTCAAGGACAACTTACACGAACGCACTTCACTCGCTTCACGATGTGGCTGAAAGGTATTCCGACTAACGAAATATTTGTTGCGTTTGACGCAGCATTATGGGGGTCATTTGGTTGACGCAATAATGAAATCTACGTCCGATATTGGTAATCGAGGGGGAAAAGACTCCTGAAACGTATTTTGGAAACCCTCAAAATTATGAAAACTACATATTCATTCCCACTTCTATATATAGATGAACATACGGATCAGATGATCGGGCACTAGAAGCATGCACTTAACATTTCTAAATATGACACTTGCCCGCCCTCTCTATATTAAATATCTCGTTACTTTACGTTATAATTAAACCCAAAACGAGTTTTAATAAGCTCAGAAGCAATTCAGGGAAAAAGGTATTTCAGCAATAGGCCTACTCACGTAATATGTGGCGAGGAATCTGTGAGACATCGTAGGTTATAAACAAAGCGACAAACAATATAATAATTCATCAAAGCAACCAACCATCATCGCCCTTTATTTTTTACGTTGCTATAACCACACATATTTACTTACTTCGGGATATAATAGTATATATGGACGAGTTATGTACACAAATGGATATTTTTCTTTCGCCACAGCTGAACATGTACATAGGGACACCATCTTGTGACCGGCGATCTACCAACTATATTTATATTTTTATAAGAGTATAAATTAAGTTGTAAAAACAAGTTTAAATACTTTTTAATACATAGGATTGTATATATGTATGTACATATAATTATTTATGCCACTTTTATCTTTTCTTTTTAATTATTAATATCTAGTTTATACTTCCACCACCAGGGCAGGGAAATTTCAGCAAAATTTATGCGCACGCATCTCATCCCTTCCAAAGGGAAGTTAGTTCACCCCTCCCTTCCTATCTTCGTTCCCGCGCTTTTCTCCCTATATAAAGGGAAGGTCATCCACCCGAAGGCAGTTAATCGGCCCGATGGCCAGTTTGGCTGGAATCTGCCCACTGACCACAGGACGATCCTAGGGGCAGCAGCAGAACAACTGGCTATCCGTTTTCTGCAGCTCGCACCCCTCCTTCGCGAGTCAGGGCATCAGAGGACCTATCTCAGCATAGGGAATTTGTCCCCCCCCTTCCTTCATGCTAGGGTGTATTCAGTAAAATTTTTGTGCATGTTAAAGTCATCGCAGACGACCAACTGAACTGTGTAATTATCCAGGACAATTAAAGTACTCTTGTGATCATACCGTCATTCTCAATGAATAGTTAAGCCCCATCCCTCACCCCACTAGCTATTCACCTACGCCAGCAGGCCGCACAGCAGAGGTAACTGAAGGTCACCTCCGTCAAGCATCCGCCGGAGTTATTCCCAGCCTTGGTCTGGATACCCGGACCACCACCAACCCTGGAGGAGCTCATCCAACGTCAAGAGAGCCATCCATATCTACGCTTCGGCTTCCCTCTGCCGAGGGGACTCTGCGAGCTCTTGCAGACCGCCCTTCCGAGCATCAGTGCACCCACCGTCAAGAGGAAGGAAAAGGAGGAGCTCAACCGGCAACTACACCACCTCTTACGCCCCTATCACCTCATACCACCTCCGCTCTCACCCATAACCAGCCCTTCAAGGACCACTGCTCCAGAGCAGTCCATCATTCCCGGAGGAAAAAGGACCAGCCTCGGCCCTGTATCGAGAGACCAGGAACCCAGCCAGAAACGTATAAGCAGCATACTACGTCTCTATCAGCACTTTTCGGCTCCTCTGTCACCCATCGCCGGCTCTCCAGGATCTCATCCAAGGATCTACAAGCAGCCCTTACCGATACAGTACCAGCCCGGAGACGAACGTGCCCGCAACCCCTGCGCCGCCCCTCCAAGAAGACTGTTCAGCCACAAGGAGAGGGAAACCTCAGACTGACAGCCACACCAAGGTGAGACCCCTCGTCCCCCCCCCCCCCTTGCCCGAACCAACGCTCAACCTGCATACCAGCCGGATGTGAATCCTGCCGCAAGACCAGCTCTACCTTCTCTACCCCTGTACACCCCTGGAAACAGGATACCTGGCTCTCACCCAAGAGGGCTCGGTGCAAGAAATATATCCTATTAATGAAATGTCACTGTCACCAATGAAAGTCTCATAGGTTGGAACCTCTGAGAAACAACTGCATGTCTATTTAGGGCATTGGACATAAAAAAAACTATACATTACATGCACCCGGCAATCCTAAAGTGTCAATTAAATGTAAACAAAATTGACAACCAAGTTGAGTCAAAATGTTTGCTGTCAGGTATAAGTACACCATTCCCCTTAATAAGTAATATTAATATATCAAGCCAATAGAACATTTATTCGCATAGGCTATGCAACCTGCATAGTTATCACATACAGCTGCAAAAGAACCATTAGAAAGAGTAATTAATATTTTGAATAACCATAGGAAATATTAACCTTACCTAGTCCGAGTCGAATTCCGAGTCGAAGCTATGTGCAGTATATGTTCCACTTGAATTTTCATCAGATGATGATTGAAGGCTTACAATAATTTTGTCTATTTCGATGTCCATGATTCAATCACTTCTGATATATTCAGCTTCAATACCTTTAACATGTTGACAGCACTTTTTCCACTGTTCGTCGGAGTACGAAGCAAACAATTTCTCACATAGTTTTCTTTTTTCCTCCAACGAGTTACCTATTTCCTCAGAGACCTTCCTCTTGATGTCCCCCCCATACTAGTTCGATCGGATTTAGATCTGGGTGGTAGGGGGGCAATAGGATCACGTCATGGCCATATTTGTTTATGATTTTGTCTACCTTGAATATTTTTGGGGAAGGATTATGTTTCACCAAATACAACAAATCTGCTTTGTTCATGTCATGAGAAAACTGGATGCTATTTTCCCTAAGCCAATCTTGAATGTCATGTTTAAGAGTAGCTAATGAAGGTTTTCTATTAGTTTGAACATTGTGGTAACTAGCATTGTCTATAAAACAATGACACCGTGCGTTGGCAAATTTGGTAGTAACTTTTGTTCTAGCCACAACGAAAAATTTGCATAGTTCATATCATCGTGACAGTCACCGCATTTTTGTTTTGATTTAAAAATCAATAACGCATTCTGGACAAAGCCTTGTTCACCAACAGCATGCACAATTATCAATCGTTGCCCTTTACTGATAGATTCTGTGACCCCCAGTTTAGTGCTGGATTGCCAGCAAGAACTTACACTGTGAGTAGCGTGTAGATATGTTTCATCAATATATACTATATTCCACCCTGCATTTCGGTACGCACGAATGTCTTGTAAATATTTTCCTCTCAATGCGGTAATTTCAGGTTTCTCTATCAACATTTTTCTTCTAGACTGACATGTTTTCCATCGAAAACCGAGACGTTTCAACAGTTTGCGCAAGTATTGTTTGCAGCAGTTCAGAATACCGTCATCTCGTAAGGACTTTGTCAAATTCTTTAATGTCGGCACTGTTTTTCTAACGGTATAAAATTCATGAATTTTCCTACGAATCGCACATTCGGAAAAGTCATCAACTTCAATTCTTTTCTTTCGGTCTTTTTTCTAACCTGTGGGTGTGGAAAATGATAAACTACTTTTACTTTTAATTTTACCTTCCGCAATGATACTTTTAATGGTTGATTGCGAAACACCTGTCGCCGCACTTGTCGATTCTGTGACGTTGTAATTTAACTTATATAAACGTTTCTGTTCTTTTAAATGTGTTACAACATTGTAAACGATTTTCCTTGCTTGTCCACGTAATGGTGTACCGGCTGAAATGCGTGACTTAATTCCTGAAGTTGAAGCCATAACCCAAACCGTATATTGTAAACCGACCTGCGAAGCAGTATCTCGGGAGCGGCGTATCCAGGAAGCACAACCGTCAACTGATCCCCTCCACTCCACTCCGCTAGAGAATCACGTGACCGCCGCCTGACACTGGGGTCTGCACAGGTCGAAAACAAAGTTGCCGGATTATAGCAGCCTATCAAAACAAATATCATCGTAAGAATGCACTTGAAGAAGTTACGAATGATGTGAAATGTGTACGACCAAGTACAACACCAGAAGAAGTAAGGAAAAAGATGATGATATTACGAACTCATTATGGACAAGAATTACAAAAGAAACGCAATAAGAAAAGTGAATCTGGAACAGACAGTTTGTATGTTCCTTCTGTGTGGTGGTTTCCACTAATGGATATTTTACAAGTTCACATGCAGTGCAGAAAAGGAGAAAATTCACTACCGTCATCTTGGGCTAGTCAAGAAAAAAAATTAGGAACTCCTGTCATAGTAGAGGTATGTGTAAAGTTTTATAACTGCAAACAGACAAAAGTAGGTAACTTGTGTTAACAGAATGGTCTTTCATAGTGGATGTGTGTTTAACATCTAGTATGATTTTTTTTTTCCAGAGGGACATTGCGAGCCAGTCGCAATCACTGCTCTTGAACTACGAACACTTTGTCGAAGACCTACCAGAAGTTGTACAAGAAGAAGTGGTTGAAATGGATGGACTATCGGCTTCAGGAATTATGTGTCAGGCAAATAATGCATCACCGAGTGCTTCTCTGTTGGTATCAAGTGAAAGTTATCAAGGCTCAAGAAAGAAAAAACACAGAACAAATGAAACTGAATCATTATTAGAGAAAGCTCAGACATTTTAGAATCTGCATCCTCAAGGTTAGGTATTAGTGCAGACAAATGACGACTTTGGTAAATATTTGGCTTCGGAACTTTCTAAAATAAAAAGCGAAAAAGTTGCTTTGCTTACAAAACAGAAATTAATGACTGTTTTAATGGAAGCACATATGTAGGATTTAAATGAAACGTAATGAATTGTGTTAAAATGTTTTCGTGTTTATTAATTGTAATGTCAATTTAGAACAGTACCAATTGAGTTCAGATTGTTTTGTATGAGGTAACTGCAATCAATAAATTACACACAAACACAAATTCTTTTCACTATTTTATTTTCATACAAGTTATGATCTATAATTAAAACTGTCAGTATCTATCCTTTGCTTTAAATCATTTTTATGCATACATATTTAAACATGTTATTGAATTAATTTGAAATAAAGACACTGGAACATGATTTTCTATATGCTTCACCGGACAATAAAATTATTTAGGCAAAGAAACACTATTTGCATTTATGAAGAAAAATCACAGACAAGTCAATGAGATAAGCTACTAAGTAATAGTAGTTAATTTCCATAAAGTTTAATGTGGGAAAAATGCACACCTAATCTAACACAATTCAAACACAAATTTGGTTTAACTTAGGCAATTAGGTAACAACGATTATTTACATGTTGCCATTTCATTTGAAACGGGGGAGATTCAGGCAGGTAACAATTCTTCTTGCACCAAAACATCATTAAAAATTAAAATTGTGTATGCTATTCCATTGCCATGGTACTGCACCTTCATTATCAAAGTATCTCTGATTTGTATTGCATTGTTGCTAGCTCTATTGGCTCTGTGTATGGCAACAGATTTCAAATGCTGTTCTTTACTCAAAACCCCACCAGTGAAAGTACTCCCATCAGTGTCCTCAGTATTTACTCCATGTAAGTAAGGTCCCGTGTTTTCTTTAATTAAGAAATTGTGCAGAGCACAAGTAGCTAGTGTAATACTTTGCACTTTTTCTACAGGAAGATTTATTTTGGTCATCAGCACTCGAAATCTGTTTGCAAGAATACCGAAAACATTTTCGGCAGTCCTTCTCGCCCTACTTAAGCGGTAATTAAATACCTTTTTAACATTGGAAGCACTTTTGGAACTGTAGGGTTTTATTATATGTTCGTGCAATGCAAAAGCATCATCGGCAACAAGCACATATGGCACTTCAGTGGTCGTACTTGGTAAATTTAGTGACTCGTTCATTAACGAACTCAGAACACTATTTCTATACACACCCCCCCTCACTAATACGACCATTGCACCCTACATCAACAAACAAAATCCTATAATGGGCATCCACAACAGCTAAGAGAATAATACTGTTGAACCCTTTATAATTATAATAATATGATCCAATGCATCTTGGTGCTTGAAATTCGATGTGTTTGCCATCCATGGCACCCACACAATTGGGAAAATTCCATAGATGGAAGAAGTCCTGAGAAATCTGTACCCACTCCTCTTGAGTGCATGGTACCGGCACATAAATTATCATTTTATTTTATGTAGTACTCATATGTTAACAGACAGGAGTGCAGTGGAAACATTTTTACTACACACTACCTTCATGTAGTCTCCCCTAAGTTCTTCATAAATTGCTCGACAAGTCTGTGGAATAATTCCACTCAGTGTTGAGGGAGGGATCCGGAAGCTGTAACTTAAGCTTCTGTAGCTTTCACTAGTCGCCAAAAATCTCAGTGTAACACTTAGCCTGAAACGAATGGTAAAATGTAAACATAGGAAAGTAACATGGTGCTTGAGAACTTTTCATGGAACAGTATTATTCATACCTTTTTTCCACTGAAATACTCTCTCTCATATTAGTGTTTTCCTTTTTAATAGCTTTTTCAACTACAGTCTTCAGTTTGTTGAAAGTGCATTCATCCATTCGTAGATAATTTTTGAAACACTCTGGGTCTTCTCTGCGAAGTTTATTGTTCAACAGGCTGTGTAGATTACTTATTCCTTCATCTCGTCTTCAAATCCATGGCCTTGTTCACCATATACGTTGTCTCCATCTTTTGTGTTTAAGAGGCCACTCCAGTGTTTCAGGGGCACTACGCAACCCGCGTTAACCTCATAAGATTCAATGCTATTTTCATTTTGCTTA
This sequence comes from Bacillus rossius redtenbacheri, assembly GCF_032445375.1. Classification (NCBI taxonomy): domain Eukaryota; kingdom Metazoa; phylum Arthropoda; class Insecta; order Phasmatodea; family Bacillidae; genus Bacillus; species Bacillus rossius. The sequence goes on along the minus strand of NC_086330.1, from coordinate 293,892,168 downwards.
TAACTTATAAACTAATATAGATTTCGAAATGATGCTTGCTTGATATGTAAGACAACGATGCTCTTATCAAAGCCCCTTTCTTCAAAAATGTGCATAAATTATGGTTCAAACCTAGACAATACACTTATGCATATTAGTAAAGATTAGTATAAAACCATAATTTATGCACATTTTTGAAGAAAGGGGCTTTGATAAGAGCATCGTTGTCTTACATATCAACCAAGCATCATTTCGAAATCTATATTAGTTTATAAGTTATAAGAAAAATGGAAATAGCATTGAATCTTATGAGGTTAACGCGGGTTGCGTAGTGCCCCTGAAACACTGGAGTGGCCTCTTAACTACAGATACTAATGTTAGAGTACAAATTACTCCTACGACCCCTAAAAGGACCTCGTAATCAGAATTGGATGGCATTCTGCAACATGCAAGCACAGTGCCATGTGTACGGTATGCGCAAGATACTTGCAAAAAGGCAGTGTACACCTTCTTGCTCAAGAAAGATAGCCGTGTGTACTAGGCTGTAGCCTGCGGGAGCGCTGGTAGGGTGCCTCCTCCCTACTCCTTAGGTTAAGCAATATTGGGTTTAATAAAAAAATTTCTAAGGAAATTTTGTTTCAATCTTGTTAAAATAGTAATCTCGTTAAAAATTATCAATGATTTCATGAAATACATTATAAATCAATGTTATGAAACATGCCTGATTCTGCTATGTGTTGTGTTAACTACTGCCACAACAAGAGAAGAGATAATAATAATTTACTTTACTTTAAGTTTCCGCTTGACGAAACTAGGTATGTGTAAATTATTAAAACAAAACAAAATAAAAGTTTCGTATAATTAAAATAGTGATGAGCAATGAAATAACCTAACTAAAAATAACGTTGGGGACTATTCTAGAATAGAATAGAATTAATCCTATGCATTATTCAATTTTATGATACCACCGGTATTGCAAAATAGAATTGACCTATATTTGCCCTGAAAGCAGTGTTTTAATATTTATACTGGGTTATGAGAAATCACCATTAATAGATTACATAGCAATACTTTTGCATTGATGCGGCCATTACAATTTTTTTACTTTCCCGTGTGAGTGTCTGTGCAAGTAGGTATTATTTAGAGAAATTAAGTTAAATTGTGAAAATGGTCGATTACGTTAGATTAACTACATTACAAATACTGTAAAATCATATGAACGGTTGGTTAGGTCAGGATAGCTATGTATTAAACTGGTAAAATTCGCAAGCAACCATGTATGTTACTGGCAACTCTGCTACCCACAAAATTGAGAAAAAAATCTTTTATAATTGAAGAATAATGAATCATAGTAGAATAATGAATAATAGTAAGAGATAGCAGCGAGAAAAAAAAAATTTGTTTAAGTTTTTACCATCTTATATAAACAGATCACACGTTTTACATGTACCATAAATACTAACAAATATTTTAACTTCTCCCAATGGATACACAGCTGCAATGGCCATTCAACTTCAACACAACTCCCTCTAATTATTGTAGGAGGCTTCTACAGAGCTTTATACAATATAGCCCCTGGACTCTTTGAAATGAGGGAGGGCTTTGCCCTCACCTCTGTCACATTTTTCTATTTCGATGGGACGAGTTTAAAATTACAAGGAGATTTTCATTCTTGAATAATTAGTATGATTAAGAATTAGTGTTGCTAACCTAACCAACCAACCTTACACTGTAGTTATAATATACATTAATTTCCATTATTGGTCTTTGTCATCATTTTTGTTTTCATTTCAGGTGCAAAGAGTGGGTACGTAGGATAGGATGTGAAGACATAGTGCATGTGCCCATAGAAAAACTGCATTCTATATGGTTTACTTTCCAGGCACATTTTATTGCAACTGGTTTCGGAAAGAGTAGGAAAAGACTTACTAAAACTGCTATTCCATCTGTGTTTGACAGTAGGATTATTCCTCTAGATAATGATTGTTTGAAAAATTTCCCTGTACATATTCATGTGACTCACTCAGCTGAAAGAAATGCACAAAACAAAGGTTAGTAATGCTCAAGAATGAATTTTATATGGTATGTAGTGTATATATGTCAATATTCTGTAACATACATTGTTTTTCACGCAGGAGAACTACAACCTGGTCAGCCCCTTTCACAGAATGCTGTACCAGTGTGTCAGGGATTACCACAGGCTGTGTTTCATGCGAGTTTTACAACTGAAAGAAATGTGCACAAAAGGAGTAAGTAATGCTGAGTATTGAACTTTGCTAGATAAGTACTAGTACTTTATATATTTGGCACTCACACAATAAATTGTAACAAACAATTAAATATTTAATGACAATTAAATATTTAATGACAATTAAATATTTAATGACAATAAAAGTATTTAGGTTTAAAGATTATTTTACTGGATAAACTCAAGAACCTGACGTTAGGCTAAATAATCCCCCAAAGTAGTTTTTTTGGTAGTTCATGTATTTTATTTGAGATACCAGTCATCAGAAGTTTTAGTATTCATCATCAAAATTGTAAGATGTTTTTCAACTTTTTTTCATGTATGTTGTGTTGAAGACCAAACTAGCGTGGCTCCAGAAGGGTGGCTCAGGGGTCGATAGCCCCTTCCGAGCCCAAATTTTATTTTTAATTTAATTTTATAAGAAAAATTTATGATAACTTTAATTCATGTGTTAAACTTTATTCTTCAACAGTTATTTGAAACTATTAAATAACGTATTTGATACCATGCATTTGTAAATATTGCAAGCCTATCTCCGACTTATTTAGAAGGGGGCAACTGAGTCCCTCTTTATTAGATAGCCCCTCCCGATAAGTCTTCCTGGAGCTGCCTCTGAGACCAAAGCTAGCTGGTGAGGGCTGGACTTAATTAAATTTGAAAAGTTGGTAAAGATAACATATTTTTTTAATAAATTTATATGTTTTAAGAAATCATTTTTTAACCACAAGTTCTTGTTATAATTGAGAATTTTCAATCAATAAGTTCTACAAATGGTAACTATAATCAATATCTAGGCCTACAACCTTACTGAAAATAAATATGTTAATATATTTCTGCTTGGATGTATTATATGTATATTTGGCTGTAAAAATTTGTTTTATTTTATACAGATCTTGAGAGCTGCACTTCACCAGAAGAAAGCTGTTCCAAATTAATCAAAACTGTTCAAGGATATGAAGGTAAGAGTTCAGGATGTTAGCAATAATGTTAACCAACTTAAATGTATAGACAATGTGTTGATATTTAATGTTCTCATAAAACATTTATGATGATTTTAATTTACATACAATTTTTAATTATACTTGCTATAAATAATTGTCTGACCTTAACAAACGATTAAATGTTTTAGCAATTTCTGAAACATGCTTGAATGTGACATGATAACTGTTGCGAAAGTGTCACTCTTTTACAGACTACAAAACCCAAAAGAAATTAAAGTTATTTCCTGGGAATTAAAAAAATAATTGACATGAGTAACAGTAAGCTTACCTACAGTTAGTGGCAGCCCACAAATTTACTTGTTACAGGCCTTGGCAATTTACTAAACTGAAAGGGTTTATTGAGTGAGATCAGTTTGTGCCGTGTATTAAGTATTTAGGCACGTTTTATTTAAAAAAAATTTGTAATCTGAAATATTTTGTAAATATTATTTTTTTTTTTCTCTCATCTTATTTTCTTTACGGCCAGGCCCTCAGCCTCTGTTCTCAGAGGCGAGCTGATTTTCTTTCCCAGCCTCATGCTAGGCTAGCATTCTGGCTAATATTTCTCCCGCCTCCAGGCACGTCGGGGCCGGTAACTTTATTTCTTCGCGTGACTACCTTTTGCTAAGACCAGCTTGTGAAGCAGTGCTGAGCCCTGCTAACTCTGTCACGAATCGGTATAAGGTTCACTAGCAGCAAGACACGACAGGAGGATCCCGTGGGCCTTGTGTCCCACAGACCATGCGTTTTTTGAAGCCACCCCCCACCTGCTCACCCACCCTCTCTTCTCAGAAGTGGCTAGGAGCGACGACCGCTCGGGTACGTTAACCGAAGGCAAGGCCATCTCAGGCTTGACAGCCGCAGTTACGATTCTGCACCTTAACGACACCTAGCGACGGCTGTGGTAACTAATGCCACTTGTGAGGCGTCGGCAGCGCCGACACTACCGCGCTCGCGCGGAGGTAACGACAACCTCTCTCCCCTCCTTATGTCTCAGGCCGCTAGGTGGCACCACTGGTTACTCCATTACCCCCTAGCTTGACACTCTCGTCGGTCACAAGTCGATTTATTAGTACTTCCTCTCGCCACCAAAAGATAGCGCCTCAGTCGCGCAGTCACTCCAGTAAGATCTATTTTTTTATGCCGGACACCTTCGGGTGGGCTCGGTAATTTTCGGCTCAGAGCCTACCCCCCCCTCCCATTCTCTAGAGACCCCGCGCTTATGATATTCTGGTGATATCCCGCTCTGAACTTACTTCGGTGCGCGCCTCCTGACTGACTGGTACCGTTTGTATCTGCGATCTTCTGCGAATCATCGACATCGTATATTATGTAGTCTTCGCAGACTAAAGGGATGGAGTCCCTAGCTAAAATTATTAACCAGTCAGTAGTTTTTTTTGAAAGTAGAGAAACTTAGTATTTTTATATAAATTATTTTTTTAATTAATCATGATGACTTCCGTGGCTACCGCGAATCGTGGTTCGAGTTTGCGGAGACGAGACGCCCTCTCCTGAGCGCCAGGACCAACACCCTGTTTTGGTAAGTCTTGACGTCATCCCCCCCCTTTAATTTCCCTCTATTGGCCTTTTGCGCCATTTAAGTATACTGTCTGGAAACAGGTCTAATTCTTTGGAATTTGGACTTTTGTTTCAGACAGGGTTCCAAGTTTGGGGCAACCAAAATCCTCTGCCAGAACCTCTGGAGTCGGTTCCTGCGCAGAATCCAACATCATTAGGCCTACTACCTTGATCACCGTCTACCTACAGCCCCGGGTGATACCCGCATAATTCTATCTTTTTATTCACGAACCCAAGATTAGTGTAACCCAGTTAAGACAGCGGACAGTAAAAAGCAGTTCGAGGAGAAGAAATTTTTATTATGTTTTGGAAGGACTATATGTACGATCTTTAAAGTTACCAATGTTAATTTCATTCTTGTTTTTAAATATTTTAATTTTTGTTATACATTCAGGGCCGGCCCTATCGTAAATAACGTTAAGGAATATCATATAATAAGTGTAATTGTGAGTTATGTAAATAAGATCACTTATCAATGAAAAACAGTCTTTACTAAGGAAAATTTAATCTATAAAAAAAAAAGAACAATGATTAATAAAATAAGGAAGTCTATAGACATAACAGTTGTTTTTATTTATTTAATATATAATAACGATCCTTTTATTCCCAAGTATTTGTAGGGAGTCCCTAAATTTTCTATGTTTACTCCTAGTGTCGCCTCTGTTGACTTTTATAGTTATTAATTGAGGGCCTCAGTAATCAAAGCTTCCAAATCTTTTAACCTTATTATTTAATTATTCTTTAAGACACTTGGAGTATTACAAAATTACAGCAGAGCATGGTTACGTCTATAGGCATACCTAATTTGAAAGGTCATACCTAAAATTAAAATTTAAAAAAAAAAATTGAATAAAAAAAAAAAATTTTTATATTTTTTTGTCACTTAGAATCTTTTGTAGTAAGTAATTTGTGAACTGTCCGCTGATACACGTAGTAGCTAAATTGACCCTTGAATTCTAAAATTATCATAAGTTTTGTGTGTTTACATTTGAGCGCGCACTGTGAGCAGCTGGCTGGCTGCCCGCCCACGCAACTCGGGCCGCGCGCGTGGCTTATCAACAGAGACGTGTCCGCTGGACAAGATACTCCCCCCCACACACCCCTAGTTAAAGGCGCTGCACGCCAAGGTCAGTCCTGCCGGCTGACGTGACGTTCCTTGTAGGTACCCTGTTGTGCAAGCTAACCTGACAGCTTGTTACACCCGAGTACACTGTTCATTTCCCGACGCGCGTAGTAATAATAATAATAAATTATGAAGGCACATACTTCCCACGCAATAAAGCAATTGTTTTAATCATAAGCTAGATTTAAGTGTATACCTAAGTTTAAAGTTTAAGAGATAATTTTAAGAGGGTAGTGTTTTGTTTTGTGTAATACTATGAATCCGGACAGGATGATTACTCCGGAGCTATTACTAGTAGATGAACTAAGTTACGAGTTGCAGTTGCGTAATTTACCAACTACTGGAAATGCGCAAGAGCTGCGAAAAAGGCTTCGAGCCGCAGTACGTGATAAGTTACCTACCTCAGTACATAATCTAAATTTAGAAATACTCGAGGAATTCAACATAGCTTGCTCCAAATTTTACGACATAGCTGCTTTCGTAAGTTATTCAGATGTGGAAGAGAATTTGCCCAATGTAAAGCGACATATTATGCGATTAGAGCATGTCACCAGACGACTGGAAAATCTTGTGGTACTTTCCGCAGATGTGCTCAATGGTGTTTATCGAACAGAGCTAGATCGTTGTCTGCAACAGACAAACGCCTTCCAAATTAAATTGAAAGCTAGGGCAGCCCAATTAGAAACTCAACAGGACCTCCGGGCCAACATTGCCCAGGCAGAAAACCTAGGAATGGAAACACTAGGAAATGTAGAGAGTGAAAATCCGGAATTTCCCCAGGAAATAAGGCAACCCGACACACAAGTATCTTTGTGTCAAACAAGGCAGGTTACGCCCATTTCATCAACATCTCAATCATTCATCACAGTTCCAACCCCTCCCATCCCAGCAGCCACCACTCAAATTCCCTCAGGCATGCATGCTTCTACAGCTCCCATCACCAGTGTCACATTTTCCGGTAACTTGCCTGCAAATCCACATCCTTTAACACAACAAAATTTGTTTTTCCCATTCGCCACAAACCAGCCATATTTTAATCCATATTCCCAGTTTCATTCTTTATTGACATCCGGGCAAGGAACTCCAATCCCTACCATCCCCACCGCGCAAATTGCACATCCTTCACCCCCACCTCCGCCATCAACGCAGAATCAACCAGAAACAACATTACCAGTTACGCCAAGGGCGGCTGAGTATAGCTGTTATGGGAAAATTGCTCATCCAGTCGAGAGATTACTTGTTGGTTTTCCCGAAACAAGTGGTCTTGACCCAGATAAATTGATCGAATTCATAAGGCACTTACTTAAAATCAGACAGAAAGGGGGCATTCCTGACAAACAGTTGTTGGAGATAGTTTTTCCCTACACCCAACCACCACTGAGTGAAAGAACGAGTCAAGCAATAGAAAATAGTTATTCTTTTGACAAATACCACGAAGAAATTTTGAATTTTTTTATACCTGCCAGACTTTTGACGAATTACCGTTTGGAATGGTACAACAGGCTACAGCGAAGTAATGAAGCATTGCCGCACTATGTAGCCTCAATCAGAGAAGCCGCGGCGGTTCTCAGATTGGGCGTATCAGAGAGCGAAATAGTTAGTTGCATAGTAGACGGACTAAATCAGGCAGAGCGCTCACGCGCTGTTTTCCAGGCTAGGCCACGGAGTTTTGTAGAACTAGATCAACTCTGTATACAGGCCATGAGTTACGAATATGCAGACACTCAGAGAAACAGGTCAGCGAAGTCCGTGGATAAGCATGATTCTCAGGCAGAAACTGCAAATAGTTTTCCATACACGAAACAACAAAATAGCCACCCACAACAGAAAACAAACTACTACAGAAATAATAAGTATAATTCAAACAAGAACATACAACAACAAACACCTTTCTGTAATTATTGCAAGCAAACAGGACATTACATTGAGCAATGTAACCACAAAAATTTCAAACCAAATTTCAACAAGGCAAAAAACGTGTAAGGCGGTGGCCAGGCAAATTTCTACCTGGTCCACCTAAAACTTCATCCGAGAGGAATTTTTCAGTGCATAATGTGCATACTAACGAATCACAACAACAAAACAAAAATCAAAAAAGGCATAACACAGGAAAACAAAAACACAAGAAAAATAAACGAAAGAAATACACAGAAAAAGACAGAAAACACAAACAGAAGATTATAACACAGCAAATTAATCATAAAGAAAATTCTGAGAAATTCACAAGAATTTGCAAAACATGTGTTAGCCTGACTAACCAAGGAAAACGTAAGTGTCACAACATTTTCGGTCACGTCCAAACTGTATTACCATACACTAAAGCAATGTTTGGCAAAAATCAAATTATTGGTCTGATTGATACAGGAGCTACTCGTAGTTTTATTTCAGGCGATTTGTTTAGGGAATTACAGAAGAACAAGCAGGTTCTGAAAACAGAAGTCACGGATGTGCGCTGTTTTACTGCAGCGGACGAACCAATTAGTATATCCAAAGTGGCTATAGTGAAAATCAGGATAGAATTATTCACTTGGAATTTCCCTTTTCTTGTGGCAGAAAACTTAGCCACGCAGCTTATTCTAGGCTCCGACTTCATCGCTAAAACAGGTATTTTGATTGATCTACAAGCAGGAAGTTTTGTATTTAAATTAAATAAAAATCTTGTCATATCATTCGTGGAACCTGAAAATAAAATGTCAGGACAAGTTACTAATGTTTCTACCAACACTGACGAGAGAAATTCTTTGTCCCTGGATCATCTCGAGCCCAGTAAACAAGTTGCTATTCGAGATTTGTGTAATGAATTTTCAGATGTGCTAACTAAGAAATTAGGTCGAACTAACCTAATTGAATATCAAATTGAATTGACTGATACCACGCCAGTCAAAAGTCATCCTTATCAACTTTTAGGTCCCAAAATGGAAATTATGAGAAAACACGTACAGAAAATGTTAGATAATAAGGTAATAGAACCTTCTAATTCTCCTTTCAGTTCACCTGCATTTCTAGTACCCAAGGGCACGGAACAACGTTTCGTCACTGATTATCGAAAACTGAACAAACAGATTAAAATACCGCAAACACCCCTCCCAGATTTGAACTCGGCCTTTCATTGGTTTAGTAAGGCCAGGTATTTCAGTGTGTTCGATCTCAATTCGGCGTACCATCAGATCCCACTCACGCAAGATTCAAAACCTATTACCGCATTTTGCGTACCTTGGAATCTTTACCAGTATAATGTGGTACCTTTTGGCTTGGCCACAGGTGCACAAGTACTCACACGACTTCTTGAACAAGTAGTAGGAGATTTTAAATTTAAATTTGTTTACAATTATTTGGATGATCTTGTAATTTATTCAGAAAGTTTTGAGGAACACATCCAGCATCTGACTCTTGTCCTTGAAAGACTGCGCAAGGCAGGCCTCACTGTAAATACAAAAAAGGTAAAATTTTCTGCTTCCGAAATATCTTTTCTTGGACATTTGGTATCACACAAATGTGTTACAATTGATCCAGAACGAACACAGGCGATCAGGGAATTCAAACCACCTAAAGACACAAAGGGCATAGCTCGTTTTATTGGCATGGCTAATTTTTATGCCAAATACATACCAAATTTCGCCGAGCATGCGGCACCTTTGAATGCATTACGTAAGAAAAATACACAATATATTTGGGGTCCTGAACAAGACAAGGCATTTAATTTCTTGAAAGAAGCCATAGCGAATCCACCTGTTCTGCGCATGGCAGATTTTAGTAAACCCTTTATTTTACAAACAGACGCCTCAAGTGTTGCTATAGGGGCGGTATTGTCTCAGGAAATAGATGGTGCCAGGCAACCCATTGCCTTCGCCTCACGTACATTAACTTTTTAGGAAAGGAAAGCATCTTCAGTGTATGAATTGGAATGTTTAGCAGTAGTTTTTGGTATTGATAAATTCCGACAGTTTCTGGAACATAGGGAATTTCTATTGGAAACTGATAATCAGGCGCTAGCTTGGCTGTTAGCTCACCCTAAACAATTAGGAAAACTTGGAAGGTGGATCACCAAAATTTCTTCTCTCAAATTTAATATTCAACATATTCGCGGTACTCAAAACATTGTGGCTGACACACTTTCTCGAATGTTCGAGAACCCCTCCGAAACAATATCTCAGGAGGAACCTCAGATTTCGTGTCAGGCACTCCTAACCGATTTCCCCTTAGCTTTTCAGGACATACAAACACATCAACAAGCCGACCCATATTTGGCAAAAATAATTGAACAAGTTAAAGCGGGTACAGCTCCGAAATTTTATAAGTTAGCTAAAGGTCTCCTACAAAAACGTACACAACAGTCAAGGCACTTTAAAATTGTTCTTCCACAAAATCTGCGTGATATGATTTTCACATATTACCATAGTTCACCTCTCGGTGCCCATTTAGGTACAGTAAACTCTCGCCAGTCCGTGGCCCGAGAATCCGAAGTTCTCAGAAATCCGGGGTATTTCCGAAGTGACATGATCGTTACTGTTTAGATGTATGTATCACTATTCTCAGTGCTGCATGGCCGCGCATAGCTGCTGCTTGGCCGCGCATAGCTGCTGCTTCTGTATTTGTGCTGCGCTGCACTGCGCTGCCAGAGTGGCAGTTATCTAACGGTACTAGCCCAGCACTTTCAAGGTCAACGTGACTAAACAATCGGTGCGGCGCCCAGCCTCTTCCTTTCAGTGTAGCAAGAATGGCGCCTGTGAAAAGGAAGCACGTGACGTTAACATTAAAACAAAAGGTGGAAATTTGCAAAAAGTTGGAACGTGGTGTAAAGGTGGCTGTAATCAGGGATGAATATGGCATCGGCGAGACTACGGTTTACGATATTAAAAAAAGTAGTGCTAAGCTTAAAATGTTTATGTTAAACAGCGAGTCGGAAAAAGGTTTTGATAATCGCAAAACACTCCACACAGCTAAACTGCAGGACTTGGACAGTGCATTGTACAAGTGGTTTTCTTTAAAACGATCGGAAGGTGCTGCCTTATCAGGACCTATGTTGATAGAAAAAGGGAAAGAGTTCTACGAAAAAATGAAGCTCACCGAACCGTGTACATTTTCAGAGGGCTGGCTGACTAGATTCAAGGATCGGCACGGAATTAGGAAGTTGGATGTGTCTGGCGAGCAGAAGTCGGCTGATGAAGATGCTGCGAAAGAATTTCGTACCAGTTTTGCGAAGCTAGTAAGTGAAAACTGCCTAACCTCCGAGCAAGTGTACAATGCGGACGAAAGTGGTCTGCTGTGGAAATGTCTGCCAAAAACAACATTAGCTGGCGGTAACGAAACTTCCGCGCCTGGATTCAAGCAAAATAAAGAACGTGTGACAGTACTCGTATGCGCAAATGCGGCAGGTACACACAGAGTAAAACTCACAGTCATCGGAAAGTATGCAAAGCCAAGGTGTTTAAAAAACGTCACTCACTTGCCTGTTGATTACAGAGCTCAAAGTAATGCTTGGATGACTGCTGAAATTTTTCTTGCTTGGTTCAATAATGTTTTCGTGCCGAGTGTAAAGGAAAACTTGAGAGAGAAAGGACTGCCAGAAGATAGCAAGGTCGTGTTATTGTTGGACAATTGCCGTGCTCATCCACTTGCACAAGAACTTAAGAAAGGCAACATATCGGCAATGTTCCTGCCCCCAAATGTGACAAGCTTGATTCAGCCTATGGATCAGGGTGTCATTCAAAATCTGAAAATGCTCTACAGACGTAATTTCATGAGGCAGTTGACAAACTATGATGGCAAAATAATTGAATTTCAAAAGAAATACAACTTAAAAGATACTATTTTTAATGTATCTTGTGCATGGAGTACTGTGAAAAATGAAACACTACACAAAGCTTGGCGGAAAATATGGCCTACAACAACAGTCTTAGATGTGACAGACGAAGAGGACAACGAGGAAGACTTCCTAGGGTTCGGAGGTGGAGACGTGTCAGGGCACACAGACAACACATACACGGAAATTGTACAAATGGTTGAATGTGCTGGCAAGGCAAATCCCTTAAACACACTGTCCATGACAGACCTAAATGGGTGGCTACAGGTCGACAAAGACATTCCTGTTGCCATGTCACTTACAACAGAAGAGATAATAGATGCGATGAAAAACCCCTCCAACGAACCTGAAAGTAGTGGGGATGAAAGTGATGAATGTAGTGATAACACAGACGTCACTTGGAATGAGGCTGCAGCTGCATGGGACACTGTTATAAAGTTTTCTGAGAGCAAGAAAAACTGTTTTTCAATATCAGAAGTAATGCAGTGCCATATCCTGCATTCCACTTTTCTTCACAAAAGAAGACAGGCCATTAGACAGTCCGACATTCGAGCGCACATGGTGATGCAAGAAACACAGAATCAGAGTCAGTCATCTGCTTCAACTTCTGGGACTGTTCATGTGTGTGCGAAAATCAATAATTAAAATAACGCTTTGGGTGCAGTTATACATATGTACATTGTTTATGAAAAAAGAGATTTGACAATTTGTATGTTTTGAATCCAAAACTTGTATGTGTGTGCGGTTTATACTATGTACTTAAGGGCTTCAGAAAATCGGGGGTTGGCCATTTTGACCCCCCGTCCCCCAACAAAAGAAAAAAGATTGGTTAACTCTTTGTTATAAATGTTTATAGTATTGTTCGTGTGTATTTGGCCATAAAAATAAAATACCATTAAATATTATTACTATTAACTTAACAAAAAGAAAACCTCCGACAACAGCGTGTAAACATGGAATGTACGCTGACCCGCCTCGCCATCCGGCCGCCGGCGCCACGCAGACGGGTGACAGACAGCTCACTCACTCGCCTGCCCGCAGCATGTCTTCCCCCTCCCTTCGTAGCGCTCGTCTACCGTCTGTCGCAAAGCAAACATTAAAGATTATCTAATGTACCTACGTTACAGGATACCACGTTATTTAAACCTGCCCGCCTTATACAAACTGTTATTTGTACGATTGCGTGAATAGTCACATCTTCCAGTTGTGAACTGTGAATAGCAACAGAAGCTTGATAGTCAAGACATGCCAGGGGCCTGGTTGATAAGCTAGAAGAATTTCTTGACTTGCATTTCTACGTGCCTTCTCTTATCAGTTTTAAAGTTTAAGGGCGCCGTCAGGTCAGCATGTGTGTTAGTGAAGCGGGATGATAAGAGCGACGCTCACTGATATTTATAGCGCGGTAAAAGGCTCTGAACTGGCGCGCAGTCATCTCGTTCCCGTCAGATAACTGTGAAATTTGAGCGGTGACCGTAACATTATATGGCGGGAAAATAAAGATAAAGGTGTAATGCCTTTTCCTCTGGTGCTTTCAAGAAATTTTTTAACGGTTTTTTACACCTAAAACTTCAAAACCATGCCTTTTAGCCATTTTAACTCCTCTTAATCCGATATAAAAAAAAACAGTTGGGCATTAGCAAATTCTTAAATGCTTTTCGTAAACAGACTCCAGTCGGATATTTAGAGTAGGTTGGAAATCGCGTAGGTTTTCCTGAAGCTCTGGGCACCGTGTGTCAGTGTGTGAAACATGTTGCCAGTGACAAGTTTCCTAGCTGTGCGCGGCACACGACTGTAGTTGTCATGCGTCACACGCCGGGAATGCTGGCCGGAGGGAAGGTGAGTATAGTTCATTTGCGGTAAAAATAAATACTCTAACCGCCCTGCTAAATTTTTCCATTAAAGAAATTTTGAAGTTTCAGAGATTTTCCAGCAGAAATAATGTTCTGTAACTAACAAACAAATTGTATCAAAAAATTAACGGTAAATGGCTGCCGTGGGGGGCCTTAAAAAAATGTTCATTTTACCGGGAATGGACTATACAACCTGGCTTTCGTCGCATGCAGTGTGGAGTAGGGGAGGAAGGATGTTGACAGTTTCACACGCAGAAAATGGATAGAGGGCTGGAGAGAGGGAGAGAGATGGTTTGTTGTCTGGGAGGGAGAGGTAAGCCGTATGACGTCATGCATCCGCTGCCTTTGCAGCCGCCAGCCTGTCTAGACGAGATTCTCGCACTCCCACTTACGTCGCACAAGCTACTTCTGCCGTGTTTTTAAACGGACTGTCCAATTTTTTTTCTCTTCTTATACGAACATTAGTAAGTGCACTATAAACCAACACAAAATATATGCTGCATGTTAAATACATAATAGCTTTGTATAAGCTTTTATTGTGAGTTTTACCATTTTTTCCCCGATTATTTTTGTTTTGTGCCAAAATTTCAGATTTTTTGATGGTTCTAGTGTACAATTAACTAATGATTTTTTTTTTATTTCTCCCGTTTCTCTTTAGTTTAACTGGACTGGCCGTGTGTCTGTGAGGGAGTGGCCTTGAGTCTCTTGCCAGCTACGTATCGCTTCTCTCTCCCGCCCCTCCTAAATTCACTTCCCCTTATCAAGGGGCTTCCCGTTTCAGCGCACGCCACATTGCTACGCCTAGCTCTTTCACATCAAAGTGCGACTTCGGGTGCCATTAATTTAATTTAAGATGACTTTAAATTACTTTTTACACAATTTACTACCAACTTGAACAAATGGGTGTGTTAAATTTAATCAGGCCAGGCTGTAAATTTTCAGAAAAAAAAATTTCTCGGGTGCTTCATTTACTATGAATGGACTATACTGGTATTGCTTATGTACCATTCTGTTAACTTCTCAAGTGTCTTGTTTATTATGACGTCCTGTGGTAGTATTACATGTTCATTGACTACCATCTTATCTTTTAGAATTTTTTTTTGTATTTTAATGAAAATTTTTAAAAAATCCGAAGTTTTCAAAAATCCGAAGGTCATAAATCCCCGACACCCACGGATTTGCGAGAGTTTACTGTATTTATAAAACCATTCAAGGTATCCGCAGCCATTTTATTTGGGAAGGAATGCACCGGGACATTACACAGCGAGTTAAGTTATGTAAGCTATGTGCATTAAGTAAACCTGCACAAAATACACAGTACGGTTTTCTTGCCTCAGAAGTAGCCGAAAGACCTATGCAAAAACTTTTTATTGATTTTGTAGGGCCATTTCCTCGATCCAAATCCGGACACTCTATGCTTCTTGTGGGCATAGATGCCTTTTCGAAATTTGTTTGGCTTATCCCACTCCGTAAGGCTACAGCTGACACCACTGTGCGTGCATTACAAAATCATATTTTTAAAACTTCAGGATTACCGAACATAATTGTATCCGACAACGGAACACAGTTTACATCCAGAACTTTCAAGAACATGTGTTTCTCGCATGGTATACAGCATGTGACAACATCGCCATACTACCCTAAACCCTCGCACGCGGAGAGATTTAATAGAAATCTGCGTTCGGCGCTCATAGCGTTCCACGCGAATGCGCAGGAAAAATGGGACAGTAATTTGGTGTGGTTACAGATGGCATTTAATTATGCCCGACATGAAGGACACAAATCCACCCCATTTGAGATTATGTTTACTTATAAGCCCAACACACCCCTTTCCAATCTTTGGTCTCTCGAAGACCTACTGCCGGATGACCCCAAGGACATCACGGAGATTTGGAGAAAGGCGCGTAGGAATTTAAATTTGGCTCACCAAACAAGTCAGAGAAGGTACAATAAGTACCGCTCCCCTAACCCCTACAGGGTAGATGACACGGTAATGTGCAAAGCACACCCGCAGAGTAAGGCCATCGATAAGCGATCGGCCAAGTTATCGTATCGCTGAACTGGACCATTACAGATCCAACGATTTCTAACCCCAGTGACTGTGAGTCTAGCCGACCCCAGTTCCGGAGAGTATGTGACACGAGCGCACATCTCCCACCTTAAGAAGGCGCATCCGAATTTAAAATAGGAGCGATTACTTTCTCTAAGCCTTGGCATGCCATACAGTTATATATATTTAAGACTCAATAAGGAGTTTAACTGAAGAATAAAAAACCTAGGTAGTAACATTAAGTAACAATAAAAATCCATGGTACTAGTTTGTAAGAAAACTTAATATAAGGTGTTAGTTTAAGTGGCCACTTAATTTAATAATTTTAATTAAGATAATGAATTTAATCATGTTAGTCATTAAGAATGTGCACATTAGTTCATAAGAGTGTTTAATATTTTTTTTTGTGTTTTAGCATGTAAGTAGTAGGATACAGGCGAACCTGGTAACTCGTCCTACTGAAGTTTTTGGTTTCTTGTTTTTGCTTTCCCCTAAGCTCCGCTTTAACGCGGGGGAGTATGTGCCGTGTATTAAGTATTTAGGCACGTTTTATTTAAAAAAAATTTGTAATCTGAAATATTTTGGAAATATTATTTTTTTTTTCTCTCATCTTATTTTCTTTACGGCCAGGCCCTCAGCCTCTGTTCTCAGAGGCGAGCTGATTTTCTTTCCCAGCCTCATGCTAGGCTAGCATTCTGGCTAATATTTCTCCCGCCTCCAGGCACGTCGGGGCCGGTAACTTTATTTCTTCGCGTGACTACCTTTTGCTAAGACCAGCTTGTGAAGCAGTGCTGAGCCCTGCTAACTCTGTCACGAATCGGTATAAGGTTCACTAGCAGCAAGACACGACAGGAGGATCCCGTGGGCCTTGTGTCCCACAGACCATGCGTTTTTTGAAGCCACCCCCCACCTGCTCACCCACCCTCTCTTCTCAGAAGTGGCTAGGAGCGACGACCGCTCGGGTACGTTAACCGAAGGCAAGGCCATCTCAGGCTTGACAGCCGCAGTTACGATTCTGCACCTTAACGACACCTAGCGACGGCTGTGGTAACTAATGCCACTTGTGAGGCGTCGGCAGCGCCGACACTACCGCGCTCGCGCGGAGGTAACGACAACCTCTCTCCCCTCCTTATGTCTCAGGCCGCTAGGTGGCACCACTGGTTACTCCATTACCCCCTAGCTTGACACTCTCGTCGGTCACAAGTCGATTTATTAGTACTTCCTCTCGCCACCAAAAGATAGCGCCTCAGTCGCGCAGTCACTCCAGTAAGATCTATTTTTTTATGCCGGACACCTTCGGGTGGGCTCGGTAATTTTCGGCTCAGAGCCTACCCCCCCCTCCCATTCTCTAGAGACCCCGCGCTTATGATATTCTGGTGATATCCCGCTCTGAACTTACTTCGGTGCGCGCCTCCTGACTGACTGGTACCGTTTGTATCTGCGATCTTCTGCGAATCATCGACATCGTATATTATGTAGTCTTCACAGACTAAAGGGATGGAGTCCCTAGCTAAAATTATTAACCAGTCAGTAGTTTTTTTTGAAAGTAGAGAAACTTAGTATTTTTATATAAATTATTTTTTTAATTAATCATGATGACTTCCGTGGCTACCGCGAATCGTGGTTCGAGTTTGCGGAGACGAGACGCCCTCTCCTGAGCGCCAGGACAACACCCTGTTTTGGTAAGTCTTGACGTCATCCCCCCCCTTTAATTTCCCTCTATTGGCCTTTTGCGCCATTTAAGTATACTGTCTGGAAACAGGTCTAATTCTTTGGAATTTGGACTTTTGTTTCAGACAGGGTTCCAAGTTTGGGGCAACCAAAATCCTCTGCCAGAACCTCTGGAGTCGGTTCCTGCGCAGAATCCAACATCATTAGGCCTACTACCTTGATCACCGTCTACCTACAGCCCCGGGTGATACCCGCATAATTCTATCTTTTTATTCACGAACCCAAGATTAGTGTAACCCAGTTAAGACAGCGGACAGTAAAAAGCAGTTCGAGGAGAAGAAATTTTTATTATGTTTTGGAAGGACTATATGTACGATCTTTAAAGTTACCAATGTTAATTTCATTCTTGTTTTTAAATATTTTAATTTTTGTTATACATTCAGGGCCGGCCCTATCGTAAATAACGTTAAGGAATATCATATAATAAGTGTAATTGTGAGTTATGTAAATAAGATCACTTATCAATGAAAAACTGTCTTTACTAAGGAAAATTTAATCTATAAAAAAAAAAGAACAATGATTAATAAAATAAGGAAGTCTATAGACGTAACAGTTGTTTTTATTTATTTAATATATAATAACGATCCTTTTATTCCCAAGTATTTGTAGGGAGTCCCTAAATTTTCTTTGTTTACTCCTAGTGTCGCCTCTGTTGACTTTTATAGTTATTAATTGAGGGCCTCAGTAATCAAAGCTTCCAAATCTTTTAACCTTATTATTTAATTATTCTTTAAGACACTTGGGGTATTACAAGTTTGTGGGGGTTTTTTTAATCCTAAAATGATAGCCCAAAATGAGTTTTTAGATGTTTTCAAGGCATGTTGATGAACATAATTTTTAAGTGAAAATTTTAAATAATTAAATAATACTTTCCTCTTATACTCTGTATCAAGAAGAATGTGTGCTTGAAATACAAATTACCACAGGTAATTAAAAAGTTAAAATGTAAAATTTTTTTGCTCACTAGTACAAGGCCTCATGTGACTCCCATTAGCTCTTAATATCATATATTGCATTGTATTATTACATTGCATTTACAACAAGAAACCAATAACATTAAAACATATATATATATTTTTTAATAATTTGAGTTTTACATTTTGCCATAATTTCTGGTCTGTAATTGAGTTGACCGATAACCGATCCTATGTTACAATTATAAGTGTGCGCTTAACATATTAAACTGAATTGATTAACATTTTCCTCTTAGTTTGTTATCTAATTTTAAGAGATTATTTGTGAATACTACTGTAAGTATTTTAAAATATTATTTGTGAATACTGCTATGAACAAGCCCATTACCTGGCAGGCTTCAAGAGATACTCAGCATTATATTTTTCAAGTAAATACAAAACTTTAAAGGTGTGTATTGAAATTTGTTGCAGATCTTGCTACCCCTTCGGAGCTGAAAACATCAAACAGTACGCCAAGGTTGAAGATTTGTACTGAAAGAAATGACGATGTTCATCTTGTTCTACAGAGGAATGCCAGACGTAGCAGAAGTAATAATTATTCCTATAGTATTGGTTTTTTTAACTTAACTTTGTTTGTAAAGTAGTTTTGATCCCTATGTTGTTCTTGTTGATACAGTTAAAACTCTCTTAAAACGTTCCCGCATAATATGTTTTCCTCCTGCCCATTATGTTTTTAAATTATTCCCTTCATCACTACCATATATCGCTATGTTAATTCTTCCTGTTTAAAATGTATGCACTTATAGATGCTTCTTCGCATTTAATGTTCAGCCTTTGTGGAGAAAAAAATAAATAATGTGTTGAAATGACAATTTATCTACTATTTTGTTTTGTAGTTGGTATATATAATTTGGTTCTGTTATGTTTGGTTTTTGATAGATGCTTTTTGATATGTGTGTTTTTTTTTTCTTTTTTGTTTTAACGAACACGATAGAGAAAGAGTAGTGTGAATGTATGTGTGCGGTAATAAAGTATTCAGATCAAGAATTAAAGGAATCATGTTGTTATTACTTTCACTAAACTGCTACCAGCCTAAATGTTATCAGGTTATGGGCCCAGGTGGTAGTAAGCAGTGGAAAGGAAAGTTGGAATAGTGAATACTGAAGAGAGGTTATCTCAGCACGTGTCGGCAGACACAGTCTGCACAGTCGGCAGAATGGAAGAAGAGAAATTTAGAATACCATTGTTTGATGGGAACAACTTTGATGACTGAAAGTTTAGAATGGAGGTGTTCCTGGATGAAAACGAAGTGCTCGATCATTTAGGGAAGCCTTTGGACGAATGGAAGGGTCCATGTACTGTGGTAGATAGAGATGATCAAGATATTAAAAGTTCTAAGGAAAAAGCATTTTTGGAAGTAATACATAAAGATAATAAGTGTAAAAACTTTATTATTCAAAGGATACACGACAGCCAATTGGAACACGTGAAAGGCAAGCCTACTGCATATGATGTGTGGACCAGTCTACTGAAACTTTTTGAAAATAAAGGGGTAACCAGCAGGATGATTCTAAACAAAAAACTACATACACTCAAGTACGGACCATCTGTTGAAACATTCAGTGAATACTTCTTGAAATTTGATAAATTGGTTCAAGAGTTGAAGACTACAGGTGAAAAGTTGGATGAAGAGGGAATTGTTATAAAATTTTTATTAACAATGTCTGAAGAGTTGGAAGGAGTTGTGTCAGGTCTACAAACACTTGTTGCTGGTAATTTATCTCTTGAGTTTGTTAAACAGAGATTAGAAGAAGATGAAACTGCTCGTAAGGAGAGGAAAGTAAATAAAACTCGACATGATTTTTAACCCGTGGCATTCTCAGGAACAAGGTATGTTCCTGGAACTGGTCCTAGACCAGGAAGCAGTGGATCTTTTGGGAATACTAATTTGAAAGCCAAATTTCCTTATAAGTGTCATAACTGTGGGATTACAAGGCATAAGAGATATGAATGTAATAAGCCGGGAGGGGAAATGCACAGAAGAGGTACGTCATCTGGAAGAGGATCAAGAGGAAATGGAACTCCACAAAGGAATGCACACCTTGTAAAGAAAGAAGATAAGCGTGAAGAACCAGTGTATAGTTTTGTAGTGTCGACAAATGGGTGTTGTGCATCACAAGATGGCCAGAGTGTAGAAGAGGTTTGGGTGCTGGATTCAGGAGCAACAGATCATCTCGTAATGGCAAAAACTTCTGTAGCAAACCGAAGAAAACTAAGTTCACCAGTTTCAATAGGTGTCGCCAAATCAAAAGTTTTCTTAATTGCAAAAGAGATGGGTGATGTATTGGCTGAAACGCAAGTAAGTGGAGAACTCAGGAAGTTTATAATTAAAGATGCTTTGTTAGTAGAAAATCTAAATTATAATCTGTTGTCTGTTTCTAGGTTAGAAAGCAAAGGGTTTAGAGTGGTATTTGACAAGGGTAAATGTACTATTGTTGCTGGCAAGAGAGTTGTTATGGTTGGAAACAGAGAAGGAAATTTGTATAAAATGTGTGTAAATGTACAAAAGTATGAAAATCAAGTTAACACGTGTTCAGTAAAGGGTACTGGTAAATTGTGGCATGCAAGGCTCGGTCATATTGGTAATCAAAATTTGCATAAGCTTTCAAAGATGGTTAATGATATTGATAAGATTTAGGAGGAAACTGACATGTGTTCAATCTGTATTGAAGGGAAACAGACTGCAGGGTCCCATAATCAGACTAGGGAAAGAGCAAAGAGGCCTTTGGAGAGAATTCACAGTGACTTATGTGGTCCAATATCACCTAGCTCCCATGATGGGAAGAAATACATTTTAACCTTTATTGATGACTGTACTCATTTCACTGTTGCATTCGGGTTGAGGTCCAAAGATGAAGTATTACATTATATTAAATTATACGAGGCTATGGCTTAATCTAGATTCTCGCAAAAAATCTGCTGCTTCATGTGTGATAATGGAAGGGAATACGTGAATCATGAGGTAAATGCCTTCTTTGAAGAAAAGGGTATAAAGTACGAGTTGACTATTCCTAGGGTTCCAGAACAAAATGGGGTAGCCGAACGAATGAATCATACTATCCTGGACAAGGCGCGGTGCATGAATTCGTGAGTTTACGTTTTTCCCTCGTGCATTTTAGATTGTCTCCTGCTACACTTTTACACGCCTAGGCTTAAATTATTACATGTTTAGAAATAAAAGCAACTTTTCATGTTATAAAATATGTATATTTTGCGATTTAAAATGTTCATTGCCGACTATAAACGTTACGTTTTTCATGATGTTTTTAGGCCTACTGGCTAATCTTAGCTACCCTTAAAAGTACCCACGGTATTTTCTGGTTGTTTATGGTTGTTACGTGACGTAAATAGCGGGATGGATTCGATTTTTGAGACGTAATTCGCGTGAAAGTATTGTATTGGACTAAATGGGAACAAAACGGGATCTGAAGAATATAGTGCAAATAACGGGAAAACGTAAATAACAGTAACGTAAATAACGGTAACGTAAATAATGGTAACGTAAATAACGGGTTTTGCTGTATGTGTACATTGTAAATAAATTTGCCTATACCGATATAAACTTATTTTTCGCATTTTAAAGTAAAATATTGCAAAAAATATTCCTTAAAAATTTTTAAAAATTTTTCTTCACATATAGGTCGCACTTCATTTTTTCCCCATCAAATCTGGTAAAATTGCCGCGACCTATATGCGAGTAAATACGGTAGTAGATTCACAAGGAGTAGTGGGAAGTGGTAATGATGTAGAGTCAAAGGGAGAACAGGAAAGTTTTCAGGAATTTAGAGAATCAAGTGATGAGAAAATTGAGGTACGTGTGAGGAATGCTCCAGGGTACTTAAAGGATTATATTGAAAGTGGATTAAAGAAAGGAACCAGGTCTAAAGAAAGGAAAGTTCAGGAGGGGTTAGAGAAACCAGAAGTTTTAGTTACAGCATCCACTGTAGATAATGTAAACATGGCACTGAGTGATATTGCTTTTTGTGAGGGACTTCCACAGAGTATGGAAGAGCTGAAAGACCGAAGTGACAGAAATTGCTGGTTGAATGCCGTTAATGAGGAAGTGAAATCCATAGTAGAAAGTGAGACATTGGAGGAGGTAAGACTACCAGAGGAAAAGAAAGCAATTAATAGTCAATGGGTGTATACGGTGAAACAAGACCAGAATGGGAACTTGGAATGGTACAAAGCTAGGTTAGTAGTTAAGGGATGTGCGCAGTTGAAGGGTTTTGACTATAGTGACACTTATGCTCCTGTTGCGAGGCTCACTACAGTGAGAAACCTGTTCTGCTTGGCAAACCATCATGATTTACATGTCCATCAACTGGATGTTAAGAATGCCTTCCTTCATGGAGTATTGAAAGAAGAAATTTACATGTATCCACCAGATGGGGTACAAGTCAAGGATGGCATGGTTTTGAGGTTAAAGAAAACTTTGTATGGTTTAAAACAAGCACCAAAGGAATGGAACTCAAGGTTTGATCTGTATGTGAAGTCTCTTGGTTTTATACAGAGTCAAGCAGACAAATGTGTTTATACGTATAATGATAGTTGTGTTGTGTACTTACTCTATGTTGATGATTTTTTAATTGCTAGTAGTTCACTTGATAGAATTGAAGTACTGAAAAGGAAATTCATGTCAGAATTTAAGATGTGAGATTTGAAAGAAGTTAAATACTTTCTAGGCATTAAAGTAGAGCGTGTGGATCAGACAATGTTTTTGAGCCAAACTAGTTACCTTGCAAAGTTGTTAAGTAAATTTCAAATGGAACATTATAAGCCTGTGCAAACACCTTTAGAATTACAACCTACACAGGATGTTACTAAAGAGTCTATCATTCATGTGAAACCCTACATGGAGTTGATAGGTAGCCTCATTTATGCATCTCTCACCACCCGACCTGATATTAGTGTTGCTGTAATTTTTTTCAGCCAGTTTTAGTTGAATGCTACTGAGGTGCAATGGGTAGGCCTAAAGAGAGTGCTGAGGTACCTGAAAGGGACTTTGAATTGGGGAGTGCGGTACAGAGGGAACAATCATGTACCACTGGTGCTGACTTTGCCAATCGATCTGACAGAAAGTCTGTAACAGGTTTTCTGTTCGAAATGTATGGTGATGTTATTTGTTGGACAACTAGGAAACAGAAAACAGTTGCTTTGTCTACATCACAATCCGAGTTTGTTGATCTCGCTTCAGCTACCTCAGAGCTTCTCTGGCTGATGCAATTGTTGAAGGAGCTAGGTGTTGAGTGTAGGGGGCCAGTTACCATGTTTGAGGACAACCAATCCTGCATATGTGCTCTGGGAAATTGGGAACAGAAGTGTTTGAAACATATTGATGTTTTATACAACTTTCTGAAGGACCTGTGTCACAACAATGTAATTTCTGTAAGGTATGTACCATCAGAGGATCAGAAAGCAGATATTTTGACCAAAGGATTGGCAAACAATCCATTTGCAAGGCATCGGAAGAACTTGGGAATGAGTGTAGTAAACTGAAAAAAAAAAAAACTATGTACTGTTTATGATAAATTGAGGAGGTGTGTTGAAATGACAATTTATCTACTATTTTGTTTTGTAGTTGGTATATATAATTTGGTTCTGTTATGTTTGGTTTTTGTTACATGCTTTTTGATATGTGTGTTTTGTTTTTTTCTTTTTTGGTTTTAACGAACACGATAGAGAAAGAGTAGTGTGAATGTATGTGTGCGGTAATAAAGTATTCAGATCAAGAATTAAAGGAATCATGTTATTATTACTTTCACTAAACTGCTACCAGCCTAAATGCCATCATAATGTTTATCTTTAATGATAAATTTAGTTTAAAAGTTTAATCATTAAAACTTTACATATTTCCAAACAATAACAAATTTGATAACGGCACATGACCATCAAAACCTTTACCACATGCTGTACACTATTACAAGTTGTATTTTTGCGACCAATCGTCTGCTTGCATTCGTATAGACTTTGTAGGCTGTTCCACATGTAATAGATATCCCTCATTCCAGTCATAACATCTTACGAATACACAGCAAACCACTAACCTTCTTTATTTTATTTCTTTTTGGTAGAAAAAGGTATACAGCGAAAGGTAGTTTTCACGTTCTCACTATCTACGTTTTCCTGCAATTAACATTATTTACTTTAGGTCCTATTTACGCTGGTTTAAACCACAATGGTTTAAACCTTGATTAAATGAAGTGGTTTAAAAAAATTGTTTCAAATAATATATTTTCAAATAGAATATCTTAATAAGTTTTAATGAAAGGTCTTATTGCACTCTAATAAAAACAATGGCTTAGGTACTCATATAAGTTTCTTTTGATTTACACGAACAAAAAAATTATATACTAATCTTGCTTATCAAGTTAAAATCAGTTCAAATAATTCAGTTTGCTGATATAATTTTATAGTTTTTCTAGTACACCAACAAAATGAGAACAGGCAAGTGTCTTTTTTGAGTTAATTCAGTATGTTAATTGAGTGAAATCTTTATTTTATGTAGCAACAGAATTATGTCTTTCTTAAGAAGTTTTCCCTGTTAATATGATTTTAGCATACAGCCCCTTGAAAAACATCTTAACAGGGTTTTACTGTATTAGCCTTGTAATTGTTGCTTATATGGCAAGTAAAATGTACGTGACCTGAGAAAATGTAAGAAATGTTTTTACTCGTTTAAACTATGTAAAAAATACCAATTTTTTTTTTCTTTTACTTAACACTGCAATAATTTATTTGGTTATTTCATTGCATCCATGAGATCTTTTTTGTGTGTAGGCTACTGAATTACTCAAATATATTGGTTAAATCATTTTATTTTTTATTGTTAGTGGCTCTCTAACAGTGCCTCAAT
The DNA here is from genome assembly GCF_032445375.1 of Bacillus rossius redtenbacheri. NCBI lineage: Eukaryota > Metazoa > Arthropoda > Insecta > Phasmatodea > Bacillidae > Bacillus > Bacillus rossius. The sequence goes on along the minus strand of NC_086330.1, from coordinate 293,866,996 downwards.
AGCTGTATTGCTAAGAAAAAAATAGAATAATTGTTCATGTTATACAGCACAGCTGTAGAAATTCCTCGTCTGGAGAGCCTATGTTCTTTTCAGAATACAGATTATTAATTGAAATAGAATATTAAACATAATTACTAATAATAGATATTTCCTATTTTTTTAAGGTGCCACAAGACTCCGAGAAAAAGAAAATAATGAAAGAACTGGGGCTGGAAACCACTGTCATCACACCAAGGAAAAGGAAACTGTTGTTGGAATGTGTGAAAAACAAGGACCATTTAAAAATGTTAGAAAGTTTGCGGAAATGCAGAAATTCATTTAAGAAACTGTCAAAGTTGAAGAACGTTGGTGTTTTGATTGAAGCTGTAGAATCCAAGCATCTCAGAGGAATACTCTTAGGGAATCTTAAAAACAAGAAGAAAAAACGTAAAGGATATCGATGAAGACTGGTGGATAAGATTCGTGCCCTTGTAATTTACAAGAGGAGTCCCAGAGCCTACAATTATTTGAGACATTGTTTTTGCTACCATCAAGCAAATGTCTTAAGAGAATATTGCAGCAGATTGCACTTAAGCCTGAGATAAACACTCAGATGATTGAACACTTCAAGAACTTGGTTTTGAAGATGAAAAAAATTCACAGAAACTGTATCCTGATGTGGGATGAAATAGCACTCCAGAAGCGGTTGATCTACAATGACAGTACTGGCATTGTGGAAGGGTTTGTAAATTTTGGTTCACTTGGACGAACAGAGGCCATGGCTGATCATGTGTTGGTCTTCATGGTTCAAGGTTTAAGTCGTCGTTATAAACAGCCAATAGCCTTTTACTTCAGTAAAGGCACAACACCTACAGTTACCTTGCAATGCATTATTGTAGATGTAATCAAAGCATTGCAGTGTGCTGGTTTAAATGTTTTGGCCTGTGTATGTGATCAGGGACCATCAAATTGTGGGGCTATTGATACCCTCGTGAAGCAGACTAAATCTGATAGAGCTGGAAGTTTTTTTGAAGTTGATGGCAACCAAATCTACACTTTGATATTTTTCATCTTTTCAAGTCATTCAGGAATAACTTTATTGACAACAATTTGTTTTGGAATGGAAAACTTTCACTGTGGAGTGTTTTGAAGAAATTGTTTGAGCATGCATGGTTTGACTAAAATCCACATAAACCCCAAGGGCAGATCAAATATGAATGTTAAGATTGCAACTCAGACTTTCAGTCAAACCACTGCTGCTGCTCTCAGAACTGTAGCATATTGTTATGCCAATGAAGTCATTGATGGTGCTGCTGAAACTGCTGAGGTTATTGATAATCTGGATCTTTAGTTTGATGCATGCAATGGACCTTCAACAACTGACAGGAAAAAGCCAAGAAGAAGAAATGTATCTGCTAACAGTCACCATATTGAATTATGGGGAGAAATGAAAAAAAAAAAATTCTGGAATGAAGTTTACACGCACAGATGGCACAAATGTAAACACACGCTGTGTAGCAGGCTTCTTGACAACACTTACATCATTACAGTGCTTATGGCAACATCTCCATGAAAAAGAAAATTTTCAGGTTTTAAATTTATGGCAAAAAAACCAAGACCCACTTGAAAATCTTTTTTCCCTCATTCGACAACACGGTGTTACAAACAAGAATCCTTCATGTACACATTTTATCGCTGCCCAGAAAAGTTTTCTTGTCACAAAACTATCTTCTCATCATAGCTCTGGAGCCAACTGTGAAAAAGATGATGGAAAACTTCTTGATGATTTGACACATCTGCTTCAATCTGAGAAAGAAATGGCCACACTGCCCAATATAGACTTACCTGATGTCATACTGAATAATGAATTGGAAATGTCATCTTCTGTGGAAGCTAAGTTGCTTCACATTCCTGACAATTTCACTATTGGTAATTTTGAAACTGAAGGTCCATCCAGTGTTGAGGTACAATCGCTTACCTAAGTAACTGGTTACATTGGTAAGAAAATACTGAAAACAGTGGATTGTGTTGTCTGCAGCAAGTACCGTTGAAAACACAGATAGTGAAGTGTATCGGTTTGTCAAGGAAAAGGATTGGAACAAAGGACTTCTAATATACCCTTCTCAAGAACTTCTGCATTCCGTGGTAAATGCAAGTGTACTTTTTAAAACCACAATAAAAATGGACCTGCACTGTGTCGACATCAAGAATATTACCAAAACTTCATTGATGATGGGTGATACCACATGGTTCAAGTGTGAAGATCACATGGAAGTGGTATTTTCTTTACTATTTGACATTTTAACTCATTTTCTCATTTACACAGAGTGCAAACGGAGAAATGAAGCTGCGAAATTAAGTGATGTGAGTGTTGCAAATGCTAAACAAATTGCAAAATTTTTCGGTACATCAAGTACAATGATATTCATAAAATCTATGACCGAAGAGATTTTGTTTTCATGCCCTACAGAATTTCCTCTTTTTAGGTAGTGTGTAGTTGCACATTGAGGACAAGCACACAAGACATTAATACTTAGGTACTGTTCTAAATGTCAATGAGTCTCAAATTCTGCTCAAACTTGCTGCTTATTGATACTAATGGCATGATCCTGAATAAAATGATCCTGTGGTAATCATACTTGCCCACTTTTACGATTCTGGCGTAAAATGTACGAAAATCTGGGCTTGTTTACGATTTTACGAACATGTCCAATTATTTACAATTTTTGTTGGCGACAATAGGAAGGTTCAGAGAAAGAGCCATAAAAACAAGTCTCAAATGACCAGTCAAAAACGGCATAAGTAACGCAGAGCATGTCGTTTTGGCGCTGTTTTGACGCAGGGTGTGTAGTTTTTCAACTAAGTGCTGCCCACTTCCTTCCTTGTCTTTTACCCTCTTCGGGCTGCTGGTGACTGAAGCCAGACAAAGAGAGAGGGAGGATGATGTTTGTCAGCAGTCCCTTCCTTCCCCGATCTTGTATACCTACTTTCCACTTGCCGGTGCACAAAGCCTAACGAGAGAGAGAGAGAGAGAGAGAGAGAGGACATTGTTTGTCACACACCCTGTCGCCGTGCTACGTTTTTTTAGGGGGGAGGGGTGTAAGAAAAAGGGAAGTTGTCTGGCTTCCTTGCTGCGGCCGTGCTTGTTGGAGAAAGGGGTGTAAGGGGCCCGCCAAAGGGGGGAGGGGGGGGGGTAGCGAGGAAAAAGGAAAATAAAAGAAGGGGAGGAAGAAGGAGGGAGGGCGTCTGGCTTCATCGCTGCGGTGGTGCTTGTGGAGGAAGGGGTGTAAGAGGAGCGCCAAAAGGAAAATTATAAGAGGAGTGGGAAAAAAAAGATGCTATGTCGCCCTTTTCCTTCTTCCACTCTTCCAGACACATCTCAGCGTGTGTTTATTTGACAGTGGTTCGTGGTTGGCTATCGTCGGGTGTTTAAATTCATTTTGTAATGTTTAGCTGTCAGAAACTAGTTTCTGTGGCACGGATACGTTTCTGAAGCAGGATACTGGAGATTATTCTTTTCGTTGGATGTTAGCTTTATGTAAACATCATGACTGAAAAGAGTGAAAAGTGCGATAAACATTATTTTCAGGCGTTTCGTGGCGTTTACGCTAAGGAGTTTTCTTTTATTTTGAAATCTGAAAAAGGTAACAAATTTGCATTTTGTAGTGTTTGCCGGTGCGAAATAAATATTTTGCATGGGGGAAAAAATAACATTTTAAAACATGCAAAATCACAGAACGTGAGTTCTCTAAAGTGTAGAGAAAGCAATGTTAAAATAAATAAGTTTTTTGTCAGCAGTTCAACTTCTCATAGTGCCATAAGAGCTGAATGTTTGTTTACCTCGTTTCTGGTTGAACATAACCTTCCCATAAGTGTAGCTGATCATGCAGGACCTTTATTTCACAAAATGTTCCCCAAATCTGAAGAGCCGAAGAAGTACGCTTGTGGCAGGATGAAAAATACAGCCATTGTTGAGGAAATGGCCATGCAGACAAGAGAAGGAATTGTGCATCATTTGCAGAGTGGACCTTTTTCTCTGGCGACAGATGGCAGCAATGATATAGATGCAAAGCTGTATCCAATAGTAGTTACATTCTTTGATACTCAAGTAAACAACATTGTTTCTTGTGTTCTGTCATTACCTGCTCTTCAAGGAGATTCCACTGGCCGGAATATTGGTGGGTTGATGCTGAGTGAACTTGAGCGACAAAGTACCTGTGACACACGTGATCAGTTTCTCTGCCGATAATGCTGCTGTCATGTTAGGAAACAAAAATGGAGTGGCAGCAGTATTAAAACAAAAACAAGAACATCTTATTGTAATGGGATGTTTATGTCATTTGATAAATCTAGCTGCAGAGAAAGGAACCATTTGCCTTCCACTAAGAATTGAGGACGTCTTAGTTGACATTTATTATTACCTGGAAAGGAGTGCCAAGCGAAAAGAAAGCTTGAAGAAATTTCAGGACCTGCATTCGCAAGAATCAAAGAAAATCTTGAAGCATGTGTGTACCAAGTGGTTGTCACTTGGAAGATGCTTGCAGAGGTTGGTAGAGCAATGGGTGCCTTTGCTTGGATTTTTTGAGGCTCAGCAAAATGTTGTGAAATCACAGACATCAACTCTTAGTTCATTTAAGATTCCCAAACAAACTGATAGGCCTGTTCAAGTAGAAAGTTTTGTTTGCAAAAAAAAAGTCAATAAGAACCCTGTGTCTTTTGACAAATGCTACTCAAAAGGTGCAGGTAGAGGAAAAGTTGCCTAACAAATCTGTTGAAACTTTCAAAGCAGGACAAAATAAAGCTTGCTGTGGATACTACAGCTTCATGCAGCAGTAAGAATTCTGCTTCAAAAAACTGTGCCAAGAAATTTGCAGTGGATAGGCCTACAGTGACAACAAATGTATCTCGCGAAGAATTTTTGTATGGGTTTTTATTTTCTGTTAACAAGGCTTTCTGTTTGTTCCTTCTTCATGTGATTCCAACATTTGAAAGATTGAACACCGTTTTGCAGTCATCTGTTCCTCAGATCCACATACTACATCAGCAGTTGTTTGAATTTTTGTAAGATATATTGTCAAAGTTTGTGAAACCTACTGTCATAAAACAGTCTAGTTTGCTTGATGTTAGGTATCATTTGGCAGAAAATCAACGTTCAGATGTTGATTTAAGTATTGGTAATGAAACACAGAATGTTGTTAGTACACTCAAGGAAGCTGAAAAAAACTTTTTTTTCTCTTCAGTCGGAAAATACTTTTTTTGTACTGTTGATTATATCATTAACAAGTTTCCCCTGAAAAATGAGGTCTTGAAAAAAGATAGTGTAGCATCTATTGACCATATAGAACATGCTAGTTTTGTTGATGTTAAGTACTTTGTAGAACTGTTTCCTTTCCTTCTGTCTGTTGGTGATTATGAAAATGTTGTGAAAGCTATGGATGATCTACAGAGCCAGTTTAATCTCCTTCAACTTGAAGATATTTCTTCTATGGTTGCAAAAGAAGATACCATTGTGGAAAAGTGGGTTAAAGTGTCAAGCATAACGAGTGTGAATGGCAAGCCAAAATTTGGACGGTTGGCTAAGGTGATGTTGTCAATACTAACAATACCACACAGTAACGCTGAATGTGAACGTGTCTTCAGTTTGGTCAGAAAAACTAGAACACAGTTTAGGTTTCGGATGTCTAATAGAGTTCTGGAAAATACTTCCATAATTAAATGTCGGGTACTAGGTAATTGCTATGAGCAAGAATTCACAGAAGCCTTTCTCCTCAAAGCCAAGAAAGCAACTGTTAGGACATTGTCCTAATTACTTTGTATTGAGACAGTGTATATTTAATTTTTTTATGTAACTTTTTAAAATATATTTTGACATTTAGGAGCAAATTGATTACACAAGAAAAACTGGTAAGGCATAAATTTGATTTATTTTTTTTAAATTAAGATGACTAAACAAAAGTTTGTCCACATTTGTAATATATTGGTAATGTTTAATGAGAAGTTGAAAATAAGGATATAACTTAATCCTTTTTGTAATTAGGCCTATGGTACTGTACATTTTTCAATAATAAGTTACACTTTTAGTGCCAATTATTTGTATGTTTGTAAAAAGATTTTTATAGCCATAGCTACATTCATCATTCTTGGGTGAAATGTGTGTGAACATCACTGTTTAGGCCTAAAGTGTTTGTCAGTTAGTTTAGATGGGATTTAGTAAATGTCTTATGGGTTTATATTAGAAATAGTGTTTTAAATATTTAAAAATAAATATATGCATGCGTAGGATCATGTGTTTTTTAAATGAAAAAATGCTGCGTGCAGTTTACGCTAAAATTTAATATTTTGGAGAGGTTTTACTAATTCTCATTTGTAAAAGTTGACAAGTCTGGGTAATGATGCTTGCTGTTTTATTTAGTATATCGAAAGATCCTGAATATAACAAAAATTCGGATGTAACAATGAATTATGATCATATTATTAGATTTAAAAAAATCCTGAAAAAACTTTGTTTTACTTCGTAACATGGTTTGTATTGTAATATCATTGTTATGTCCAGATCTTTCGAAGTACTGAATTAAAACAGCAAGCATCATGTGCCATCGGATAAATCATACATGATCATGCCAACAGGATCAAGGGATAAACTTGTCACGTGATACGGAACAATTACCGAGGTGAGGGTTGTGATAAAATGAAGTGTCTTTTAAATTTTGATGTTGAAATTAAGGTTTTTTTTTCCCCTTAACAATTGCTACACACCTGTCTTCAAGAAGTGAAGATAGGAGAAAGATTTGTACTTTCACCTAATCCATAAAGAATTACATGCCATTGGTAACAGCTTCATTTCAGTTTTTGTGGAAAAATTGTACATCTTAGGCTGTTAAATTTGCCAGAAATACACATTGCCTGTGTTAATGATTAAATACTTTTGCACGTTCTTTTATGCATTAGTTTTGTTTGCGATTTGTAATGCAATTCGGTAGGTACCTATGAAAATTTTAACCTTAACCTCAATCAACATGATTCTACTAGAACAGAAATTATTTCTTGGACATAAAAAAAAGGCAGCAATTTATTATAATCCGAAAATATGTTACATGTTATGCATTTTGACAAATGTAATGCTATGTAAACAAAAACATTTTTAACCGAAATGAGGTTATGGCAAACACTGTCCCGAAGGTAAGAAATTTACTTATTTTTTTAAAAATATTGCTCTCCTAAATAATTATATGTTACGTTTACCGATATTTAGTTTAATGATTTGCCTTTTTTATAAGGAAAAAAAATAAAATCAATATTTATAAATATTAATGCATGCACGAAACAAGTCACAAGCTCGCCAACATTCAGTTGAAGCTTCAAATTTCCCTACTATTCAAATTAGTGTTTTAAGCATATTAACTGCAAATTGTACTTTCTAGGATCAATGTTGTATTTAAATTAAAATTTACTTATAATGTGAAACTTAAGTCTTACTCCAGAAGGTACTTTATCTCGGTTTTAAGCCATTGCAACTTCGTTTTAATGTTTGTCAAGTTTGCATTTTTGTATAGCAACTAGGGCAATTCTGAATAAAAAAAAACGAACTGCAATAGCATTGAGTGTCCTCTCTGTACTAGTAGGTACTTTATTTACTCTATGGTGAATACAGCGCAATGGAGGAAGCTGATGAATTTCTTGTTCAGCTTATCCAAAATTTTCACTGCCTGTACGATAAGTACAACAAAGATTTTAAAAATAAGGAAATCAAATCAAATGCCTGGAAGACCGTAGCAGAAGCAGCAAATATATCCAGTATGTTTAATAAGCTTTAATAATAATGTATTTGTTACTTAAAAATTATGTTACAGTTTTCTTGAGCATAAAAGAAATCTTATTTTAAATTTTCAGTTTCATTGTTCACTTGCCAACAGTTGACTTTTCCTACGAGCAACAATTAACTGACCACATCTTGTAATTTTACAACATAATAAAATGACTGTATGTACACATATTCATCAACTCCCTACATGAACTGGGTTGTTCCCTCATTAGAGTTGTGTCTCAACCCTGACTACACTTGCTCTCAAAGAGGACAAATTGTAATTGTAACCAATTTCTATGTGCAATAATTGTAAATAAAACCAAAAGGGAATATCATTCTTGTTTCATAGTTGAAGCAGCCCAACAGCGTTGGCGGAACCTACGGGACAGATACGGTCAAGAAAAAAAAAGCTTGGAACACACCATCGGAGAGTTCTGGGGTGGCAAAACCTGTGTTGTCTTTGATGGCCATTATGTCATTCCTTGACAAACATATTCATTCAAGAAAGTAAAAGTTATATTTCATTAAGTTAATGTAAAATAAAATAAGATCTTAAGCATAATGTGCCTATAATGATTTTGAAGTGTTCATTAAATTTAATTATAATAATTTTTTTTTTTTAATATTGTCAAATGTTGAAAACTTGAAACTAAATTTTCTTGCTGCCTTCTGAAAAAAATAGGTACACTAGTGTTTCCCTATAGGGATTCAGATACGTAGTGTTTGTAATTTATGGTATTTTATTTGTTTTACATTTGTCCCAAAATATAGTTTAGTTAAATTATGGAACCAAACCTTTGTACTACCAAAAAAGAAATTTACATTGTCTAATATTACTCTGCAACTTCGGTATCTGGTATTTATGGAGTTGAGCAGCACATCCAAGAAAAAAATATTAAAAATCTGAAAACACTTTCTAAAAATACTACAGACCTTCCTCTGTTCATAGCATAAAAATGCCTATACAATATTTTTGTTCGTTCCTGAAATATTTTTTTTCAAGCACTGCAAATCCTTACAATAGATGCGGCGACCGCCATGTTGGTTCCGGTTTACGTTCATTTATATTATAATATTACATTTACAACCATTTTTATAAATAAAAACAAGCATTTTGTGACTGACCTAACCCGAACTAAATTTAATTAAATACTGTATTTAACATAAAATTTTAAACAATCATAACATCTAGGCCTATGTTGGATGCGGGTACAAATTCTGCACTGCCAGCAAAAAATTATGCAGTCGTTCATGATCGTCGGGACTACTCAAAACCCCGTGATCAAACAAAAATTCTAATAAAAAAATACCAATGGCTAGGATGGGTTCGGTCAGTCACTATATGCTTGTTTTTATTTATGAAAATGGTCGTAAATGTAATATAAACTAACATAAACCAGAACCAACATGGTGTTCATCGCATCTACTGTTGCATTACATGATGGGAAACCTACATCTCACAAAGACTTTTAGACACATCCGAATATTAATGTCGTGTAGCTTGGGCTTTTTCTTTTATCTGTATGTACTGCGCCTGCAAACTGGCAAAAAAAAAAAAAACAGAGGCCTTTAAATCAAAACCTGTCACATTTTTGACGTGACATCTAATAAATCGATGAACAACGGCTGCACGCACGAAAAAGGATGACTCATTGTCCCGTTACGCACATTGGCTCATTACGCTGTGTACCATTACGCTCATTGTACACTTGCGCCGCATCTATCTCTCTTCCACTCAATTGGAACAACCATCTCTTTGACTTTTTCAAGGCACATTAAACATGAAACACTCCCATTCGTTTCCTACTTTTCCTATCATCATCCTATCCTTAACAGAATAACACAGATTGGAAGAAGTTAAATAGCAAACATGTATAAACGTTATAGTTAAAATAATCTCTTCGTTAAAGTAATAAACATATTTGAATTAATGAGTGCAAATGAAAGTAAATCTATCAATTAAATTGTAGATTTCATTTCACTCCTTCTTTGTATCCATGCAAAATAGTGATAATTCAATAAAAATGATTCAATTTTATTCATAAACGTATGCAATCATTTCATCAATGTTTTGTTATGACGTCACGTAAACTATCGTCCGTAAACCGACTTTACAGACAACCAATTTTTTTTCTTACTTTTTTTTTACCTATATTTTAAATGTCAGGGAATTGTAATTTTTAATTCATTTTATAGCATATCGATGGTGTTAAAGTAAAACGCTGTAACCCTCAAATTGGGCGAAAATGAGATATTATGATGGAAACACTTATTTATTATGGTTTTATAGGTAGGTAAAATGCTGTAACCCTACAATGAATAACATGGTAGATATACACTTTTATAATTTGGGGTAACCCTCACTAAGTGTATTTTCGTGTGGTAAAATGATGTAAGCCTCATGCTTGTGGGTTACATCATTTTACTTCCACGAGTTATATTACACAAATATTTGTTGCAATGGTTACGGCATTATGTATTGTAGGTAAAGTTATCAGACTTCATATTACAATTACTTTTACTTCCATGGAGCCATAGTGTTCACAGTGTGAGTAAAGTCAACTGTTTCCTCTTAGTTGTGAGCATTGTTTTCTTATGCTTTAATCTATGGACAGCAGTTGATTGTTATTGTTTATTGATGTTTGGAAATTTGTCTAGTTATTGAGAATGTCGGTTAGAACATTAAAGATTCTAGAATTAGCGAAACAGATATCTGGAAGTAAGTATGATAACAATTTGCTTGTGCATCAAAACGAAGATTCGTCGAGTACTGATGCGAATCGTATAATCATGCATCGTAATAATGAAGAGGTTATTGAAGTGCGTGATCAAATTGTTCTAAACCCTGGAAATGTAGAAAATAGTGTGCGTGAAAGTGAAAATGTGACTTATAATCCAGATGTAACTATTTTTGAAGGTAAAACGAATACTGAGGTTACTAAGAGTCATAGCAATAGCCTACTGCAGTGCAAAAAAGTAGATGTGGAAACTCATCTTGAAACTCAACAGAACTGCATTCATTTAATTGAAAATGAAAGTGGTTGCTCAAAAGAAGTTGTAGAGACAGTTGAATGTAGGTCAATACAAACACTTAAACTAAATAAGCAACAAATGTTGGTTATTACAGAAGATATAAACAATAAAATTGATTCTACAAACCTACTAGGTGCCACTTCTAGTCACAGTGTACAAATTATGCAGGATGCAAACAAATTTAGTAAAGAAGGAATAGAAACTGAGTTAGACATCGTTGTTGGTAACAGAGGGACACGCAAACATAAAAATCCACCAAATGCAGTAGTACAAAAACTTAAGAAGGTAAAGGGAGAATCGTACATTAGTAAAACAAGAAAAGAAATGCCTTCAAAATGTGTAAAAATGGACCCATGCGCACACGGTAAATGCCAAAATAAATGTAGTGCAAAGTTTGAAGGTGAACGGCAGCATCTTTTTAACATGTTCAGGTCATTAGACAGCTATGCTCAAAGAAGTTTCATACTCGCCTGTGTAAAAGAAGATGGAAAACAACACGTCTACACAAAAGAAGAGCAAAGTAGACGTACCAGAACACTCACGTTTTTCCCTGCCAAAAGGAGAAGGAAGAAGCAAAGTGTGCCAACAGTTCATCTTGAGTACTCTAGACATAAGCCAGAGAATGATTCAGTATACTTTTGATAATAAAACTCACATACATACACCAAAACTAGATGGAAGGGGCAAGAAAGCACCACCAAACAAGACACCACAGGAGAGAAGAGAGATAGTAGAACAATTTATAAAATCACTTCCAGCTGTGCCGTCCCATTATTGTCGGCAGAGCACCAACAGACTTTATCTTCCTGTGGAGTTTAAGAACACGACCAATGTGTACAGATTATACAGTACTTATGCTAAGGATCATAATATTACTCCTGTAAAAGAACATGTTTTCAAGGACATTTGGCGTACAGATTTTAACCTTCTACGAAAGCAGTACAAGAGAAGGCTACTGTTACTTGTGGGGAGAAAGTGACAGGAAGAGGGGAGCAAATGAAATTTGTTCTGTAATATTTCAGTACTTGTCTACTGTAGATGACAGAGGAATTGTTAAAGAAGTGTCCCTGTATTGTGACAGCTGTCCTGGCCAAAACAAAAACAGGCAAATATGGGCTATGTTATTTAAATTTTTGAAAACATCTACAAGTATTGTGTCTTTAAGCATCTGCTATCTTATTCCAGGACATACATACATGCCAGTGGACTTGTACATGCATGTATTGAAACTTGCAACAGAAAGAAAACTATTTGGGCCCCATCGGAATGGCCTACAGTAATAACAAACAGTAGAATTACACCTCGGCCGTACAATGTTGTAGTACTTTCTCACAGAGCATTTAGAAATTGGAAGGAGTATCAAGAAGCAGTATTACCAGACTCTAAAACCAAAAGTTTGGAGGGAAGTCGAATAATGATTAGAGAAGTTACTAAGGTGAGATTGTACAAAGGGAACAACATTGTTGATGTCTATACATCCTTTGATGAACAGAAGCCAGTGCATCTGACAATGCACGAAAAAAGAGGTCGAGTAAATGACTCGTCAATGCCTAAATTAATGTACCCTGCTCGAGTGCCTATTTCTATGGCCAAGTATAAGGACCTTAATAATTTGTGTTCAAAAGGGGTAATACCAAGTAGGTACCATCACGAGTACAAATCACTTCCCAAGAGAAATGATGTTCCAGACTGTCTAAATGAGACTGATGAAGAAGACGATGTGAACACTAGTGGTTAAATGACGCAACTATAACCGGACAGTGGACACATTGGTCGTTTAAATAGTGATAATTTTATTGTTCTGAAGTTTATACTACTGCAATGCCATTTGTTTTATAAAACTTCTTTGTTATATTATCACAACAAATACATGGGAGTATTCTTTAATTGTCTTCATGTTACATTAAAAAATGAGGTTTGTATCATGATGTCTGTGTTAACCCTCATCTCACCTAGAGGTGAAATGCAGTAACCCTCTATTTTTTTGTTTTTTAATTAATTCAAAAACCTTTTACACATTTTTTATATGCAAAACATGCACCAATTGAGTCAACATGATAAAATGTTTAATCTCCAACCCAAAAGATCCACTAAAGTTCCTTTAATTCAAAGATAACTGTTTTTTTGTTCTCCTGAAAAGTTTGTCAAATGTGGGTTACAGCATTTTACCTTAACACCATCGATATGTGCTGCATTTGGTTGAAAATATTTTGTTGCTTGATTAAAACATTGTTAATTCTAAAGCAAAGTCCCTTTTCTGCAAATAAGAAATAAACAATAAAAAAGGTTAGTAGTTTACAAGTTGAACAAAGTTTGGTACAAAGATAATATAAGAAATAGAACATTAGGGTGAACCGCCTCCTTAAAACATAATGAACTTCCGAAATAAATGATTTATATTTACGCCCATGTTTCATCATGTAACCTAGCCTAGAATTTACCCACTGGGTTATAATATTTATTTCTAAAGTGTATGTTAACTGATCCTCTGGGTCTTCAAAAAGTTATTTACCTAGCGTAAATCTGTTGTATACCCCCAACATGAGTTTTCAACATTGTGGCTTAGTTGGTAATAATTCTTTGTTCCAGAATTACTGTAGTACATCAACTGCAAGTTCCTGCTCCAGCACATCATCTTCCATGCCTCAAGAGGAAGCAAGTCCTTGGGATAGTTTTTTCACAAATTGTCTAAAGTTATGCCAGCGAAGGGGAAGTTGACGACCCACCATCAAAAAAAAAAGCTGCCAAAAGACGATGACTTGCAGGCAAGCCTTCGGGTTGCAGTCGACTGCTTGCGAGCCAACTCTCAGCTTGCTGCAAACAAATCGCAGGAGACTGAAGACACTCTGTTTGCACAGTCGATTTGCTACAGTGTGGTGAATTTACTGAAAAATTGTGACCCTCAAATTAAAAATTAAAATTAAAAAATTGAAATCTTTAGATTCTATTGAAAACAAATTTCAATACACACATAACTTTGTGGTTACTTAATGGTGTGTTTAAAATTAATTAAATAAATGATTTATATAATTCAACTAAGTGTTGCTGTTTCCTTAATACTGTGTGTCACACACAGCAGCAGTGGAGAATACATATACGCCTACAGTGAGTACCTGTGACTAAAGATACACACACATACATACATACATAGTGATGCTAAACTATAACTAGCATATCATGAATAGCTGAAAAACCTTAACAAAATAAATCACATTGCACTTATTTCTGTACAATTTATTTTTCATATATACTAGTCTAAAATGTATATTAATGAACAAGAAAACTTGCAAAAATTACAAAACAGGGTTGGTAAAACATGGAGTCAGTGAGAGTGAGATACACATCAACACAAAAATTGTTAAATTGATTGGGAATATCAAATTATTATTGTTTAAAACAATTTTTAAAGTCTTAAAAACTTTTTATCACTTTGCTAAAAAAAAAAAAAGTATGAACATGACTGATAATTGTACTAATGCAGTCATTTCAGCACAGCTGACAAGAACATAGGCTTTTCATGTTGCACAGAATATTAAGTAGTATTTGTGTAAAAAGTGTAGGACTACACTTTTTAAAAATGGCATGTCACAGCTTGATCAAACACATGATAAAAAATTTAAATTGATCATATTATAGATATTGTAGTAAACCTTGCATAAAATATAATGGTACCATAGATGGTAATTACTACTATAAAATATAATTCCCAATAAAAACAACAGTAGTGAGAAAAATGTGTTTATGTAAGAATGCACATTAATTAACACAATCTTTATACCATACTTTACATTAAATTATGCTCAAAGAATATCAATTAAAAATTCCTTACAACTTACATCAATTAAACTACTCAAAACGGCACACGACCACGACTGATGTGTGCATACTGCCAGTCAGCACTGCCAGTCAGCTCTGCCCTCAGGAGACAAAAAATATTCCTGCAGTGTGTCCCGTTGCAGCGCTGCTGTACGAGCCATATTATTATACCCCCATCTATGGCTTTCCAGGCAGCTTGATGTGTCTTCGTTCCTGAACTGTCCAGGCACAACATTACCATCTTTGTATACTGTATCCCCAAACTGTGAAGGGCAGTAACGCCCCATGTTTGTTTCATGGACCTTAATGTAATTGTGCAAGTGTAGCCAGAACTATATGTTCGGCATTGGTAGGGGACACAACAATAACTTGCCGAAATATGCGCCATCTAGCAACTAATATGCCAAATGCACTTTCAATAGTCCTACGAGCTCTTGACAGCCTGTAGTTAAAATTGCGGCATTCATCGTTTAGATTTCTTCCAGGGTAAGACCTCATAATGTGACTTTTCAGAGGAAATGCTTCGCCAGCAATAAAGCAATACTTGAATTTTTCTTGTGTGTTCGGGAGGTAGCCTTCCCTAGGAGCATCTATGACTTGTATTCTGCTGTCCAATAATGCCCGACCAAAACCTGACATTCCTAAAACACTACAGTCACTTTCACTTCCGTATGCGCCAACTTCTACAAAAGTAAAATTATACTTGGCATCACATGCTGCCATTAAGGGTGTGCATCAGATGGAGTTAAACTTTCTAATACAGTCATCCAGGATTCGGAAGATTACTACTATACTTTTACACGTTTAGCATTTCTGTTGACGCATTAAAAGTTGTGGCCGGCAGTTTGTAGCCGACGGACGTGTGCGCGCGCGCTCCTCATACATCATCGGTTATCTTGATCTATTTTGGTATACCATCGTCTGTTGGTGCATCAAATATTAATTCTTCTATCTTAGATCAATCTGATTTCCGGGGTTTTCTGCCCCTTAATGAACCTCTCTCTTTAAAGTCAGTGCAGGTCGTCCGCACGGAAATGTTTTGATCGCCGACCAAGAAATCAGGATCCAGTACTAGTGCGACTCACGAACAGCCCACGTTTGAAATTACCAAGATGGAAATTATGAAGCCTGATGCTCATAAACTTGAAGTTTTAATTAAAAAGGTTGAACTGCTTTGCAACAAGGTTGATGATCTTCAAAATGAAAATGCGCTACTCAAGTGCTTGCTTAGCGACTCGCGTTCTGAAACGGCCGAGATAAAACAAGAACTCATTTTAATCAGAGAAAGTTTGATAGTCAATAATAAAAGTGAGCTATCTTATAGCCATGCATTAAAGAAGTCTTTGAGCGGAAAAAAAAACTGAACGCGCAGCAACACAGAGCGTCTCGGGTAACGGGAGTCCGTCCAGTGGCCTACACCTGACGTAGCATGAAAAAAGTGATGTCACCAACAATAAAAAACAAAGCGTCGACAGCAACGGTTTCATCACAGTGCAACATGGGCGCAAGTCTCAAATCAAAGATTCCAGTGAAACCAAACTAGAAAATGATAAAAATAAAACTCTCATGAAAGTGGGAATACGTAATGTATCCACTCTCAAAATGCTACCGAAACCTATGTTTAAAATAACAAAAGCTCTCTTCGTAACTAGATTTGACCCAACCGTCCAAGATCAGGAAATTGTAGATTACATATCAAATGAACTCAACCTGGCTCAAGTGAAAGTGACCAAAATCAAAACTAAATTTAATTCATATGCTTCCTTTCATGTTCAGGTTTTGGAAGAAGCCTTTAGCCTTATAAATAATATTGTATTCTGGCCAAGTGGTTGTTTGATAAGCCCGTTCTACGGTAAACTGCACCATGAGCAAATCCTAATCGCTGGTTCCCCACCCGAGGTGCTTAATACATCCACCTCCACTGCTACATCTGCTCCTACGTCTTTCTTAGCGCCTGGAGGGGCGTCTCACTAGTTCAGTGTGAAATTTAACAAGGAGTTTAATCTATTTTACCAGAATGTAAGAGGCCTGAGAACCAAAGCAATTGAATTTTCTGAAAACATCTCACGTAGTGATAATGATTTAGTATGTCTAACTGAAACGTGGTTCACCGATAATAGTCTAAATTCTCATTATTTCAACAATAATTAGCTTATTTACAGAACTGATAGGGACCCTATATTAACTTTGAAGAATAGAGGTGGTGGTGTCCTGACTGCTGTTAATAAACATAAATTCAAAAATGTAACATCTACGCATGAATATGACTACCCAGGAATAGAAGCTGTCTGGATAAATTTAAAAACACATGATAAACTTTTAACAATTGGGAATATTTACATTCCCCCTCAAACAATTCCTTCAGTTTATGCATCATACTTTAAAGCCCTTGAAGATAAGTTTGTGAATTCTGATGTCTCTTTAATAATAATTGGTGATTTTAATGTTCCAGGCATTGACTGGTCTAAACTGCATAGGTACCCAAAATATAGTTCAATCAAATATTAATTTGAAAGCCAGATCATTAATCAACTTTGTATCAGCAAGAGGTTTAACTCAGCTTAATCATACTCAACCTTCAGCCCAACTCTTGGACCTATATTTTACTAATATTGAATCATGTCTGGTTAGCAAAGCTCTGGAACCACTAGTTAAAGAAGATAGTTTTCATTCTGCATTAGAGATAACCTTCCAATATGATGATATGTCAATAAACAATAACACATCTTCTTCATATAAAAACTATAAGATTGGTGACTACCTCGTCCTTTTTATTGCTCTTAGGGACCATGACTGGTCAATTTTATACAATTCTAAAAATATTAATACCATGGTTGACTACTTAACTTGTACAATGATGATCTCATAGAATTATATGTACTTACTACTATTAAAAAGGCTGCGAAGTATCCCCTATGGTATTCTAACCAGCTAATAAAATCTCTTAAGAAGAAATTGCACTATCATAAATTATATAAACGAAATCTGAATCTGTTTTACCATTCATTATTCTCAGATTACCGCAAGGAAACTAAAACACTTCTGCGTAGAGATAAAACAAACTGGCTTTGTAATATTAACAACAAAATTACACAAAACCCTAAAAAATTTTGGAATTATGTTAAAATAATGAGAAATGATTATAGTCAGCATCCCTCAATTAAAATTAATGACTCAATTACAGATAATAATAATTTAATTGTGAATTGCTTTGCTGAATATTTTTCAAGTGTCTATGCAACTCCTAATAACAAAAATAACCAATATATTTCCACTTGTAGTTCATACAATATCCCTATGTCTAGTATCTTAATTAGTCTAGTCCTTTGGAGTACAAAAACCTTAAAATCTACATTGTCCACAGGACCTAACATACCAAATTTTATTTTCAAAGTTTGCTCCTTAATCCTTGCTCCTCTCTTACAGCATATATATAATTTCAGTATTGTAAATAGCATCTACCCTGACAAATGTAAAATTGCCAAGGTTATTCCTGTACACAAAGAGGGCAAAACTTCTATTTTTTTCAAATTACAGGCCTATATCCCTTTTAAATGGATTTGCTAAAATATTTGATAAAATAATATTTAAACACATAGCGTTTAATGTAAATAATATATTGTTCGATTCACAACATGGGTTCAGAACAAGTAAAACAACCATGACAAACTTAGTCTCTTTTCTTAATCCCATTTATTCTGAAGTCATCACACGTGGTCAAGTAGATGTTTGTTACTTTGATTTAGCTAAAGCTTTTGACACTGTTAATCATCAAATACTACTTAGCAAATGTTCCAAAATTGGGCTAAGTGATAAATATTAATCATGGTTAACAAGCTACTTAAATAATAGAAACTTTTACGTTTCAGTACAGAATATAAATTCAGATCTCCACCCAACTCCTTCTAGCGTTCCTCAAGGTGGCACTCTATCTCCTTTACTTTACAATATCTACATTGATGATATAATATCTGGATTAAAGAACTCATGTTTGCACTCTTTTTGCTGATGACTTAAAGATATATAGAAAAATCACTTCAGATCACGACAGCTATCTACTTAAATGTGATATTACAGAAATTGCTAATTGGTGAACAAATAATTTGGTTAATCTAAACATGGAAAAAACTACTATCATTACCTCCTCTAGAAAAATCTACCCGTTGCAATATGTATACAAACTTGACAACTCATCTATTACTAAATCTCAACATGTGAAAGACCTAGGAATTTTACTTGATCAAAAATTATTTTTCCATCTTCACATTGAAAACATTATCTCAGTATCTAACAAAATACTTGGTCTAATTAAATTTATCACCTTCAAAACCTCAAATATAGACTCTATTCTCTCTCTCTATACAGCTCTAATACGATCGAAACTTGAATATGGTTCTATTATATGGAATAGCATCAATAACACTGACATTGAAAAGCTTGATAGGATTCAATCTAAAGTATCTGACTATATTAACAAAAAATTAAATACAATCAATAACATAGATTTGAATTCCCTCCTCGGTTCATTGTCAACTAGAAGAACGATATTAGATGCCATATTTGTTTTCAATTGTTATAATAGTAATCTTATATGTCCTCATATATTTGATGTTACTGGCATTAAAATTCTTCATTTAATAGCCGTAAACCACTATTTTGTGCACACTCTTAAATACAAATAATATTATATTTAGACTTGTTAATTTCAATATGTATGTTCATCACTTACAACCTACCAGAGAGAAAAAAATTGTTAAAAAAATTATTTTTTCGGCATCTAAAGATTAATTATCTTTATGCTCTAATGTTTTTTCCCTAAATTATTTAATACTTCATATATTAATATAAAATTTTATATCAATCTATGGATACTAACTATAATTATCTACATAATATTATATGTTCTGTACTTACCTTAGTAACATGTAGTATATTTCACAGTGTTGTAATGCATTATATTTCCTTTTGTATTAACTTTTACTTTATATTTAAATTATTTACAATAGGTATATCTTCAGATGGTGTGTCCTTCGTCTGTGTCAATGTTCTAATTCTTTTTGTTTTGTATTTGTTGTCATTTTTTGTGTTTGTTTGTTTTTATGTATGGTCGCTACTACCCCGGCTCATCGCTGTTGGTAGTCATCTCACAACTTTAATAAATAAATAAATAAATAAAATAATAAATGTTGGTGAACATTTTAAATGCATAACATTTTGAAAATATAAATTGAAAGTTGCTTTAAAAGCATACTGTAATTGCTATTTTTAGTCATTTTCAAACGGCATTGTAGCCAAGAAATATACACAATTCTCCATTCTGTTTTAATAGGCAAAAATTGTAGTTCCTCGCCAGAAACTTTGTCGCTTTGTCCCCCATTGTCTCCGCAACAAATTTCAAGTAATCTTCCTAAACCGAAGGCACTACACGCGTTTATAGCATACTGCTGGGCGCGCCGGACTGCCGTGTCTGTGTGAGAATGGAACAAGAGATACTCGCGGTTCCTATCTTGGAATGCGAAGAAGCGTCAAAGAGGAGACGAAGAAAGATTGCTTCCTGACCCGGCGCGCCGCGGCGTTGCTGCCGTAAGCTAAGATTACGAGGAAGTATTACCACCCTCGTAAATAATTCCCATTTACTCCCTAAAGATTCCAGTTCGGCTCTACAATTCGTTAGCATCATTTCGCAGGACTAACGGAAGTCAAGCAAGGGAGGATTGTATTTATCTGCACACAGAAAAAAAAGACGGGCACCAGTTTGGCTTCATAACACCAAAATATTGTAAGTTTTGAAATAATTTAAGACAGTGAACCATAAAACTATTTGGTTTGTTATTTTAATAGCTAGTAGAAAGTTAGAAGAAAGCAAAATTTTTTTTTAACATATAACATCATTGCCGTACTTCGATGCTCTGAAATTTTACACAATCGGTTTTTAATTTATCGGGTCGCCGAATAGTTGATGTCAACTATTTTTTTCCAGAATTTGAAGCAACTTTGTGATCATGGTCCGTTTGGCTGCACTCTAAACAATATGGACATTGTTGGAGAAAAATGGCTCGGGCAAATATCTATTTTCACTTTTCAGTGTAATATGTGTAATTTTACTCAACAAATACAGACAATACAGATAAAAATCAGATGGATGTAAATACAGCAACTGTTACTGGTATCATGTGTATAGGAGTGGGACATCGCCAGCTGGAAGAGCTAACTGCAGCCATGAATATACCAGCTATGTCAGTGATCACTTACAACAAATATCACAACATTGTAAGTGCTGGCTGGGAATCAACAGCACTGCAAGAGATTATAACACAATACTGAAAAATCATCCATATCCAGATCTCACTGTTGAGAAAATAGAATGCCGCAATCATGTTTTACAAAATTATGGAAATAAACTGAAAGACATTGCTACAAACAGTAAGCTCCAACACATTAATTTAAGAAAACATCTAGCAGCAAACATTGTAAGGATGCGCACTGCTATTGTTTGTGCAGCACAACATTGGAAATCATTACCAAATGCTGATGATCTTGAACGAATATCTAGTTTTAGGAAAGATGTAATTAATGCTCCAAAACATATATTTGGTGACCATTCACAGTGCAGTGAATATTTCTGTAATCGTGGTGAAAATGTAACAAATATGATACCCGCCCTAAAAGAGAGTGGTATCCTGGCTGCTGTTGAAGATGTTCAGAAAAATTGTATTCTGAGAAATGCCAAAAGCTTGCTTACAGACCTCGATAGCAATTCCGTTGAGCAGTTCAATAACATTGTTGCAAAATTCGTAGGAGGCAAAAGAATCAATTTCTGTATGAAGAGAAGCTATAAAGCTAGAAGTCAGGCTGCTGTTGTAGCATTTAATACAAAGACTCCTATTTACAAACTCCACAAATCCATGTACAAAACAAGCCCAGGAAAATTCACCAAAGTTGTTGAAGTATGAAGATTTCTTTGCAACAAGAAACGCTTGAGCGAAGTCAAGGGAGGGAAAAAGTACCTACTCAAGAAAAAACGTTTGTGTGAACTGGCCGACAAAGATTATGGACAAAATGCTCAGAAGCCTAATATGACCAATGAGGAATTTGAAATGGCATGAGCTGAATTACTTGCCACCCTTGCATCTTCAGAAAATGAACGTAATGAGCTACAAAATGGCACACTTCTGCCAAGAAATAGCATTCGCTAGAAAGATGAACGAAGGAAAATGTCGACTGCCTCAAATTTTGGCACTGTGTGCAGGTGCAAGCCTGACATTGTGTAAAAGACTTGTGTCTTCCCTATTATACGGGGATTTTGACACATATGCTATGATTTGGGGAAGAGATAACGAAAGAAATGCTATCCAAGCATTAGAAAGTATTTGCGATGTTCAAGTGAAACCATGCAGATTGTTGTAGATAGTGAGTTTTCTCTTTTGGGAGCCACTCCTGATGGCCTTGTTAATGATGATGGAATTGTTGAAGTGAAATGTCCTGCATCCGCTGTTCATCCATCGGAGCTCACACCAGAAGAGCTTATTTTGCGAAGAAAATTCACATTTTGGAAAACAAGTAAAGATAAGGCAGATGTTGGTGATCTTAATGTATTTCATAAATATTATTACCAGGTGCAGGGCCAATTGCATGTAACGAGACATAATTATTGTCTGTTCGGCCTGTGGACACCTCTAGGAATGAAGATTGTAAAGATTGAGAGGGATGACAATTTCTGGGAAGAAAATAGAAGAATAAACTTATTCATTTCTAAATGACCTGCATGCTGCCTGAACTGGTTGATACACGACAGCCTAGATCAATGTCAATCAGGGATCCAGAGCACATAACTGAAGCTATGAAAGTATTCTCCACAAAAAAGAAACTGTGAAAATGAAATAAAAATGGTGGATGGACTTGTAAATGAGAGTATGGTAGCGAGAAACAGGCAACCCACTCCAATGAATGGTGATGTAAAAAGATCTAGACGAAAGCTAATTGTCTGAAAGTTTATAGTATCTTATAATTAGTAGAAAATAAACTTATGTTTGTAATTATCAAGAAAAAACAGGACAAGAACGTATAATGGAAAAATCATTTGGCATGATCTTGCATCTAAAACATTTTTGATGTAGTGAATCTCATTAGTGCATCGTAATGTAATGAGTATTTTCTACTCTAAGAATGGCTTCACTTGTTTTTTATATAAATTACCTTGCTGTTCTTTGTTATTAAAAAATGGAAAACATAATTCATACCTTTAATAAATTAGGCGTAAGATTAACTTCAATTAAAAAATTTTTGTGGTTTCTAAAACTTATGTTGTATTTGCATTGGTATTTGTTTGGAAACCAAAAGAAAGATTTTTTTGTTGTAAATTTGTAAATGTTCTATTTTCCTAACTCTGCTAAATTAATGTGTTTTAAAGGATAACTATATAAGAAAATAAGCTTAATTAAGTTGAAAGTAAGTTTATTCAAAGTTAATTGCAATTTTGAATGCAGTAATAAGCCGCACGATGACTAGTTGTTAGACTGTAAGGTATAACTGTCTAAATTTTGACTGTTAGGGTGTACAGAGAGTTTCAATCCTCTAATGAATACATATGAATGTGTTTAGATGTAGCACCAAGTACTAAACAGCTATATCGTATTTGTTAGCACTTCGAAGATTCCAATTCATAGATAGCGTTGATGATTTTGGTGGTTGCTACCAGTGTAAAAAAAAATTAAGTACTTAATTATTTATGTCAATAACATCATATTTCTGCACGAATTAATTATTTTGAACTGATTGTTGCTACAAGTTGACGCTTCATTTTCAACGAATATCCAAAAACTTATTCCACAAAGTATTTTTTTTTTGTAAAACCATTTCGCGAGCTTGACAGTTTAATGGTAAACAATTGTTTTACCATGTTAACTAAATTTATGTTATTTCTTTTAAAGGTCCTCTGATTCATAATGGTTTGTGTCAAAATAATTATATAGATTATCTAAATTAATTATAGGTTAAATCCGACATTCGTTTTTATGGATTTTATTGTCATTTTAATTCAATTGATTATAACTAAATTTTCTACTTGATTATAGGTATAGAGTTGATTTATTCAACCTGTGAAGTTAACTCGCCAATAGCATCCACTTGGCCTCGGATTATTCTGAAGTGATAACCCAAGGCCAAGTGGATGCTTGCTATTTTGATTTAGCAAAGGCTTTTGACACAGTAAACCATCAGATATTACTCAGCAAATTATCCATTATGGGATTGAGCGACAAATATATCAAATGGTTTGGCAGCTATTTGAAAGCTAGGAAATACTTTGTTTCTATTAATAAAACTAAATCTGATTTACATATGGCAAACTCTGGAGTACCTCAAGGTGGTACCCTATCTCACCATCTTTTCAACATTTTTATTGTTGATATAACCAAAGCACTAAATTATTCTGTTGGTCTGTTATTTGCAGATGACCTAAAAATATATAGAAAAATTACTTCATTAAATGACTGTCACTTACTTCAACACGACATTTCTTCTGTTGTTGCATGGTGTAAGACTAATCTCGTTAAACTTAACTACAGTGAAACCACCACAATAACCTTCTCAAGAAAATATCATCCTATTGTTACGCAGTTTCGCACTGCGTAATTATACGACTACCAGACAGCGCCCCTGGCTATCTGATGGATACCACCCGCAGCACAGGGGCGCGCAATGTTCGATTTCTGCGCGCCGGACGGCAATGCATCGGGGCCGCTCGGGCCGCTTCGACTCCGCCCGGCTTCGCGGGCTTCGTCCAGAACAACCAACAATGACGTACTTCCGCCGGCGGGTATCCAGACTGTTCCTCGGTCGGGCCCCGGCGGACTATATAAACCAGCCCAGCCAACGCTTCAGCAGGCAGTCTCCGACTGGCCCAGCAGCATGAACCTGCAGTGACGACTATCTACACCACCGGCCTCCTCCGTCACGCTGCCCGACGACGTGCCGACCGCTTCAGGAAGAAAACGGTAAGAGACGCCGTCAGAATCTAAGTCCGTAAAGGACTCTGAAAAATTTTCAACCCAGTAGAAATATTACAAGTCCACTAGGGACTTAGAATAAATTCAAGACCAATTATTTTGGACTTAGAATTTTTCGCAGAGTGAGGAAACAGAAAATTTGCCTCGTCTGTAGAATGAAGGGAACTGTCTCGTGAAGGTTACGGGATAAGTAAATGTTTGACTGGTGTTGAAAGTAAAACGGCAGTGGGGCAGTGTGGCAAGAGACGGAGGAGAGGTTGAGTACCGCATAACGTAAAGTGTACCAACTTGCAATACGTTGAGGCTTACCGTAACGTAACCAACGTAGTTTTACGTAAAGGATTCGACTGAACTGTTAGAAGTTACCGAACAACACGATCAATGTAACGAGCACTCCTGTGTGAACTTCAGTACGCAGCTACTTCATAGAACGACTGACGAGGCGAGTAAAGATAAAGACTGCTCGCCGCAATATTGGCGGGGCACCACGGCATACCGCTGTCAGTAATCAGGAGACTTTTGAATACGACTCGCTGACTACAAGTGTGTGTAAGAACGTAAACATTTTAAGTGTCATAAATTTGGTATTGATGTTCATATTTACACCAGAAACACTGTTTAATAACTTTAAAGAATCAGACCACGATGAGAGAGAATGTATTTCAAGTTTAATCGATATTTCTTTATTATCTGGGTAAACTAGTTACAGATAATATTTAACTGTACTATAAGCGATTTCATGTCAGTCCTCTTTCACTTTTTCTAATTGTAATTTGATATGTTTGGCAAATGTTAAATTCATGTTAGTACAGTTATTTAACGTAATATTGAATGTGCCAAAAACCAAATGATTTGATGTTCATATTTTCTGCTAATATAATTTGCTGTTTGCTTTATAATAAGGCGTTAATTTAATGTGTGTGAAATATATATGTGATCCAATATTGTTAATTATATTTTTCTGTTCACAGACATCGTGGGCACTTACTGTAATCGTCAAAATAAGAAATCAGAAGGTTGTCATATCTGAGCATGCGTGTATTGAAGGATGTGATGTTGTTATTACAAGTTTTGTTAATAAATGCACTTTTATTTCACGAACTTTAGAACCACTTTCTGAGACTCTCCCCCTTGTCCTCCCGCCCTTCCCAACTGGAGGTAACACTATTGTATTTGAATATAAACTAGACAATCGTACTATTGCAAAATCAAACTGTGTCAGAGACTTAGGTATTTTGCTAGATTCAAAATTATTCTTTCACAATCATATTGAAACACTTAGATCAAATGCTAATAAAATGTTAGCGTTGATTAAATATATCATATTTAACGCATCTAATTTAGATTCAACACTTAGTCTTTATATATCCTTGGTGAGATCTAAATTTGAATATGGTTCTTTGATTTGGAATAACATTAATAAATCAGATAGTGACAAATTGGATAAAATACAATTCAAACTGATCAAAATTATAAACCTAAAAAGTAACATTAATTTAAATGTAGATATACACTCCCTTCTTGGTTCCTTACTATTAAGAAGAGAAATATTAGAATCATTATTTATACACAATTGTTACAAAAATACAATTAATTGTAACTATTTTTTTTACAATACTGGAATTAGAATACCTACTTTCAATAGTCGTAATCAATCTTTAACTTGTACCTTAAGTAAAACAAATGATCTATTCTAAAAATTACAATAAATATGCAAGGTTATTTTCTGAATTAGATAGCAAAAAAATTTAAAAAAAATACAACTATTTCTTACTTAATTTTTTTCTTTCTTTCTTGTGGTTAATAATCATATTGTTTCAAGTTAGTTTTTTTGTGTGTTATTCTTATTTCCTACATTTTAAAATTTGCAAAGAATTTATTTACTAACTGTTAAATGTTGCATGTTGTGTGTATCGTTTTGTTTCGTTGTCTTGTATTTTCAGAGTCCTTTACGGACTTAGATTCTGACGGCGTCTCTTACCGTTTTCTTCCTGAAGCGGTCGGCACGTCGTCGGGCAGCGTGACGGAGGAGGCCGGTGGTGTAGATAGTCGTCACTGCAGGTTCATGCTGCTGGGCCAGTCGGAGACTGCCTGCTGAAGCGTTGGCTGGGCTGGTTTATATAGTCCGCCGGGGCCCGACCGAGGAACAGTCTGGATACCCGCCGGCGGAAGTACGTCATTGTTGGTTGTTCTGGACGAAGCCCGCGAAGCCGGGCGGAGTCGAAGCGGCCCGAGCGGCCCCGATGCATTGCCGTCCGGCGCGCAGAAATCGAACATTGCGCGCCCCTGTGCTGCGGGTGGTATCCATCAGATAGCCAGGGGCGCTGTCTGGTAGTCGTATAATTACGCAGTGCGAAACTGCGTAACAATAGGATGATATTTTCTTGAGAAGGTTATTGTGGTGGTTTCACTGTAGTTAAGTTTAACGAGATTAGTCTTACACCATGCAACAACAGAAGAAATGTCGTGTTGAAGTAAGTGACAGTCATTTAATGAAGTAATTTTTCTATATATTTTTAGGTCATCTGCAAATAACAGACCAACAGAATAATTTAGTGCTTTGGTTATATCAACAATAAAAATGTTGAAAAGATGGTGAGATAGGGTACCACCTTGAGGTACTCCAGAGTTTGCCATATGTAAATCAGATTTAGTTTTATTAATAGAAACAAAGTATTTCCTAGCTTTCAAATAGCTGCCAAACCATTTGATATATTTGTCGCTCAATCCCATAATGGATAATTTGCTGAGTAATATCTGATGGTTTACTGTGTCAAAAGCCTTTGCTAAATCAAAATAGCAAGCATCCACTTGGCCTTGGGTTATCACTTCAGAATAATCCGAGGCCAAGTGGATGCTATTGGCGAGTTAACTTCACAGGTTGAATAAATCAACTCTATACCTATAATCAAGTAGAAAATTTAGTTATAATCAATTGAATTAAAATGACAATAAAATCCATAAAAACGAATGTCGGATTTAACCTATAATTAATTTAGATAATCTATATAATTATTTTGACACAAACCATTATGAATCAGAGGACCTTTAAAAGAAATAACATAAATTTAGTTAACATGGTAAAACAATTGTTTACCATTAAACTGTCAAGCTCGCGAAATGGTTTTACAAAAAAAAAATACTTTGTGGAATAAGTTTTTGGATATTCGTTGAAAATGAAGCGTCAACTTGTAGCAACAATCAGTTCAAAATAATTAATTCGTGCAGAAATATGATGTTATTGACATAAATAATTAAGTACTTAATTTTTTTTTACACTGGTAGCAACCACCAAAATCATCAACGCTATCTATGAATTGGAATCTTCGAAGTGCTAACAAATACGATATAGCTGTTTAGTACTTGGTGCTACATCTAAACACATTCATATGTATTCATTAGAGGATTGAAACTCTCTGTACACCCTAACAGTCAAAATTTAGACAGTTATACCTTACAGTCTAACAACTAGTCATCGTGCGGCTTATTACTGCATTCAAAATTGCAATTAACTTTGAATAAACTTACTTTCAACTTAATTAAGCTTATTTTCTTATATAGTTATCCTTTAAAACACATTAATTTAGCAGAGTTAGGAAAATAGAACATTTACAAATTTACAACAAAAAAATCTTTCTTTTGGTTTCCAAACAAATACCAATGCAAATACAACATAAGTTTTAGAAACCACAAAAATTTTTTAATTGAAGTTAATCTTACGCCTAATTTATTAAAGGTATGAATTATGTTTTCCATTTTTTAATAACAAAGAACAGCAAGGTAATTTATATAAAAAACAAGTGAAGCCATTCTTAGAGTAGAAAATACTCATTACATTACGATGCACTAATGAGATTCACTACATCAAAAATGTTTTAGATGCAAGATCATGCCAAATGATTTTTCCATTATACGTTCTTGTCCTGTTTTTTCTTGATAATTACAAACATAAGTTTATTTTCTACTAATTATAAGATACTATAAACTTTCAGACAATTAGCTTTCGTCTAGATCTTTTTACATCACCATTCATTGGAGTGGGTTGCCTGTTTCTCGCTACCATACTCTCATTTACAAGTCCATCCACCATTTTTATTTCATTTTCACAGTTTCTTTTTTGTGGAGAATACTTTCATAGCTTCAGTTATGTGCTCTGGATCCCTGATTGACATTGATCTAGGCTGTCGTGTATCAACCAGTTCAGGCAGCATGCAGGTCATTTAGAAATGAATAAGTTTATTCTTCTATTTTCTTCCCAGAAATTGTCATCCCTCTCAATCTTTACAATCTTCATTCCTAGAGGTGTCCACAGGCCGAACAGACAATAATTATGTCTCGTTACATGCAATTGGCCCTGCACCTGGTAATAATATTTATGAAATACATTAAGATCACCAACATCTGCCTTATCTTTACTTGTTTTCCAAAATGTGAATTTTCTTCGCAAAATAAGCTCTTCTGGTGTGAGCTCCGATGGATGAACAGCGGATGCAGGACATTTCACTTCAACAATTCCATCATCATTAACAAGGCCATCAGGAGTGGCTCCCAAAAGAGAAAACTCACTATCTACAACAATCTGCATGGTTTCACTTGAACATCGCAAATACTTTCTAATGCTTGGATAGCATTTCTTTCGTTATCTCTTCCCCAAATCATAGCATATGTGTCAAAATCCCCGTATAATAGGGAAGACACAAGTCTTTTACACAATGTCAGGCTTGCACCTGCACACAGTGCCAAAATTTGAGGCAGTCGACATTTTCCTTCGTTCATCTTTCTAGCGAATGCTATTTCTTGGCAGAAGTGTGCCATTTTGTAGCTCATTACGTTCATTTTCTGAAGATGCAAGGGTGGCAAGTAATTCAGCTCATGCCATTTCAAATTCCTCATTGGTCATATTAGGCTTCTGAGCATTTTGTCCATAATCTTTGTCGGCCAGTTCACACAAACGTTTTTTCTTGAGTAGGTACTTTTTCCCTCCCTTGACTTCGCTCAAGCGTTTCTTGTTGCAAAGAAATCTTCATACTTCAACAACTTTGGTGAATTTTCCTGGGCTTGTTTTGTACATGGATTTGTGGAGTTTGTAAATAGGAGTCTTTGTATTAAATGCTACAACAGCAGCCTGACTTCTAGCTTTATAGCTTCTCTTCATACAGAAATTGATTCTTTTGCCTCCTACGAATTTTGCAACAATGTTATTGAACTGCTCAACGGAATTGCTATCGAGGTCTGTAAGCAAGCTTTTGGCATTTCTCAGAATACAATTTTTCTGAACATCTTCAACAGCAGCCAGGATACCACTCTCTTTTAGGGCGGGTATCATATTTGTTACATTTTCACCACGATTACAGAAATATTCACTGCACTGTGAATGGTCACCAAATATATGTTTTGGAGCATTAATTACATCTTTCCTAAAACTAGATATTCGTTCAAGATCATCAGCATTTGGTAATGATTTCCAATGTTGTGCTGCACAAACAATAGCAGTGCGCATCCTTACAATGTTTGCTGCTAGATGTTTTCTTAAATTAATGTGTTGGAGCTTACTGTTTGTAGCAATGTCTTTCAGTTTATTTCCATAATTTTGTAAAACATGATTGCGGCATTCTATTTTCTCAACAGTGAGATCTGGATATGGATGATTTTTCAGTATTGTGTTATAATCTCTTGCAGTGCTGTTGATTCCCAGCCAGCACTTACAATGTTGTGATATTTGTTGTAAGTGATCACTGACATAGCTGGTATATTCATGGCTGCAGTTAGCTCTTCCAGCTGGCGATGTCCCACTCCTATACACATGATACCAGTAACAGTTGCTGTATTTACATCCATCTGATTTTTATCTGTATTGTCTGTATTTGTTGAGTAAAATTACACATATTACACTGAAAAGTGAAAATAGATATTTGCCCGAGCCATTTTTCTCCAACAATGTCCATATTGTTTAGAGTGCAGCCAAACGGACCATGATCACAAAGTTGCTTCAAATTCTGGAAAAAAATAGTTGACATCAACTATTCGGCGACCCGATAAATTAAAAACCGATTGTGTAAAATTTCAGAGCATCGAAGTACGGCAATGATGTTATATGTTAAAAAAAAATTTTGCTTTCTTCTAACTTTCTACTAGCTATTAAAATAACAAACCAAATAGTTTTATGGTTCACTGTCTTAAATTATTTCAAAACTTACAATATTTTGGTGTTATGAAGCCAAACTGGTGCCCGTCTTTTTTTTCTGTGTGCAGATAAATACAATCCTCCCTTGCTTGACTTCCGTTAGTCCTGCGAAATGATGCTAACGAATCGTAGAGCCGAACTGGAATCTTTAGCGAGTAAGATGGGAATTATTTACGAGGGTGGTAATACTTCCTCGTAATCTTAGCTTACGGCAGCAACGCCGCGGCGCGCCGGGTCAGGAAGCAATCTTTCTTCGTCTCCTCTTTGACGCTTCTTCGCATTCCAAGATAGGAACCGCGAGTATCTCTTGTTCCATTCTCACACAGACACGGCAGTCCGGCGCGCCCAGCAGTATGCTATAAACGCGTGTAGTGCCTTCGGTTTAGGAAGATTACTTGAAATTTGTTGCGGAGACAATGGGGGACAAAGCGACAAAGTTTCTGGCGAGGAACTACAATTTTTGCCTATTAAAACAGAATGGAGAATTGTGTATATTTCTTGGCTACAATGCCGTTTGAAAATGACTAAAAATAGCAATTACAGTATGCTTTTAAAGCAACTTTCAATTTATATTTTCAAAATGTTATGCATTTAAAATGTTCACCAACATTTATTATTTTATTTATTTATTTATTTATTAAAGTTGTGAGATGACTACCAACAGCGATGAGCCGGGGTAGTAGCGACCATACATAAAAACAAACAAACACAAAAAATGACAACAAATACAAAACAAAAAGAATTAGAACATTGACACAGACGAAGGACACACCATCTGAAGATATACCTATTGTAAATAATTTAAATATAAAGTAAAAGTTAATACAAAAGGAAATATAATGCATTACAACACTGTGAAATATACTACATGTTACTAAGGTAAGTACAGAACATATAATATTATGTAGATAATTATAGTTAGTATCCATAGATTGATATAAAATTTTATATTAATATATGAAGTATTAAATAATTTAGGGAAAAAACATTAGAGCATAAAGATAATTAATCTTTAGATGCCGAAAAAATAATTTTTTTAACAATTTTTTTCTCTCTGGTAGGTTGTAAGTGATGAACATACATATTGAAATTAACAAGTCTAAATATAATATTATTTGTATTTAAGAGTGTGCACAAAATAGTGGTTTACGGCTATTAAATGAAGAATTTTAATGCCAGTAACATCAAATATATGAGGACATATAAGATTACTATTATAACAATTGAAAACAAATATGGCATCTAATATCGTTCTTCTAGTTGACAATGAACCGAGGAGGGAATTCAAATCTATGTTATTGATTGTATTTAATTTTTTGTTAATATAGTCAGATACTTTAGATTGAATCCTATCAAGCTTTTCAATGTCAGTGTTATTGATGCTATTCCATATAATAGAACCATATTCAAGTTTCGATCGTATTAGAGCTGTATAGAGAGAGAGAATAGAGTCTATATTTGAGGTTTTGAAGGTGATAAATTTAATTAGACCAAGTATTTTGTTAGATACTGAGATAATGTTTTCAATGTGAAGATGGAAAAATAATTTTTGATCAAGTAAAATTCCTAGGTCTTTCACATGTTGAGATTTAGTAATAGATGAGTTGTCAAGTTTGTATACATATTGCAACGGGTAGATTTTTCTAGAGGAGGTAATGATAGTAGTTTTTTCCATGTTTAGATTAACCAAATTATTTGTTCACCAATTAGCAATTTCTGTAATATCACATTTAAGTAGATAGCTGTCGTGATCTGAAGTGATTTTTCTATATATCTTTAAGTCATCAGCAAAAAGAGTGCAAACATGAGTTCTTTAATCCAGATATTATATCATCAATGTAGATATTGTAAAGTAAAGGAGATAGAGTGCCACCTTGAGGAACGCTAGAAGGAGTTGGGTGGAGATCTGAATTTATATTCTGTACTGAAACGTAAAAGTTTCTATTATTTAAGTAGCTTGTTAACCATGATAAATATTTATCACTTAGCCCAATTTTGGAACATTTGCTAAGTAGTATTTGATGATTAACAGTGTCAAAAGCTTTAGCTAAATCAAAGTAACAAACATCTACTTGACCACGTGTGATGACTTCAGAATAAATGGGATTAAGAAAAGAGACTAAGTTTGTCATGGTTGTTTTACTTGTTCTGAACCCATGTTGTGAATCGAACAATATATTATTTACATTAAACGCTATGTGTTTAAATATTATTTTATCAAATATTTTAGCAAATCCATTTAAAAGGGATATAGGCCTGTAATTTGAAAAAAATAGAAGTTTTGCCCTCTTTGTGTACAGGAATAACCTTGGCAATTTTACATTTGTCAGGGTAGATGCTATTTACAATACTGAAATTATATATATGCTGTAAGAGAGGAGCAAGGATTAAGGAGCAAACTTTGAAAATAAAATTTGGTATGTTAGGTCCTGTGGACAATGTAGATTTTAAGGTTTTTGTACTCCAAAGGACTAGACTAATTAAGATACTAGACATAGGGATATTGTATGAACTACAAGTGGAAATATATTGGTTATTTTTGTTATTAGGAGTTGCATAGACACTTGAAAAATATTCAGCAAAGCAATTCACAATTAAATTATTATTATCTGTAATTGAGTCATTAATTTTAATTGAGGGATGCTGACTATAATCATTTCTCATTATTTTAACATAATTCCAAAATTTTTTAGGGTTTTGTGTAATTTTGTTGTTAATATTACAAAGCCAGTTTGTTTTATCTCTACGCAGAAGTGTTTTAGTTTCCTTGCGGTAATCTGAGAATAATGAATGGTAAAACAGATTCAGATTTCGTTTATATAATTTATGATAGTGCAATTTCTTCTTAAGAGATTTTATTAGCTGGTTAGAATACCATAGGGGATACTTCGCAGCCTTTTTAATAGTAGTAAGTACATATAATTCTATGAGATCATCATTGTACAAGTTAAGTAGTCAACCATGGTATTAATATTTTTAGAATTGTATAAAATTGACCAGTCATGGTCCCTAAGAGCAATAAAAAGGACGAGGTAGTCACCAATCTTATAGTTTTTATATGAAGAAGATGTGTTATTGTTTATTGACATATCATCATATTGGAAGGTTATCTCTAATGCAGAATGAAAACTATCTTCTTTAACTAGTGGTTCCAGAGCTTTGCTAACCAGACATGATTCAATATTAGTAAAATATAGGTCCAAGAGTTGGGCTGAAGGTTGAGTATGATTAAGCTGAGTTAAACCTCTTGCTGATACAAAGTTGATTAATGATCTGGCTTTCAAATTAATATTTGATTGAACTATATTTTGGGTACCTATGCAGTTTAGACCAGTCAATGCCTGGAACATTAAAATCACCAATTATTATTAAAGAGACATCAGAATTCACAAACTTATCTTCAAGGGCTTTAAAGTATGATGCATAAACTGAAGGAATTGTTTGAGGGGGAATGTAAATATTCCCAATTGTTAAAAGTTTATCATGTGTTTTTAAATTTATCCAGACAGCTTCTATTCCTGGGTAGTCATATTCATGCGTAGATGTTACATTTTTGAATTTATGTTTATTAACAGCAGTCAGGACACCACCACCTCTATTCTTCAAAGTTAATATAGGGTCCCTATCAGTTCTGTAAATAAGCTAATTATTGTTGAAATAATGAGAATTTAGACTATTATCGGTGAACCACGTTTCAGTTAGACATACTAAATCATTATCACTACGTGAGATGTTTTCAGAAAATTCAATTGCTTTGGTTCTCAGGCCTCTTACATTCTGGTAAAATAGATTAAACTCCTTGTTAAATTTCACACTGAACTAGTGAGACGCCCCTCCAGGCGCTAAGAAAGACGTAGGAGCAGATGTAGCAGTGGAGGTGGATGTATTAAGCACCTCGGGTGGGGAACCAGCGATTAGGATTTGCTCATGGTGCAGTTTACCGTAGAACGGGCTTATCAAACAACCACTTGGCCAGAATACAATATTATTTATAAGGCTAAAGGCTTCTTCCAAAACCTGAACATGAAAGGAAGCATATGAATTAAATTTAGTTTTGATTTTGGTCACTTTCACTTGAGCCAGGTTGAGTTCATTTGATATGTAATCTACAATTTCCTGATCTTGGACGGTTGGGTCAAATCTAGTTACGAAGAGAGCTTTTGTTATTTTAAACATAGGTTTCGGTAGCATTTTGAGAGTGGATACATTACGTATTCCCACTTTCATGAGAGTTTTATTTTTATCATTTTCTAGTTTGGTTTCACTGGAATCTTTGATTTGAGACTTGCGCCCATGTTGCACTGTGATGAAACCGTTGCTGTCGACGCTTTGTTTTTTATTGTTGGTGACATCACTTTTTTCATGCTACGTCAGGTGTAGGCCACTGGACGGACTCCCGTTACCCGAGACGCTCTGTGTTGCTGCGCGTTCAGTTTTTTTTTCCGCTCAAAGACTTCTTTAATGCATGGCTATAAGATAGCTCACTTTTATTATTGACTATCAAACTTTCTCTGATTAAAATGAGTTCTTGTTTTATCTCGGCCGTTTCAGAACGCGAGTCGCTAAGCAAGCACTTGAGTAGCGCATTTTCATTTTGAAGATCATCAACCTTGTTGCAAAGCAGTTCAACCTTTTTAATTAAAACTTCAAGTTTATGAGCATCAGGCTTCATAATTTCCATCTTGGTAATTTCAAACGTGGGCTGTTCGTGAGTCGCACTAGTACTGGATCCTGATTTCTTGGTCGGCGATCAAAACATTTCCGTGCGGACGACCTGCACTGACTTTAAAGAGAGAGGTTCATTAAGGGGCAGAAAACCCCGGAAATCAGATTGATCTAAGATAGAAGAATTAATATTTGATGCACCAACAGACGATGGTATACCAAAATAGATCAAGATAACCGATGATGTATGAGGAGCGCGCGCGCACACGTCCGTCGGCTACAAACTGCCGGCCACAACTTTTAATGCGTCAACAGAAATGCTAAACGTGTAAAAGTATAGTAGTAATCTTCCGAATCCTGGATGACTGTATTAGAAAGTTTAACTCCATCTGATGCACACCCTTAATGGCAGCATGTGATGCCAAGTATAATTTTACTTTTGTAGAAGTTGGCGCATACGGAAGTGAAAGTGACTGTAGTGTTTTAGGAATGTCAGGTTTTGGTCGGGCATTATTGGACAGCAGAATACAAGTCATAGATGCTCCTAGGGAAGGCTACCTCCCGAACACACAAGAAAAATTCAAGTATTGCTTTATTGCTGGCGAAGCATTTCCTCTGAAAAGTCACATTATGAGGTCTTACCCTGGAAGAAATCTAAACGATGAATGCCGCAATTTTAACTACAGGCTGTCAAGAGCTCGTAGGACTATTGAAAGTGCATTTGGCATATTAGTTGCTAGATGGCGCATATTTCGGCAAGTTATTGTTGTGTCCCCTACCAATGCCGAACATATAGTTCTGGCTACACTTGCACAATTACATTAAGGTCCATGAAACAAACATGGGGCGTTACTGCCCTTCACAGTTTGGGGATACAGTATACAAAGATGGTAATGTTGTGCCTGGACAGTTCAGGAACGAAGACACATCAAGCTGCCTGGAAAGCCATAGATGGGGGTATAATAATATGGCTCGTACAGCAGCGCTGCAACGGGACACACTGCAGGAATATTTTTTGTCTCCTGAGGGCAGAGCTGACTGGCAGTGCTGACTGGCAGTATGCACACATCAGTCGTGGTCGTGTGCCGTTTTGAGTAGTTTAATTGATGTAAGTTGTAAGGAATTTTTAATTGATATTCTTTGAGCATAATTTAATGTAAAGTATGGTATAAAGATTGTGTTAATTAATGTGCATTCTTACATAAACACATTTTTCTCACTACTGTTGTTTTTATTGGGAATTATATTTTATAGTAGTAATTACCATCTATGGTACCATTATATTTTATGCAAGGTTTACTACAATATCTATAATATGATCAATTTAAATTTTTTATCATGTGTTTGATCGAGCTGTGACATGCCATTTTTAAAAAGTGTAGTCCTACACTTTTTACACAAATACTACTTAATATTCTGTGCAACATGAAAAGCCTATGTTCTTGTCAGCTGTGCTGAAATGACTGCATTAGTACAATTATCAGTCATGTTCATACTTTTTTTTTTTTTAGCAAAGTGATAAAAAGTTTTTAAGACTTTAAAAATTGTTTTAAACAATAATAATTTGATATTCCCAATCAATTTAACAATTTTTGTGTTGATGTGTATCTCACTCTCACTGACTCCATGTTTTACCAACCCTGTTTTGTAATTTTTGCAAGTTTTCTTGTTCATTAATATACATTTTAGACTAGTATATATGAAAAATAAATTGTACAGAAATAAGTGCAATGTGATTTATTTTGTTAAGGTTTTTCAGCTATTCATGATATGCTAGTTATAGTTTAGCATCACTATGTATGTATGTATGTGTGTGTATCTTTAGTCACAGGTACTCACTGTAGGCGTATATGTATTCTCCACTGCTGCTGTGTGTGACACACAGTATTAAGGAAACAGCAACACTTAGTTGAATTATATAAATCATTTATTTAATTAATTTTAAACACACCATTAAGTAACCACAAAGTTATGTGTGTATTGAAATTTGTTTTCAATAGAATCTAAAGATTTCAATTTTTTAATTTTAATTTTTAATTTGAGGGTCACAATTTTTCAGTAAATTCACCACACTGTAGCAAATCGACTGTGCAAACAGAGTGTCTTCAGTCTCCTGCGATTTGTTTGCAGCAAGCTGAGAGTTGGCTCGCAAGCAGTCGACTGCAACCCGAAGGCTTGCCTGCAAGTCATCGTCTTTTGGCAGCTTTTTTTTTTGATGGTGGGTCGTCAACTTCCCCTTCGCTGGCATAACTTTAGACAATTTGTGAAAAAACTATCCCAAGGACTTGCTTCCTCTTGAGGCATGGAAGATGATGTGCTGGAGCAGGAACTTGCAGTTGATGTACTACAGTAATTCTGGAACAAAGAATTATTACCAACTAAGCCACAATGTTGAAAACTCATGTTGGGGGTATACAACAGATTTACGCTAGGTAAATAACTTTTTGAAGACCCAGAGGATCAGTTAACATACACTTTAGAAATAAATATTATAACCCAGTGGGTAAATTCTATCCATCATCTCATAATCTAGCACCCCAATCCTATGTATTGCTTATTATGCTGCTATAACATTTCCAGCACCTGCCTGAGGCAGCCATCTTGTTTATGTCTGCTGGAGATTGCCATATTGATTTCATCCTATGTCATCACCAACATCCTAAAGTACCTTAGTGTACGTATGTAAGGTCGAGTTTCAATTCCATGCCAGTGTTGTTATGAACCTTATAGACAAAAATCCACGAAGTCCACAACCATTTCCTTAAACTTTTATATAACAAGATATATATTATCATATATTAAATTAAACATCTCATCATTGTAGATGTGATGGCTGTAGTAATAATAATTTTAAAAAATTAGTAAATTTAATTTATTTACTACATTCAGGACCAGAATTTTTTCAGAGTCCTCACAAGTCCATGTTTGCGTAGTCGTGTTTTAAAGCTGCATGGAAGCAGATATTTAAATTTTGCGTATAATTTCACTCTTTTTAATATGATTAACTTGATGAATAAAGGTTATTTATTAAAAATAATAAGCAGTAGGTATAATCATATTTATTGAAATAAGCTCGGATGCTACAAAAAAAAAATTCTCAAGAAAAGAAAAAAACATACACATAAAACAAAACTATACAACAAAAATGGAAACTATACAACAAAAATGGAAACTATACAACAAAAATGGAAACTATACAACAAAAATGGAAACTATACAACAAAAATGGAAACTATACAACAAAAATGGAAACTATACAACAAAAATGGAAACTATACAACAAAAATGGAAACTATACAACAAAAATGGAAACTATACAACAAAAATGGAAACTATACAACAAAAATGGAAACTATACAACAAAAATGGAAACTATACAACAAAAATGGAAACTATACAACAAAAACGGAAACTATACAACAAAAACGGAAACTATACAACAAAAACGGAAACTATACAACAAAAACGGAAACTATACAACAAAAACGGAAACTATACAACAAAAACGGAAACTATACAACAAAAACGGAAACTATACAGCAAAAACTGAAACTATACAGCAAAAAATGGAAACTATACATCAAAAAACAGAAACTATTTACAACAAAGTCTCAGCTTTGAGGATGCGATGGTTATAGTAATAATACTTAATAACTTTTTCTTCCATCAAAATTAATTACTTACTACGTACTTCATAGTAGTCACAGGAACCAGAAATGTTTCAGAGTCCTAACCCATAAGTAGATATGTATCTCTTCTAAGTAGGAACATGTTCGCGTGTTAATGTTTAAAAATCTGCATGGAAGCAGATATTTTAAATGTTTGTGTAAATATTTCGGTCCTCCTAAAATTTTTAATGAAAGAAAAAAACAGATGCAGCCTTAATCGTACACGAGAATATTATGCTAGAAACAAAAATGCAGATTCACATTTGTACAGTATTAGATGTGCCCGCTCTTCACGAGAGAGACCACATCCAACACATAAGGCTCCTTTCACACTATCCGGTTTTTTCGCCGTCCGGGAACTGGACGGCAGCGAGGTACATTGAGGGGAATGGGAGCTTTCACACTACGAACCTCCGGCAGTTTCGCCGTCCGGCTGCCTGATGACTCGCCGGATTGCCACTACAATCGTCCGGTCGCCAGACGGCGAAATAGCCGCATAACTGCGTAGTAGTTTACTGCGCAGTATTGGAGCGTTCACACTTTCCGGCAGTTTGCCGTACAGTACATCCGGCGGTCTTCAGCTCATGAGAAGTGTTGTTGCATAGTTGCATAGAAATGAGTGATCTTGACATCGACGTGGACAAATTAATATGTTTAGTTCACGAAAGACCTGTTTTGTGGGATAAAACAATGGAGATTTACAAGGACAGAAACCTCACAAGAGAAGCATGGCGCCAAGTTTGTGTCGAGTTTGTTGGGGATTTCGACAGTAAAACACCTTCCGAAAAGAAGAGTATTGGTAAGTTAATTTCGCCATTAGTTAAATTTTAAAGAGAAGTTGGAAATTATAAATAAGTACACATTCTTGAGATACGAAACGTATGTAGCCAACAATATGTTTTTAAAGGTTATTCAAATTTTAACAATTAAGTTTTCCCAACAGTTTTACACATCATTTCTTAGCACTGTTGTAGGTAGCACATAATAATTATAGGCTGATGTTGGTTGCAGTAGATATATTATGGTTCTTGTATTTTAATACAATTAATTTTAAAACTAAAATGGGCAAATTAAATCCCAACCATTTATGTTATATGATAAATTTTAATTATTAATATAATGTATGCGAGGCTAAAGAATTGAATTGATACAGTTTGTTTTATTAAAAAAATATTTTTGTAACGTATTTAGACATACATGTAAATAAAACTCGTAAGTGCAGTACAGTACAGTACGAAAACATATCATGAGACGCATCATTGTGTCAGTTTATATATTTTTCATCTGCCACGATAGTACACCAAAATCCGTTAGGAAGTAATCAGCCAGGACGTTTCGTAGCATGTTTGACTTTATTCCTCCACGAATAGGCTATCCACCAACTGAATGATCTTCAAGTCCAACAATTGACGTTGTGTCTTCAAAGCTATATCCGTCTCTGTCGCGCACAAAGTTATGAAGTACAACACAAGCTTTGACAATGTCTACCGCAAAATCAATGTTAACATTCAGTGGTCGATGGATAAATTCTCCATTTATTGGTCAGTATCCCGAAAGAACATTCCACATATCTTCTTGCTCTGCTGAGCCGATAATTGAATACCCTTTTTCTTACATCAAGATGAACGCCTCCAAAAGGACGGATGAGCTTTGTCGACAAAGGAAAAGCTTCATCTCCCAAAAAGAAGTAAGGTACTTTAGGCGATTCACTTCCATACAAAGGTCTTTCATCTGGCAGTAAAATCTGACCACTGTCTAAACCTTTCCACAAAGAAGATTGCTTGAAAATAGAAGGGTCACTTTCTGATCCGTAGGAATCAATGTCGACGTATGTAAATCGATAGTTTGCATCAGTAACAGCTAGTATTACTATAGAAAAGTAACCTTTATAATTGAAGTACATTGACCCACTATCTTCTGGCTTTATTACTCTGACATGCTTCCCGTCTACTGCGCCGATACAATGCGGAAAATTCGCTTTCTTCTCAAAATCATTTGCAATTGCTTCATATTTTTCCTTGCATAGTTTTGTAATGCATTGTTCATGAAGAATGGTCCAGATTGCAGAACAAACATTTCTGACAATTTTGCTTATTGTTGATACTCCCATTCTATACGAATAATGTAGGTCCATGAAAGTGCATCCACTGGCTAGGTACCTAGAATTATAATTAATTGTTAATAAAACATTACATTAAGAAACACAAAAAGACATCATACAAATGATCATGTCATATTTAAAAACAAAATAACTCTAACAATGTAATTTCTCTTTCAGGGCAACAAATCATGAAGAAATGGAACAATATAAGAGACTCTTGGATGAAAACGAATAGAAAACTCAAAGAAGGCCAAAAATCTGGTTCAGGTGCTAACAAAATCAGAAAATACATATATCACGACGAATTGATGTTTTTGAAAAAAATATGTGAACATCGGCCGAGTGATTCTAGCTTTGAGGCAGAAGAACGCAATATTTCACAGAAGAATACTGACAACCTCCCAGATAACAGTACATCAGAGACATTTACTGAAGAACAGGGTTATGAAGAAGCAGACGCAGCAGTGGAACAGCAAATAAGACCCACTGAAAAGACAACCATGCAAAAGCGAAGTGATTCAGGGACTTCTGTAAATGTAGACACTTCCACGGCTCAAGGTAATAAGGGACGAAGAAAAAGGAAGCTCGACGAATTTGAAACACGAATGCTAAAGGCTGTGGAAGAAACCATCAGTCCCGAAGACCCTCATTTAAACTTTTTTAAAGGACTTTTGCCATCAATGAAAATGTTAACAAATGAACAATTCATTGATTTCCAGATGGCAGTGTTACAGGCACTAAAGTTAGTTCCCAAAATGCTACTATGACTGTTCTTCCTCCTAGACAAGGCTTGGACATTCAAGGAGTGCCCATTTATCATAATTATACCCATGTGAGTCCACCTAATTTTCACCATTACCCTCACTCGTCCACTCAGTTTTCGCAACCTCAAGCACGCTTTGAACCTAGTGTTATACATACGACTCCTCAGCAGCATACGTCTAAAACAGTCTTTCCAGTACAGACCTCCCATTCTGTTGATTCAGCAACTCAAAATGAGTCCACTACACCTGAATGGCTACATGGTACATCTACATCGGCCACGAAGACACCTTCACCTGCTGATTCGACTTTAACATGTTTGTCAGAAATGCAAGATATTGATTTTTAGTGTTACTTCTACCTAATTATGCTATGTCATAATACAAACAGAATTTAAGCAGAAATATGCTTTGATACTTTTTAAAACTATTATATTAATCTCAAAGTTTTTGAATTAGAATAAAAGCGTGTTAATTTTTTTATAATTGTTAATTTTTCTGTAATTATTAGATTATTATTGTTTTGTTTCGGACTAGATATTTCTCATTCATATTTACTGAACTATTT
Organism: Bacillus rossius redtenbacheri; assembly: GCF_032445375.1. Lineage (NCBI taxonomy): Eukaryota > Metazoa > Arthropoda > Insecta > Phasmatodea > Bacillidae > Bacillus > Bacillus rossius. The sequence goes on along the minus strand of NC_086330.1, from coordinate 293,824,410 downwards.
TTAATTGCTTTAAATAATAATTTTTTCAGAAGTCCTGTTTATTGCTTAAAAAATTGTAATTTTTATAGAAACATGTTTTAGGGTTTTCCATTATTTTATTACTTTGCAACAATACTCACCGGAGTGATACAGCTAGCATTTCTATGGGCTGAATACAGTTTCTTAGCTTCGTGTTTTGATGCTGCAAATGAACTTTCAGAAGACCATGAAGTTCATCGAATGTTGTCACTGACATCCGAAAATAATTAAAAAATTTATCTTCATCTTGTCTCAGTTCTTGAAATATACAAAATGCTCCTTTTTCATCTCTTCTCACTAACAGAGGATGTATCCAAAACCGTCTATTTCGCTTTTTTTTACGTCTTTGGACCAAACTTAGCACAGCGCATAATTTCTGCCGTCTGTCCATGGCTGCAACAACCGATGAAATACCGGACGAATATTGTGTAGTGTGAAAGGGATGAAAAAATTTTCCTTGTCCGGCAGTACTGCCGTCCGGTTCCCGGACGGCAAAAAAACCGTATAGTGTGAAAGAGGCCTAACACTTTAAGTTTCAACTTAATGTCTGATCGCTATATGATGCAGTTACAACACTCACCTCAGCCATTACTGCCGCTACGAGATGCACTTCATATCGAATAAAAAGAGTTTTTTTAAAGTCGTGACAAGTAGTTGAAGTAAATAAAATATTTTTTTAAATATTTAAAACTATTTAATAAAAAACACACACCATCACACTATCTTCTCCCTCCCCCCCCCCCCCCGCAGTAGGGGGAGGTAGCCAGTTCTGTGACACTGTAAACAATCGAACAGGTAGTTGCATAGCTGCCAACCTTTCATGCCAGTCATCAGTAATCACTCGGAGGCATATCCAGGATTCGGTGTGGTGAGTTGCCGGGGGAGGGGGGGTGTTTAGTCACCCCATCCCCAACACCCTTGTTAATAACACTACAGAACATACATCAAACTACATTTTTCAGCATAGGCCCACTGATAACAGCATTTTGAAATGAAGAAATGCACTCTTTACATAAAACATCAATGTTGTCTGTGTCATGCACTTTACACTAACATTAAACTCTTGAAGTCAGTCAGATATTGTTTCGTTGCATGTTTTGCAGCCTGCAACTGTTTTTGGGAAAAATGTTTTTTGAAGCACACTTCCCCATCTGATGCAGTCTTTACTTTTTGAATTAGAAGTGCAGAAAGAGACTCTGTTGACAATGATGGCCTGAATTCAGTATGATTTTTTCGCACAGAACTAAAAATTCACTCTGTGGAGGCATTGCCATGAGGGACACTCAATAATGCAAACATAACTTTACTTAGGGCACTGTATTTAATTTGACCACTTTCATTTTTCAACCGACTTATTTTCCACCAACTTTCATCAGACCTTGAACAATTTACAATGTCGTATGTGAAATTTTCGAATTGATAGGCTGCAAACTCTTCTTCGAGCCTGTCACGCTGACTTTCTTCTATAAGTTTTGGAAATCTATGGACGAAATACTCTACAGAAGTAAATGAATCATCTTGCCTAACAGAAATGTCGGCTACCTCTGCATGTTTTAAGAATACCTCAGTAAGAGGAAACTTTTTCAAAATGTAAATACAAGCTGCAACATAAAACTCCCTCACAGAAGAATAGAAATTTCTAACATCTATATCTTTTACAGACTTTTCCTGTAAGTATGCCCTAGTTTTCGCACCAATCACCAGCTCAGAATCAGACTTTTGATTTTTAATTTTCTGAAATTCAACCTCTGTGATTGAAGTGGCTCCAAGTTTCAGAGCAGATGTTTGATAAACCTCATAAGTAAGTCTGTCAGAAGACCAACAAACTTTCTTCTCAAGATGTGTATGACAGGGGCTTCCTGCTGTAAATACACATTAACAGAATTAAAAACTGGGAGTACAGACTCCAAAAAATAACAGTACAGCTTTGTGACAGGATCCTGCATTAATGACCTCAACATTGAATGCTGTTTATTTGTTGAATCCACTTTCAGAAGAGGACCATGACAGAACAACATTTGTAAGGCTTCCCACTGCTCTACAACCCGAGTAATACAATCAAGCAAAGAAAGCCAACGTGTACTTACATACTTCAAAATTTTGTGACTTTTCATCCCACAAATTTCCTGGTACACCTTCAAAGTATTCTTCCTCTTAGAGCTTTTTTCTAAGTAATAAAATAGATGCACTAAGAAGTTTTCAACATTTACTAACAGATGTATGCCTTCTGAGCTGCCAAATGTACTAAATGGCATGAACAGCACTGCATTACAACTGCAGGGTAGTGTTCTTTTACAAAGGATATTACTCCTTTTGTTTCACCTGTCATTGTGTTTGCATTATCTGAAGCAAATGCAATGCAATTTTCCCATGGAATTCTGAGAGAAGAGAGCTCTTTATTGATAACTGAAAAAATTCCTAACCCGGTGTTGTCACTAGTTTCCAAAACCGACGAAAGTACAACAGATACCTGACCTCGAGCTGGATTGAAAAAGAAACAACCAAAGGGTACAGCTTCACAGAATTGGAATCAGTACTTCCATCAGTTGCCAACGAGAACGGCACCTGCTGCAAAATAGAAACTATTTCTCTTTTTGATTCACTTGCCATGTGCTGAACCAATGCATTCGTCTTGGTTCTAGCACAACCATATTTATGCGCAATCTTTGAATCAGGAAACATAGCCCTAAATAAATTACCTGCGTGGTCGGAGACAGATAATGAGATATTATACTCAACTAGAAATGAAGTGAACAACAACTCTGCATTCGTAACATCCGTATCGCCACTGTTTACAAAAAAAAGCGAAATTGATTTATTGTCTGATTTCACTTTCGCATAATCTCTGTGTTTCTTGCATTCAAAATGTCTTCGGCAGTCGTCTCTACCTCCGTGGGCAACCGAAAAATCACTATTACAGACGTTGCAGAATACATGATTCTCAGACACATATGAACGTGAAAAACACGGCCATTCACTTGCATAAATGTCCCGGTATTTTTGTAATACAGGTGTTCTTTTGCTAGTACTTTCACTCCGCACAGCAGCACGCTTCATCGTATTTTCAATGCAACTCTGAAACGGTAAAATAAGTGACGCTGCCACTCTTAAACGGTAAAATAAGTGACGCGTCGCCCACGCAATCCAAACATAACGGCCATGTTTACAGTTAACACGAAAAGGACGCAGAGACTGCTTGAAAAAATCGCCGCAACAGCGCTACTATTGCAAGATATCGACAGCGATAGCTATCGTACTCACAGCTTCAGCAATATCGTTCTATAGTAAACAAATATCACGTAAACTGCTTTTTGTGGCTTTTGTAAAAAAAATCCGTAATACTTTATTACCAACCCATAATTCAGTAATATATGTCACTACACCGTAATAATTATGGACAATCCGTAATGGTTGGCAGCTATGTAGTTGTAAAAGCACGTGTTCAGGTGGGCGTGGCAGGAGGTGGGCGTGGCACCACTTGGCCGGGTGGGCGTTGCCGGGAGCCACGTGGAGGGAATCCTGAAGTGGTTGTTGACGTCACGTGGAGGGGCATCTGCTCGGGCGGTGGTTCTAACTTAAGAAGCTAGGGAGCGCTAGTGTCGCGCGCCGATTTTATTTTTACAAGTACAAAAATGGGAGGTATCCCGGCGGCGGAGATTCGATCCATCAACCTTAGGTTTGGTAGTCAGCAATGCTGATCGCACGGCCACGAGGCCATATTGGAAATAATAATTTCAGATGTTGTATATATGCTTATAAAAATTTTGTTTTGTGATGTGGAAGTTTTAAAAACATATGTAGTCCGCCATGTTTATTTCTTATAGTGCTAGGCGGGAAATTTAAAATATATTGTCGGATGCTAGTCGGCCGCCATGTTTAGTTTTTTATAGTACTAGGTGGGAAATTTAAAATATATTGTCGGCTGCTATGCAGCAGCCATGTTTATTTTTTTCGTGAACATTGGGAAAAAAAAATAATTTTGGCTGCTAGGAAGTATCCAGAACAGCCAACTTTTAAATAAATAAAATAATTTTATATATGACAATCGATTGCTGTAAGCCGCCATCTAGTAGCACAGAATACCAAGAGATTAGAGGAAGTTACAGATGGAGCATGTCACCAATTTCTGCGGGAGGGGGCTGAGGCTCTGGGACGGAAGGGGAATGCTTTTGACTGCCATATTGGAACGTGAAGAAAGTTGTGTTTTCCCGTAAGAGTTACATTGCAGCGAATTTTGAAGTGCTTGGACTTAATTAAGTATATTGTTCGGTTTCGAGTTTTATTAATATTTTTGCCAAAATATATTTAACTTTCGATTTCACAATCGTGTGATGTTCATTACTTCAGGAAGTTAGTAGATTGTGTAAAAAATTATGTTGAGGTGATACTCCTATGGAAAATGGGAAATGGCATCCTGTGTAGCCTTTGGGTGTACTAATGGGAATGCAAGGAAGAAACAAAACAACTGGAATTCGAAAAGGATAGTAAAATAACTTTTCAAAAGTAAGTAGCAATAAATGGCAGGGCTGGCTTATAGCCTTTTATAATGTTTATCAATGATATAGGTTATCTCCCCATAAACGGAATAATGTGACTGTTGATAAGCAATATGGAACATTTCCCACCCGAAATATTACAAAATAGAGCTGTAAGAAAACTGGGTAAATGTTCCGTATTGCGTATCCAAGTATATCTGTTGGTCCTGTTTAAGTATTTTTAATGTCAGTAGTTTTATTAAAACTTTTTTTTTTAATTTAATATATAATATACTATACTAAACTAACCAACCGTCCAAAAAGTTTTCTTTTTTTAAGTATTTTTTAATGTATCTACACTAACCCAAACCGTTCATAATGTATTTAAGGACGATTGGAGCGGAACATATGTAAGTAACTAGGGGCTTTATAGGCCTAAAATGTTTAATGTGAGGAAGAACTAATTAGGGAATTGAAGCTCAATAAGGCAGTGGGGCCAGACGTAATGGAAAATGATGCATTAAAGTTTGGTGGGAAGGAGTAGAGGTGTAATTAGATTAGTCGCTAGTGGTAGACAGTGGAAACGACTTGCAGGCAGATTATCATAGGTTGTAACCTTAAAACTAAGAACCACTTTTTTATTTTTTAATATTTTATTTAAGTATTAACATTGGTTTCCATAAAAGTAAATGAACTTAAAGCCTACTAGGTAGGATGATGAAGAAATTGAGATGGAAAACATTGAAAGACAGGAGGAGAATAGAAGACTGGTCAGGATGTATTTGGTGATGAATGGTGAGGGTGGATGGGAAATGTTGCTCTGCAAGCTATATACAGGATTGTTAATGGGAGAGGGACCAATAACAAAAAGATTCAGACGGCTTGAAGGAAAATGAAGATGAGTAGACAATCTATGCTTGTGAGGACTGTAAGTACAGGAGTGGAATGTAACACAGAAGTAATTGGATACTGTGAGAGGGGTTGCGGTAGATTTAGGAAGGGTATGGAAGGCTAGCATCATAGGTATAAGGAAGAATCCACTCACCAATGGGCGTTAGCCCAATTTCAAAGTTAAATTTATAATAATAATTTTTATTATTGTAGAAGCCATTGTTGTCTCTCGGATAGAACTATGTAGAACCCCATGAGAGATTATTACATAACTTAAGATTGACTGGGAAGAAATTTAGGTGCCTTAACAGTAGTAAACGTAGGCCTAGTGCTTCAAATTTACAAATTTACAAATTTACAGATATGGTTTATTAGGCCTTATGTGTTCCAAATAAATTAGTGATTTTTTTAACAGTATCACGTTTTGTCTTTTTTTTTCTGTTCTAGACTATGTGTTCCTTAATTTATTTCATTACAAAAAGAGTAATATGTTTCAGGTTTTCAAAAGACACATGCAAGCGCCTTCAGTGGATCAGAGCTGTGAGAAGGGAAAATTGGGAACCTTTAACCTCAAGTGTTCTTTGCTTGTGTCATTTCACTGAAGGTTGCTTCGATAGGACCTCTCTTTGTTGTGTACGCTTGCAGGAAAATGCAGTTCCAACATTATTTCCTGCACACCCACCTCACTTGCAGAAGGTGGGTTCTGATTTATAGATTTGATTGTTTAAAGCGGTATTTGGTTATACATAAGAATATCTTGGTTTCAGAAGTGTGCAGACGGAATTTGAAAGTTATGTTCTATGGTGCCATATCTATCAAAGTTGTTAGATCATTGGTAGCTATGGCTATCTAATGTTTTCTGCTTAAATTTAACCTTTTAAAAAAAAATGATAACTCTGAGAATAACCTGTTGATTTGTTTCGAAACAATTTTTAAAAAATTATGTGGTTTTGAAGTTTACCAATTGATGTGGCCATGATCATTATTATTTTGACAAACAATTTTGGCAAATAGCTTGTGAAAAGGCTCATATTGTTTTTCTCAGCATTTTAGTTCTTCTTTATTTTTTATTTAAAATATACACTCTGAGAAACTCATAACTAGCCCAATTGGGCTACAGATAGGTCTATATAGCATCATGTCTAAATCTTACAAATAACACAGTACAAAACAACTAGCACACAATAAATATGAAACTTTCAGCTGGTTGTTTTCAACGAATAAGGCCACACACTTGGAAACTCTCCTATAAGTTCTTGCTGGTATATTCAACTGCAGATTCTTATTCATGTGTCCCACTCATGAGCTGCAGTTTGAAAATTTTGTAATTTTATAACTACAGTTTAATTCATTTTACTTAAATATTTTACCATTATATTGTTTAGTATACTAATTACTGGAAAAATTAAGTATAACAGGTAAAGTGTGATAGTAATACCATTCTTTCATTAATTTAGTTTGCGGAACCTAAAACACCAATTTTTTTCCAAATGTGCAGCAATGTCATGTCTTGCACCTTATCATGACTTTATGTCCAGATAAGCCTTTGTTACATACCCAGATTTTACACTTTACCTTATTTCACACATGTTTTCTCTGGTCCCATACAAATGTACAGCATAAATTTCCCTCATTTTACACTTTCCTACATTTTATACCAGTTTTTGGCAGGTTCCTTGAGTAGTTTAAGAAAGAAGGGGGGGGGGGGGGAGTTTCACTGTATTGGAAATAACAGTTAATTTCCAAATTTACATGATTCCATGATGGCCGGTCATTGTTACACTTATCAATGGTAATAGCAATAGTTAGGTAGGCTAAAACCTTAAAATTGAATGTGCCTTTTGAACAATGGTAGTAGGTAATGGCAATCAGGAAATGGTTTACGCTTCCAACGTCAAAATTAATTTTACCCAACTATCTCTGCCAGTACTCTACCGATAGTGCACTAAAAAATTGAGCAGTCTATGTGCTTTATAGGTTACTGGTATATATATTTACCACCATCTCTACCGGCTAAACGGTTAGTGGTAGAATAATTTACCGGGCTCCTCCAAGTTCCTCTGGCAACCAACAGATAGCATACAAAGCCACAGTTGCTTGGACGCCTGTCGCTACTGTCTGAGGATCTAGGAAACAAAGGATGGTAAATTATCGTACCAGTGCCCATTAGACGTCAGTACTTCATGTTTTTCACGCATTGTTTTGAGTTGGTGTTTACAAATTCAAAAATATTGAACATACACAGGTAAGAATTAAATGCTTATTGTTTCTGAGTTCAAGGCATACTGTAGTAGAAAAAAGTTATGTGTTAGTGCCATAACTTAAAAATTATTTTGTTTTCTTTGTGATCTTGCCTAACATTATGTGATGTGCCAGCATTTTACGTGAATCGTAGATAGTAAAATAATTTCTTCTGGCCCTTGTGAAACTTCTTATCTTTATAACAAATATATCCAGAACATTGACAAATAGTTGCCATTATGTTTGTTATTTCAGCAAACATGTTATTCTATAAAACTTGTTGGTGCTATGCATTCGAAGCTGCACTTTGTGTTCTTGGACAGTTATTGGTAGAATAATTTACCACCTCGAAATAAAAAATAAAATAAAATTATAATTTTAGTTTCTTTCACTTTCAAAAGAAAGTCATATTTATGGCTAATGATTTATATTCCTTTCCTAGTTTTTTCCCCTATTTTGTAAAATTACAATATTCAAGGAATGTGCAAATAATGTACCTACAGGTATGTGGATTCAAACCCAAGTAAAGTCAGTTGTTATTGTTTTACGTTTATTTTTTTTCAATTCTGTTTTGATATAAGTACTTTTTTGTTACATAAAGCATAACACATTTTCTTTACTATAAAAGTGAATAAAATAATAAAAACATATCTTTCATAGGAAAAAATATGTACTCTCGAAGAAGTCTCTGCACTGATGAAGCACTGCAATTATTTTTTTCCCTTGATGATGAGTAGGTGATGAAGATGCAGATGACCAACTTCCTTTAGCTTTTACTAAGGAACCTGCTTTACCCTCTACCAGCAACTCTGCTGTGGTCTCTTCACACCCACTTCATTCATCAGATTCTGAGCAAGATATGGATTCAGTATGCAGTATGCATAACAGCACAGAAAAGACAACTGTTCTCATAACACATAAAACAGGAGAAAGAGAAAGGAAAGAATGCCCGAAGTCTATTGCTAATTACAACTCATTCATGGGAGGGGTTTATCTGTTTGATCAACTTCATTCATGCTATGCAGTGGGCTGGAAATCACGACGTTGGTGGCTACGTATATTTTATTATCTGATTGGTTGTGCCATTGTAAATTCCTACATTTTATATTGTGAAGAATTAAAAAATAATAATTGTACATCAATGACACATTTGAGTTACCGCTCTATTCTGGCGAACAAGATGATTGGAACTTTCGTGAGTCGCAAAAAAACCGAAATAAGCCCAGGTACATAGAAGGCAAGGAAACGAAACAGTCCTCATTCTTTTTCAAACACTGAAAACTATACACGACTAACTAACTTTGTTAACCATTTGCCCGTTATTGGGACATACAGACGTTGCGCTCTCTGTGGCACTTCAAAGAAGCAAAAAAGAAGTAACATAATTTGCAAACAGTGCAATAATGTTGACCTTTGCAAAGGCTGTTTTGCTACCATTTATAAATCCAAGTGAGTGTAACACACGATAGGAAAGGTAATTTTTTTCAAGGTGGAAACAGTTCTCCGTATTTTGTGTTCTCTGTACTAATTTCTATTTAGGTCTATATAAAATGTTTGTCAACATTTTATAGGTAAGTGTATAGAAGCTATAGGTAAATCATAATCACCTTTTCTTCCACATTAAAGTATTAGAAACAAATTTCATTACATTGTAAATTTTGTGTTCCATTCCAGTTACAATTCCCAAACAACTAACTTGTCTGTATATAAATAGAAAAGTCAAGTATTTATTTTTGCACATTGTAAATATACAAATTAGGCTGAGTGAACATGACTTTAGCGATTGTGATAAAAAATTTTGACCATATAATTCATTATCATATATTTTTTTGACTTATTTTATAATTAGTATTTTGAAAATACATTGCTGCTTACGATTGTATTTCATGATATTCTATCATTTATATTTGTGTCAGTATATCATTCTATGTATAATTGTTTTATCAATCCTATATTTGTATATATTAGAATTACACCAAGTGAATTGAAACATTTTGTCGTGTAGTGCTACATACACAGACGTATGCGCAAGAGAAAATGTTTTTAAAATTGAGCTTTTTTTATATTTATTATTTAAGATTTTTTTTGTAAATATAAAAAAAATATTCCAACTATGCTGCCAATAATGCTTATGTTTATTTTATTAGCCTATATTGTCACTTGCAAGTTACACTTATACATGTTAGTTTTCTTTGCCAATGTGTTGTTTTTTTTTGTCGGAATGTTTGTAGAATTAAAAAATGGAGTATTTCAAAGGCGGTCGCTGACAATACAATAATTAATCATCACACAAATATAATAAAAATGCATAAACTGTTTCATTTTATATTTCTTACTAATAAAAAAAAAGCTTTTGACTGATAATAAAGGTTTTGTGTTTGTCACAAACCTTTATGAAGAAGGCCTATATCCCAGGTGGTCACTGGTACAATAATTTACCACCCCAAAAGTATGATAAAAATATATAATTAAATAGAAAACATTATTTCCTATTGTTTTTATCAACCTAAAGAAGCTGTTCCCTGAATATAAACATTAAATGTTTGTTGCCAACCTTTTGCCCTATAAAGGGTAATACACTTAGGTGTTAAATGGCATGTATTTGTAATAACTAGCATTATTTAAGAGAACAATTTAAGAGGGAATTTATGTTTATTCTGAACGGTTGTTTTGTATGTCCAGCTAATGATTACATCGTATTTAAACTTGACTTTTTTGTATTAGTGTTGAGCTTTTATATTTTTTTTAATTTACAGACTCAGAAGAAGAGGAAACTACCTCGGTCCCTAGCAGGTGCCAGTACAATTTTTCCTAATGGTGGGGAGGAAGAAATCCCAGCCAAACAGGTGCACCATGATTCACCCGAAAAAAGAAGAAAGAGTGACCAGAGTACATCAATTTCTCCTGGTAAGTTTTCAAGTCCAAGCAAGCAGTGTCTCCGGTCAAAATTACATGAAATTGGAATGCGCTATATGAGGAAGCTTAAAACTTTGCGACAAAGTAATAGGCGATTGCATAAGAAGGTAGCACACTTAGACAGTGTCATTGAATGTTTAAAAAACATAAGCCTTGTGAATGGAGAAGGACTTGATTTATTGAGAAGTATTGCTGGCTCAAACAAAGAATTACTTAAGAGACAATTAGCAAAGTTGGCAAAAACCGCTGTTCCCAAAACATACAGCAAGGAGTTGCGAACATTTGCTATAGCTCTGCATTATTATTCTCCACGTGCATATTGTTATGTCAGGTCACATTTTAATTCATGCTTGCCTCACCCTAAGACTATCGGCAAGTGGTACAGTTGTGTGAATGAGGAACCAGGTTTCACAGCTGAGGCATTTCATGCTGTGAAAATCAGAGCAAGTCAGGAGAGTCATGAGATAGTTTGTTCCCTAATTTTCGACGAGATGACTGTAAGGAAACTTGTTGAATTTGATGGACGTGGTTACCATGGATTCGTAGATACAGGGTCTGGTGTTGATAGTGATGAACTGCAGCTAGCCAAGGAAGCGTTAGTTTTTATGCTAGTTGCTGTGAATGCATCATGGAAAGTACCTGTTGGATACTTTTTAGTGGACGATATAAATGCTGAGCAAAAAGCTAAACTTGTTTTGCAGTGTATAAAACTTGCCGAAGAAAGTGGTAAACGTATTGTTTCTGTCACTTTTGATGGAACATCCACAAATTTTAGTATGGCAAAGGAATTGGGTTGTTCCTTGGATCTAGCAAAACCTCTGAAAACTTGGTTCATACCACCAGGCGGTAACTATAGAATATCAATATTTCCTGATCCTAGCCATATGATAAAACTTGTACGGAATGCATTGGGAGAAAAATGTGTGCCGGTTGACAACACTGGTGGAGTTATTTTGTGGGAATTTTTTGAGAAGTTGCATCATATCCAGGAGCAGGAAGGTCTACATTTAGGAAATAAACTGAAGTCATCACATATTTTACACCAAAATCAAAAAATGAAAGTTAGTTTGGCTACCCAACACTTAAGTCGTTCAGTAGCAGACGCTATGGAATTTTTGTCTCACTCCATTGCAGATGCAGAATTTCAAGGGTCAATGCCCACTGCAAGATTTGTTAACATTATGAATGACCTGTTTGATGTTTTAAATTCAAAAAACATAAGGCAACTTGATATCAAGAAACCCATTTGTGAAGAAAATCATGTCAGTGTGTTGCAATTTTCTGATGAAGCTGAGCAGTACTTACGTAGTTTGAAACTGAATACAATTCCAGTAATCTATTCACGTAGGAAGACAGGCTTCTTAGGTTTTATTATATGCATTGAAAGCTCAAGAATTTTGTACAATGATTTATGTAGTAGAAGTGGTTCACCTTTGAAGTACATACCGACACATAAATTCTCACAAGATCATCTGGAGTTCTTTTTCGGTAACATAAGAATGCATGGTGGTTTCAATAACAACCCTTCAGCACGACAGTTCAAATCAGCGTACAAGAAATGACTGGTCCACATGGAATTGAAGCCATCCAGCACTGGAAATGCAATACCTCTAGAAGAAATTACAATGTTGAATTGTTCCTCAGTAAAAATAATAAATGCAACATCACATATTATTAACTTGTGTAGTGAAGAAGGAGAAGACGGTTTGAGTCTAGAACCTGACACAGATCATGTGTATTTATTTCACCCACAAGAACTAACATAATTTGCACGTTATATCATCATCTACATAGCCGGATTTGTCATTCATCGTCTGAGCAAAGATATAAAAAGTTAAGATTGCCTTAACTCTTTGTCTGAAAACTCAGAAAATTTGGTGTATTCATTAATTCATAAGAAGGATCGTGGTGGTTTATTATATCCATCCAATAATGTAAATCAAGTTTGCATAATCTGTGAGAAAGTTATTCTAACTGCACTGGCAGAAAGTGGTGGAAAATTTCTTCTGCAAAAATTTACAGTTTCAAGACTTGTGTATTTTGCATTGAAAAATTTTGTGACCTCAAAAACCCATCTGTTTGCTCACCTGGACGAGCATTCAAATGACCAGGAGCCCTTAAGCAACCACCGCATTCATTTGATTTGAGCAATAAATGAAGTCTATTTTGAAGTTTGAGTACATTATGTTTGTAAAAGGGCAGTTGATAGGTGTGAAAGCAAAAGGAAAGTGTGGAACAAGCTTGTGCTCTTCAAAGGCTATTAGTACCTACTTACTTCAGTAAATTATCAGGAAATTTTTTTCTGTTTTAGTCACAGTTTGTCATTAAACTGCTCGAAGTGGTAGAAATTTAAGTATGTAATTTTAATTTGATATGGTATTTAAATGCTAGAAAATATTTTTATTTGCAATGAAAAACACAGCTAGCCAATTGTTTGCATAATATATGTATTAAGATAATTTTTACATTGTGGTTATGGCTATTTAAGTGAGAAATTTTTGTACATCAAAATGTGTATCATATGATACTCCAAAGGAATTGTTTGTCTCATACAAATTGGTTTTCTTTCCCTTGGATTGAGGTGAGCAAGTTGTGTTCTGGTTTACATAAATTACTTTCTTCAAACCTTTCAACATGTTTGTAGGTAAATTTCTCAAACCCAGATGCTTCAAAAATATCAATCACTTGCCATGTGACTATGAAGCAAACTCGTCTGCTTGGGTAACAATAAAAAATTTTCAAGCATGGCTAATCAAACTGGATTGAAAGATGGCCTGTGCAAACAAAAAGATTTTGCTTATGCTTGATAGGTGAGCTGCACATTCTGCTGAAGGGATGGAGTTGAAGAATGTAACACTGATGTTCCTACCACCAAACACAAGTTTTCTTCAGCCTCTGGATCAGGGCATTATTCAGAGTTTTAAACAAAAGTACAAAGCACGCCTTGTTAGACATTTGGTTCGACAGCTTGAACTGCAAAGAAATGTCAACATGAAATGAAATGAGTTGGATGCAATTCGCAATATCTCCATGGCATGGGATGAGGTGAGCACCACAACCATTTCCAATATCTTCAGGAAAGCTGGAATTGGTGAAAAAGAAGGTGATGTAGTTGGAGAAGAAGATGAGGCAAGTATTGAAGGATGGCATCATCTTCAAGAACACTTTCAGTTCCAGGAGACGTTCAATGACTTCCTCCATGTAGACGACAATGTTGCAACATTTGCCTTGCCAAAAAATGAAGATTTAATGTGTGCTGGTTCTTCTCAATCTGTCGCAGAAAGTATAGAGATTGAAGAAGAGGAAGAAAAAGAAGAGCATGTGTGTGTATTGCTCACAAAACAAGATGCCAGCAATGCATTAACTACACTTGAAAATGTGTTATCAAACATTGACGCAAGTAAAGAAACTCTGGCAGCATTTGACAAATTAAGCTCTGTTGTAATAAGTGTTTATAAGTCAAATATTGTTTAGATAAAAATTGACAGCTTTTTTAAACCCTCTGTATAATTGTTGCAGCATTTATCCCATTTGTTTTTGTTGTAAGAGCATTACGTAATTCATGTATGTATATTGTGATGACTAAAAATCAAGAGCTTTTTCTAAATCACAGTACATAGTAATTAGGCCTGTACATAATTGCATCATTAACTTGTTTTGGTAATGGAAGTGTCTGTAACTTATGACCAAATATGTACATAATGTAAATAAATAAGTTTATTTTGTGAAATAATCTGATTTAGTATACCTTATTTACTGTAACAAAATGGTACTGTAACAAAATGCTGTATGTTAATATGTTATCAAATTTTTAAAAAAAAAAAATCCCTTATCGTAATATTTATGCGAGTTCTTTTTTTCCGCTACGTACCTGGTTAGGTAATTTTTCTCGAAGGCATAAAATATAGTTAATACAAATCTCGTTATTACAAAGTGCAAATTTTTTGGTCCCCTCAGGTTTGTATTAATGAGACTTGACTGTAGTTGGAAGAATAACTATGATGTGCCCCAACATTATAACATTATTAGGTGGCTGTTGAGGGAGATGCTGGGTAACTTTAAAACCGCCGGCCCACTCAAGCACACTATGTTGACAGAACAAATGGTTAACTCATGACCACCAGTTTATGGTATTCTCCCAGGGAATACAATTTTCGCGAGCAACATGTGATCCGCGAGCAGGTGCAGAAGATGCTGAGGGACAGTGTCCACCAGTGCGTATAACTCACACATTAGTCTGATATGCATTTCTGCATTGATTTTCGTCCCCTGAACAGTGTTACAGACAATTATTTACTACCTCAAATCGGTATAAAAGAGACCTTAGTAGACTTGACAATGACTGTGTGTTCACGATCTTGGGCTTACATTCAGTTTACTGGCAAGTGCCGATCTGACTTGGAATAGGTAGAAGACTGCATTTACTGATCCTGAATGTGGATGTATTCAGTTATGTGTCAAGTTCTTCAGGAAAGTGTACATTGGCAAATTTTACAGTCATGATAGCTTGCTTGCTGGATGGGTATATTGGACAGTTTATAATGGCAGCATACGATGATGACATAATTGTGTGGTCTAAGACCTGGGAAGGCCATATCCATCGTCTACCTGTATCTCGTACTGGAGCAGTTCGAGATACATCAGTTTACATAAGCCACACAAAAGTGCCACTTTGAGCACAGGGCACTTGGGACACAAATGGAAATCCCCCCCGACGGTTCACTTTGCCAAGATTGCAGAAGCATAACCCTCCGAGACCCAAATACAACTACAAATATTCTTGGGTCTCACCGACTGGTCTAGGAATTACAACCAGGATTTTTCCGCCCTTGCCCACATCCTGACGAACATGTTGTTGTTAGTAGTACCACTAGACTCTGGCCGCAAAAGAACAGGTTGACCTAATGATACACCTGATTGTGGACAGATTCACAATAGACAGACACCAGTGCTGAGGGTGTGAGCACAAAACAGGCACCAACGAAATCATTATTTATGCCAGCGTGAAATTCAGGGCAGCCGAAAGAAACTACTACTGTGAGCAGAAGTGTTTTGCTGTCATGTGGTGGCTCACGACATCCTATACACACCTGGAGGACAGGCCGATAGTGTTGCGCACAGATAACCAAATAATAAACTGGCTGTGTACCTTCCACACACACAAAGCAAGCTACTAAGGTGCACGAATGTTACGTATGATAGTAGGGATAATTGCCTAGAATGATAAATGTGCATAGCCTCTGTTAGTACCACTGTCAAGTCAAGATGGACAGGGGTGGTTGTGTTGTGTATGATGTGTAAAAGCCACAATAAATTGAAAATAAATATAGAACACTGGTGACGAGGATAGTACAAGTAATTCATCTAGGGGCAATATCGGTCGGCATGGCTAACCTGTTAGGCCACATTAAGGAGTTCGATGGAAGTCGGCCGCAGGGATGGGATGCGTATACAGAACATTTGGAATTCTATTTCGAAGCGAACGAGATTACAGGAGCCGGGAAGAAACTGGCAGTGTTTTAGAGTGTGTGTGGACAAAAAAGTAAGCAATAATACAGTTGCACGTATCACCTGAAAACCCAGCAACGAAAACATATTCAGAAATCATTGCGTTGTTGAAGCACCATTTTGCGCCAAAACCTTCGAAAATTTTTCAAAGGTTTAAGTTTCATCAGCGATGTCAGTGTACCGGTGAAAGTATTGCTGAATTTGTGGTGGAGCTGCGCAGTTTGGCTGAACACTGCAATTTCGGTGAAGGTTTGGACAACCTTGCGGGACCGTTTTGTGTGTGGGTTAGACGACGAAGCGGTGCAGCGCAGACAGTTAGCCGAAGTTACATTGTCGTTTGCGCAGGCGCAAGAAAGGGCCCTAGCTACCTACCAGAATTCCAGAGAAATCAGAGAGGCTTCTGCATCTGTGGTAAATACAGATAAATTGAGTCGTATGCCTCTCTAAGCTGCACCGGATTAGGTTGGTGGAAACAAAGCACATCTTATTAAGCATGTGGTCCCTTGCTCAAGCTGTGTAAATTGTCACAAACCTCCATGTAGGTTTAAGAATAGTAATTGTTTTTACTGTAAGAGGAAGGGGCACATTGAGAGAATCTGTCGAACCAAAGCAGCACAGTTGTAATCTAATGTCAAGGTAAATGTTGTACAGGATGCGCCACAGCACGTGATAGTCAACGACATGTTCGAACCAAATGTGTGTCGCCCGTGGAATAAAGGAGTGTCGGAAGTATCGGAGTTCATCACTACCGTAACTATAAATGGCCAATTAATTGAAATGGAAATGGACACTGGTGCGGGTCTATCAATAGTGGATGAATGTACCTATCAGAAGATATTCCCTTGCCCACCAACCACACTCAGTAAGGCAGCATGTGTACTTCATGATTCATGATTACAGTAAGAATGAAATTGAGACGATGGGCTCTTGCAATGTCCAGGCACAATATGGGTCACAACAGTGCACACTTCCCCTCATCATTGCTAAGGGATTGAAGCATTTCCTTCTTGGAAGATATTGGATGCACGCCTTGGGGATAGAAGTTATTGGTGTGTTATGTATCTCAGAAGCATGTAACGACGTTATCAAGGAATTTCCAAAGGTGTTCGCAAAAATTTGGGTAAGTTCAAGGGGCCACCTATATCTTTTCAGCTTGACCCAGAAGACAGACCAAACCAGCTTATGCTTAGTTCAGTTCCATTTGCACTCCTTCCAACGGTGGAAAAGGCGTTAGAAAAGCTAGTCTACCAGGGTGTGTATACACCAGTTAAGCATGCGGAGTGGTCGACACCGATTTTTGTTGTTATTAAGCACAATGGGTAGGTCAGAATTTGTGGGGACTACATGAGCACCTTGAACAAGGCATTAAAGCAGGACTTGTATCCCATTCCACCTGTGCGCCAGTTGCTAACCAAACTGAATGGGGGCACCAATTTTGCGAAGATCTATCTTGCACAGGCATTTCAGCAGCTTGTAGTTGATGAAGACGCTGCAAAGGCTCAGACAATCATCACACACAAGGGTGCTTTTCAGGTTAATCGGCTGCAGTTCGGCATACGTGTTGCCCCTGGAATTTTCCAGCGGTTTATGGAAGGGTTATTATCTGGCCTAGATGGAGTGGTTCCATATTTCGATGACGTTTTGGTAAAGGGTGCATCAGCAGAAGATTTGCGTAGCAAGGTTCGACAGGTACTGCAGCGTTTCCAGGAAGCTGGGACGAGGACAAAAATGGTTAGCTGCCACT
The DNA here is from genome assembly GCF_032445375.1 of Bacillus rossius redtenbacheri. Classification (NCBI taxonomy): domain Eukaryota; kingdom Metazoa; phylum Arthropoda; class Insecta; order Phasmatodea; family Bacillidae; genus Bacillus; species Bacillus rossius. Next base: position 293,806,617 of record NC_086330.1, on the reverse strand, counting down.
GTTGTGGCAGTAACGGGGCCAGTATAATATGTTAACAAGTGGAGAACGGCTGCAACGGCATTTCGACCAGCTGCGAATGTGAACGAGGTATCCATCAGCAGTGGAACGTGAGAGGGATTTCCCTCTAAATGCGAGGGGCTCCCAGGAAGCACAAGAAAGGGGGCAGATCAGCCGGAACCAACAAGGCATTGCCATTTCCAATCAGTGGAGAGGAGGCTGGAGTCAAAGACTTCGGCTAGCCTCGAGCGTTGTCACGGCCGTCAGGGTTGCTGCCACCACTTCCAGTCCAGGACGAACAGCCTGGGTTCAAAGGATTAAGGCCACCACAGGTGCATCACGGGAAGAGTCCAAGTGGAGACTTGTATGATGGAGGCAGGCCAAACAGGGCATCAGTGAAACCAGCATGGACTAAGGACTTTGTGATGTGAGATTGTATGTCATGTGCTGTGTGTTATTGTGCATAGTAGAGTGTGGGAACCTGATGTAGGGGAAAGGAGTGTTATGTATGGTAGTAGGGATAATTGCTTAGAATAGTAAATGTGCATAGCCTCTGTTGCTGGTCAAGATGGACAGGGGTTGTTGTGTTGTGTATGATGTGTACAAGCCACAATAAATCGAAAACTAAATATAGAACGAACCTCCTTCTGCTGACCTAGTTGAGTTAAGTAACGTGTAGACACCACCCAGGACACTTCAGGAATGACAAGAGAGCAGAATACAAGAAAAAGCCATGCGTAGAGGCACTGGAAAATCGTAAAAACGATAAAGACGCGAATAAAGCGACAAAATGGTTTACCGACGAATAAACGCTACAATCCCGTTTTTAGAAGTAATTATTAAAATTTCAAGTAATATTAAAATTTCCAGTAAATTTTAGGTTTACCTAATATTTTTATATAAACCATTTCTTATTATTAACGACCTAACCTCATACAATAAAGAACATTCTTTATTTGATGCATCTTCTTAACCGTGTTTGAAGATTACCTAATAAACGGTGACGATGCCGAGCCATGTAAACAATCAACACGATCTATGAATCTTGTAAATAAAACGAAACACAATTGAAATACGCATAGGCTCGCGCGGAAACTTTGTTAGCGGCAAACATAACGTACAACCCAAACAAATGTAAACGTTTAAAGAGAGACTTATTTACGTGCATGAATATTTTCACGGAAAAGAAAATGAAAACATTGAAGCGGCCATGTTCGCCCACGTGTACGTGCGTGCGTGTGTGATATTAACTCAAGTAATCAAATTATTTTCTGTTAAATGACAACATTTAAAATATAAAAATGCATTAATTTAAGTTTTCAAAACACGCAGCCTATATTAGGCAACTACAAAAAAATTACGAAACTCTACTTCAGTCAAATTCATTTGCACATAAACGGGTAAAAAAAGATGGCAGCAATGTAGCTCTATGCTTTTGTCGCTCATTTGTTGAACGTACCTAGTGTGTGTTCCTAATTTACTAACCCGAAAAACAAACGGTAATCTGTGACACTAATATATTGCGCTGCTATTCACAATAAAATTAATGTTATTAACCAGTGTTGCTGATCGGTTTTTTAGCAACTATAATTTAATTGTGTCAGATCGAAGAACCAGCATGACTGAAAATACTGTTGAAATATATTAAAATGTTGTCTTTTATTTTTGTTAGTAACATATGTGTGTTTAGTAAAGTTACATTTTATTTAAGAACTCTGTAAATATAATTTTTGATATTCAGCTTTTTGAAAGTGATTTTTGACATTTTTGTCACTTGAACAACATTGACTGTTTTTTGCATTGATATTTTAACATCTCAGTTGCAAATTTTTATTTTCATTGTTAATTGATGTAGGATACCGTAAACTGGGACAACTTTGGCCCTTCAGGTCAACTTTGTCCCACACAGAGAAAAAAGATGAATTATATTGTTTTAGAAATGTTTTTCAAAATAACATGTCGAACATTAGTTAGACATAGTTCCTATTATGTTACTGTTTAGAATATGTAGGTAGGGAATTTTTGTACCACATCAGTTGTGGTGGTATCACTGTTACAAAATAACCAGCTGTTTCATGAAGAATTATTTAGTGCACAACTTTGTGGTGTGCATAATTTGATTTTAGTCTGAAAAATCTGGTAAGTGTAAAATTAATCTATTTATGCATATGTCCTTACAGGAACATTTCAATATCAGCTTAATTGTACAAATTTTTTTCAACTTTGCTTATAGTAATAGCAAATGTCAATTTAGAGGTTAGTTTGGACAACTTTGTCCCGGGTTAAAGTTGCACCATTGAAAAAAAATTAACTTCATTGTCATTCTTAATGTTTTAATGTTTCAGAAAACTTTATATTACATTGAGGCCAAACTATGCTAGATATTTTTCACTTGGTTATATGTTTCAGGGAGTCAAACAGGCAGCATTATGAGAACAGTGAGAAAGGGAAGTAGAAGAAAGATAGGGAGTCGAAGATATCAGGACTACACAGAAGATACTTTACAGAAGTGTTTGGAAGATATTAGGGAAGGTAGACTTTCTCAGAGGGCAGCAGAGAAGTTTTGGAACATCTCCCACAGCACAATAAAAAACAAACTGAAAGGTGTGCACACTAAAAAACCAGGTAGGCAGCCAATACTAACCGAAGAAGAGGAAGAAACACTTGTTGAACATACTACGATTTTATGTGATTTTGGTTTTCCCATCACAGAATATGCTTTAAGATGTGTTGTAAAACTTTATTTAGACAAAATGGGTCCAAATGTTTGTGAGTTCCGTGACAACCTACCAGGTTATGACTGGGGACGGCACTTTCTGGAACGTCACCCCGAGTTAACTTGCCGCATATCCTCAAACATTAAGCGAGACCGGGCTGGTGTAGATAAGGAGACATTACTTAAATATTTTTTAAATCTGGAGAAAAGTGTCGAAGGCATTCCACATGAAAATATGTGGAATTACGATGAATCCAACCTGACTGACGACCCAGGAAGCAGAAAAGTTTTATCAAGGCGCGAAATGAAACATGTTGAGCAAGTAATGGATTCTTCCAAAACGTCTACATCAGTTATGTTTTGTGGAAATGCAAAAGGGGAACTTCTGCCTCTCTATGTTGTTTATAAGGCAGAAAAGTTATGGGACACATGGATGGAAGGGGGTCCGAAAGGTGCACGATTTAATAGGTCGAAGAGTGGATGGTTTGACTCAGGATCATTTGAAGACTGGTTTTTCCATCTTGTGCTCCCTAGACTCAAAAGACAAGAAGGAAAAAAGTTACTGATAGGAGACAACTTAGCATCTCACATTAGCAAGGAAGTCATTGCAGCCTGCCAAGAAAATGACATTGTCTTTGTTTGCCTGCCCCCACACTCCACCCATCTGACACAGCCACTTGATGTGGCATTCTTTCATCCACTGAAGGCAGAATGGAGGAAAATTCTACATTAATGGCGTAAAACTCCTAGCGGAGAGCGTTTCAAAACTCTACCGAAGGATGTATTCCCTAGATTGCTGAATAAACTTGTGGGAGTCTCTGTTCAAGACAAGGGGCAAAATTTAGTCTCAGGTTTCAAAAGTTGTGGCATTCATCCTCTTGATGCCACCAAAGTTTTGAAACGATTGCCAGGTGCTGAAGTTTCTGTGAATGTTGAGATTGTCAGTGAAGCATTCCTCGAAACAGTAATCAGTAAGAGATCAGAGGCCACACCTTCGATTCGAAAGAAGAGAAAACTTGTAAACGTTGAACCTGGTAAAGGAATCACTCCAACAGACATGGATACCGGTACACAAGTCGTCTCAGAACCTAAACAAAAGAGAAAGAGGGGAAGGCTGAGGAAAGACGATTCTACCTCATCTGACGAGGGATCCAGTTTTGACATTTCTGATTCCACAAGTGACGATCTGGAATCTGAAAACCAAAATTCCGATTCTGAGTGCCTAACTCCACACAAAAATGAATCATGGAAGGAAGAACTAAGTGAGTGTGACTATGTTGCAGTCAAATACAATGGAGAACTCTATCCTGGCAGCATTGTTGGTTTCCCCATAGAAGATAACAGTAGAATTAAGAAAGTTAAGGTGATGTGCATGGAAAAAACTATGAAATTTTGGAGATGGCCAGTCAATGGTAAAGAGGACATAATGATTTATGATTTTGATGACATAATAATGAAAATACGTGAGCCTGTGCCAATAAGGAGGGGATATTTTTCTGTCCCTCAACTAAACACTTTCATTTCATAAAGAGTTTTTCTGACTAACCTATGTAAAAATGTTTTTACATTTACTATATGTTGCCTAATAATTTTTAATGGTGTCTCACAAGTGTGCTTGGATATATGTTTGCATTAGTTATCAATATAAGGTACCAATATATTAAAAATAATAAATATTTTACTGTGGTTTTTGTATTCTGTCTTTAGATAATAAGTTTTTTCCTAATAAAATGTTTAAAAAAATGTTTTTGGTGATTTATTTGGTCTTATATTCTAGGTATAACTATAAATAACATTGTCCCACAAACCCATTTGAACAACATTAACCCTCTAATAAAAATACACTCACTACTGCGGTAAAAATGATATTGGGCTAAAGATGTCCTACAATGGGACAACTTTAACCCACCGAAACAATAATTTGTTAAAAACAATAAAATTTTATAAAACTACAAACCGACATAACTACTTGTTCCCAAAACTTTCACCTCTACACCAAAAATGTTTTGGAAAATTTTACTTTATTAATGCAAAAGATCAGAAGCATCAAATTTGAAAAATTGAAAAAAGTGGGTTAAAGTTGGCCCAGTTTACGGTACTTTACAAATGTGATATTAAAATTTTATCTTACATTTTATTAAGGTGCAATTTTATATTATATGGACAGCTATACCATCGTGAATTGTGTATATAGGAAATTTTCAAAACAGTTTTGAAAATATGGAATAATCGAATCACGTAACAATCTTCTAGTCTATTAAAATTAAAGCTATTGACGCCGACCGCCAATGCTCCTCTATGTCGCATAGACCGCTATGACTCATCAACGTCTCGCAAAGGCATGTGCACCGAACGCGCTCGTGCGCACAGCAACGTATAGTTCGTGCGATCAGGCGAACGCCAGGCAACGAGTGCTACGTCGGCGGAAGGATCCGGCCGGGTGTGGCACATCCCTCCGCCGCACTACAACAAATAAATTTATGTATATTTTTTCCATAGGTTTTTATTAAACATTATTTTCGTCAATTAATATTTCAGTCCTTTCAAAATCATGTTTCACTGTGCTCTTTGTCCCGAACCTGGCCGTTTCAGTTTCCTGCGAACTTCACACGTTTCCACGGGAGGACAGGCGGGGGAGGGGGGTCGCGCCCGGCAACACCGGCAGTGTCCTTCAGGAGCTCCGAGAGGCCAGCAGCCTGCGCGCAACGTGGAACCATCAACCTTTCCTTTCACCGACATGTAGTTTCAATAGTATAATATCTTCTTAATCTTTTACGTACAGTTCCGCGGTCGGCCTCAATCTACCATTAATTAAATCAGTGCTCCAAGATGAGTGTTCTACTAATACGTAAGTACTTTGGGTAGTCTACGAGACTTTACGTCGGCGCTTCACGCCCCAACTTAGCTTACCGGCTACTTAGTTTTGGCCTGCACTGGGCAGCCAGAAGGCGACACGTGCCACCGAACGTACTAACGAATCAGTCCCTGGGACACATCTAGGTATCACGTAGAGTCGCCGGAGACACGGGCCTACGTGCCACCAGCCCAGTATATTAAGTGTTAGGTAATAGTGAAGTGTTATGTTCGTCAAGGTATAATTCGTCATGTTAGAGTGTATTTTGTAACGCTGCCGCATCGTGTGTACAAGTCCGCCCCTCACGCGCATTAAAAAAGTGAGCTGCCACTGAGGAAGTGAGTTGCGCGTGTGACTAGTCGCGTCGGGAAAACCGTTACGGCCAGAACGGGCAGCACTATGTATAGGGCTGTGCCGTAATAAATTCATCAACTATTCTCCAGAAACTTTGTGTTCTTCTTCAGGTGTCCCGAGTGGCCATAACAGCTCGGCGGGCCCTACTGTGTTAACCCCTACCTCTAGCCACAAGGCCGAACCCTCTCTGAAATCTCGAACCCAAGTAAAAATCACGTCAAAATAATAAGAGGTAGCGGGGACGACGTCAAAATGGCGCCCGACTAGTGTGGCTTTCTTTTTTAAATAACTTTCAAATCTTCTAAATTAACAGTGCTTCAAAATTAGTGTACCAGTAAGGGCTCGTGTAGGAACTGTCGTCCCCAGGCCGTGGCTCCTTCCCGATCCCCGACGTGCGACTATGAATTAAGGTTGTAATTATTTTGGCCGACTAACTCAGTGAGAGGTGGGGTTCGTGCCTACTGTGGCCGGGACCGGGAGCTGGGGAGAGGGGGAGGTGATGAACAGGGCAGGAGTATGGCAGTGGAGATCGAACCAGGAAACGTCCGCTGTTAGCCTACAAGAAGTTTTATTTAGTCCTTTTCCCTGAGCGCGCCTGACCCACAACGATGTTACGGGACACGTCCCACGCCGCGCCGTGAACGAACGCAAATTGCAGGTCATCCACGAAGGTGCACTACTCCGCGACTGAAGATGTCGAACGTGGGAGCTAACCGAAACGATGGTAGCGACGCTAGCAACGCGCGTGGCAGAGGGCCTACGGACTCGCGGAGCACAGCGATACAGGACCTCCCTTGACGGCAGCCAAGCGGCGACTGACGACTCCCCGCCCCACGCGGCCGCAGCGCCGCGCGAAAGAAGGAGGGGGAAGGGGGGAAAGCAGCACGGAGGGACACGTGTCCACTGCGGGCCAGGCGCGGCCCCTTTACAAAGCTACACGATTCTAACAAAACACATAACTACCCTATTTGAATACACAATTACAAGTTAAGTTTTTACAAATAATAATACAAAGATGTCCGGCCTTGAGCAGTCCAGAAGCGAAGTTAGGGCTCACGCGGGTGCGTCCCTAGCACGGAGCACTCACTGAACGGAACAGAGTGGTTAGGGGGAAATAGCCCCCCTCAGGTACCCGGCGGTGGGCAGAAACGGCCTCTAAGTCTATGAGGACACGACGACTGTCGTCAAAACAAAGGAATCGCACGGACACGGACGCGACGCGCAGACGGCCAAAGGAGTGGGCACCTGGCGATAGGCGCGCATCGAGTTACGTGCCTGGCGCCATAAAGGTGTGCATCAAGTTACGCGCCAGGCGCGATAACGGCTGTGGGAGCGAAAGTCCGCGCACTTCACACTGGGATCGGGTGACACAGCTGCGTCGCTGCTGCGCGCATCGACATGAGCCGTGAAGGAGCCGTAAGCATAGACATGGAAGGGGTATGCCATGCATGCCTTCTGCCAGGCTTGCCGGTAAATCATGCCGCGACGGGGACAATCACCATTTGTACTTGCGACACGGAAAAGAAGCCCACAACACACGGTGACGATGGAAAACCAGGGCCGACGTCTACACATAAGTGCGGCACGTGGGAGTGTCATCGGTAGCCCGATGAGGTGGCGTTCTGCCGTCAATGTGGCACCGTGAGGCACCGGTCGTGCACAGAGGCACGCGAGTTCCTCAACTTTAGGGATGGGCTATTCATGTGCCGCGCATGCGGGCTAGCCCTAGACAGGCAGCCAGTAGTTCTGGCGCCCCCTATAGCACTGCGGCTCGGCAGCAGTCTCAAGCTACCAAAGCGGATGGGGCAGGAGCATGAAGACCCCGTAAAATTCCTACAGCGATACCGGAACAGGCTGGCTCGATATGCAGTCCCGACGTACGCACCAGCGCGCTCATTCAGGACGGACGGGCGCGACTCACACCGCCCGTCAGCAGCCCGCACCGGGTCGTCGGCGAGCCGCACCGGACACCAGGTGGCCCCGGCATCACCTGCGGTGCCCACGTACACACCGGCGTGCCCCCGTCAGGACAGACAGGCGCAGCTCAACCCGCCCGTCAACGGTCCGCACCGGGTCGTCGGCGAGCCGCACCGGGCACCAGGTGGCCCCGGTGACACCAGGCAGCACCTGCGGACCGCCTGACGGCAGCGGCAGCGCCCCTGGAGCAGTGCGGTGAGTCGTTCCAATTAGGGTAGTTGGGACCTGGAGCGGGTCGTTTACTCAGGATTCCCGTCAGGATGGATGGACAGCCAGTGCATGCCCTTGTCGACACGTCCACCAGCCATACGTATATGTCAGCTCAGTGCTCGAGCGTACGGGACATTGACTCATGTGCGGAGGTGATACATTTAGCGACGAAGTGGGCAACAGCTCGTATTGTCGGTCGCACGAACATCATCCTCTCCATCAGGGATCATGTCAGCCACAAAACAGCACTAGTAGTAGAGGGGCTACGGGAGACGTTAATCCTAGGACTGCCTTGGCTAGCGCAGGAGGACGCCACTGTGGAGGTCAGGGAGGGGAGACTACACATTGGCCATCAAGAGCGGCGCACGGTTTACAGCCTGGGCTATCGGCCACCTGCCGAACAGGGGACACCCATCATGCTCGCGGTCCTGAGAAATAGTGTGCCCGCTGCTTATATAGAGCTCATAAATAGTGTCCTGTCCCAACAGCCACACGTGTTTGCGTCCACGGACATGCTCCGCCGTACCACAACCACGGAACACACCATCCCCACCCGACCTCACCAACCCCAGTTCGTAAAGTAGTACGGGTTCGGACCCACTGAGAAGCACGTCATCCAGACCCAGATCACAGAAATGCTACGCGATTGGAGTCATCGAGCCCAGTGAGTCGCCATACAAATGCCAGATTGTCATGGCGAACAAAAAAGATGGCTCCATGTGTTTCAGTGTTAATTTCAAACCAGTCAATTCAGTAACCATACCCGCCCCACCACCGCTTATCAACATAACGGACACTTTGGCAGGGCTGGGCGACGCCCGCATCTTCACGTCCCTGGACCTCAAGTCCGGGTATTGGCAGGTGCCCGTACGTCCAGAGGACCGCCCGAAGACTGCGTTCACTGCCCCTGACGGCCGACGTTTCCAGTTCTGTGCCATGCCGTTCGGGTTGATGGACGCCCACGCGACCTTCCAGGCCATGATGGTACGTGTGTTAGACGGGTACGCGGGCGAGTTCGCTGCCGCGTACTTGGATGACGTCATCATTTGGTCACGGTCGTGGGAGGACCACGCCCGGCACCTCGGCCTGGTGCTTGAGCGGCTGGCCAGACACGGCCTCACGTGCTCCCCCCAGAAATGCCACGTGGGCGCGGCTGAGCTGGAGTACTTGGGGCACATAGTGGACGCGGAGGGTTGCCGCCCTCTGCCAAAGCACCTGAAACTTATTGAGTACAAACCCGCCCCACGAACCCGCAAGCAGCTGCAGAAGTTGATGAGCCTTCTCAACTGGCTGCACTCATTCATTCCTCATTTCGCCAGCATCACAGCCCCGATGACGGACTTGCTGTCACCCAAGCTCCGGTTTCAGTGGACCAGCAGGGCGGACGCCGCACTGGACGCGGTAAAACGGCAGTTCCACGAGTGCCACCAGCTCGCCCGTCTGCAGTCTGACCTTCCCCTGTTCCTTCAGACAGATGCCAGTCAGGAGGAGATGGGGGCTGTCCTGTACCAGGTGGGGGACAAAGGTGTGCGCCGGGTGGTGGAGTATGCCAGCGCCAAGTTCAGCCAGCCCAAACGGCTGTACCATGTGAACGAGCAGGATTGCATGGCAGTTGTTTGGGCTATGCGCCACTACCGCCACCACCTGGAGGGCCGCCAGTTCACGCTGCGGACGGACAGCCAGTTTCTCCGCTGGCTGGACTCCGCCCAGGGCCGCAAGTCGAAGTTCACGAGGTGGGCTCTGATGCTCCAGAACTTCGACTTCGCGGTCGAGCACGACCCTGGACAGGACAACCAGTTCGCCGACGAGCTGTCGCGCCATCCCGACCCACACAACACCTTTCAGGATGACCAGGACTGGGAGGGGCTGTTGCCACCAGAGGGAGTCACCCCACCAGTCACTCCGGGGGAGGCGCCCGCAACCTTGTTTCACATGCCAAGGGCCCCCGACCATCCCCCGTCTTGCCTGTGGAGACCCTGAGCGAATTAGTGGAATTCGTGAAACAGGCCCAGCGGACAGACGACCCCACACAGGCCGTGGTGCAGTCATGTGGGGAGCAGGCTCACCCTTACCACAGGTGCATAGACAGGGTGTTGGAGACCCGGATACCAGGGGACATGGACACCTGGCGCCTTCATGTGCCGCTCGGTGCCCGTGAGCAGGTCATGGGCTTCCACCACACGCACGAGCTGGCGGGTCACCCGGGTGCACACCAGACACAATTAGACGTCCGTAAGACCTTCCATTGACCGGGGGTGACACGGGACGTACGGGACCTGGTGCGGCGCTGCTAGCAGTGCCAACAGAGGAAGACGAGGCGGTCTGACGGAGTGGAACAGCAGCGTCCCCGCCGGCCCCGCGACCCGTTTCACACCCTGGCCCTGGACATAATGGGGCCCTACCCGCAGACCACCCGGGGAAAGAGGTTCTTGGTTGTCATCACTGACATTTTCACCCGGTGGGTTGAGGCCTTCCCGGTGTCGAACGTGCGCGCCGGAACCATAGCCGCCCTGCTGGACCACGAAATATTCCCGCGGTATGGTTTCGCGCGCGTGCTGTTGACGGACAACGACTGTCAGTTCAGCGGGAGGCGCTGGCTAGCTGACTGTCGCCGATGGGGTCTCGACCACTATACCACCCCCATCTACCATCCCCAGGCCAACCCCACTGAGAAAGCAGGAGGTCAAGGCGCAGCTGCGGCTGAGGTTGGGGGACGACCACTCCAAGTGGGATGTCGACCTGCCGAAGCTGCTGTATTGTCTCCGGCGCCGCACCAACGCCGTCACCGGTCATTCCCCTGCCGAACTCCTGTACGGGAAAAACTTGGCGTTGCCCGGGGAAAGCAGGGTGGCCGACGTCGCCATGGGCACGGTGGTGCGCCCCAATCGTGAGGAGGGGAGTGAGCACGCCAGACAACAACAGGCCCAATTCCTGGAGGCCCACACACCCATGAGTAGTCACCCCCCACCCCCGATCCAGCCAGGTCAGCTGGTGTACGTCAGGCAGCACCACTTGTCGTCCGGGGCACGTAACTTTTGTGCGGGGCTAGCGCCCTGATGGTCGGAGCCGCGGGAGGTCCTGTGGAGGACGGGACCCTCATCCTATGCGGTCCAGATGCCAAGCGGGCGGCCCGCTAAAGTGCACCAGGACGACCTGCGCTTTGTCGCGCACGGGGTCATAGTTGCCCAACGACCCCCTCTTCATCATCCCCCACACTCCAGGAGGCCACAGAGACACTGCGGGAAGGAGCAGAACCCGAACTCGCCACCGGGGGGGACACGCACACAGGCGACCCAGACAGGGGTAGCCACGATCAGGTCCCCGGTGCCGCTGACCACAGTTCCGCACGTCCCCGCGGAGGTAGGGAGTCCGTTGGTCTGGTTTCCTGACGAGGAGGGGGAAGAGGTCTCTGAGGACCACGAGCCACTGTAGCCGCTGGACCTCAGCCTGGAGGATGCCACTTTCCGGGTGTCTGTGGACGAGCCCAAGGACCAGGAGGAGGCACCGGACATTAGGGATAGGCGCCCCACCCGAAAACGTCGGGTCCCGGTCAGGATGTGCTGCGCGGACGACAGCGAGCTGGTAGAGTTCACTCCTGTCCCCGCAGTGAAGCGAGTTGCCCGACCACCCAACCGGACACGAGGGAGCCAACCACACTCTGCCCAGTAGAGACCCACACCAGCACAGTCCCCACCACACGACCACAGAGGGCCCGCCGACCCCCGGCCTACCTGGCGGAGTACGAGTGGTTCAGGTTTCCCGTCGAGCTACTCCACCCGGGCGCGGCCCGTAGGGGGCGTTCCAGTGGTGCCAACACTCGTTGCCGGACCCATATCATCCCCCCATCCACGTCGTTCATTCCACCACCACGCCACACCCCGACCACACTGACCCCCCCACCCTCTTGTCACCATATTGTGCTAGGAGAGGCGCATGTCTCCGCCCAGTCCCAGGGGAGTAACGGACACGGGTAAGGGCGTACCCCCTTGTCATTCATCGAGTGGGAGAGGCATTCAGGGCAGAATCATTGCATCACAACACACCACCACTCCACCGTGTAGTGTAGGGCTCCCAGTGCGGCAAACGTCAGTAAAGTGCTCAGCGTGTGAAGCGATGCGTTGATGCACATAGCGGTCTCAGAGAGGAGGGGGGCATTTGACGCCGACCGCCAATGCTCCTCTATGTCGCATAGACCGCTATGACTCATCAACGTCTCGCAAAGGCGTGTCCACCGAACGCGCTCGTGCGCACAGCAAAGTGTAGTTCGTGCGACCAGGCGAACGCCAGGCAACGAATGCTACGTCGGCGGAAGGATCCGGCCGGGTGTGGCATATCCCTCCGCTGCACTACAACAAATAAATTTATGTATATTTTTCCACAGATTTTTATTAAACTGACGTCGACCCAGGTGCCTACCTAGCTCCCTACAGGCCGTTATGACGAGGCAACGCCTCTCCTGCCATTTAGGCATAATGATATACCAGTGTGTGTTGTTTTTTGTTTCAGCGGACTGTAATCTTTTATATTTTTGAAGGGTATTGTTGTGTTTGTACACCGGGCGACTGAGGTCCCGCCCTGCCTGCGAAACGTCATGTGCTCCGTGGGAGACGTCGAGGGGAGGGAGAGACGCGCCGGGAGGGGAAGCGCCGCGCGCGGAGCGCTCAGTCGAGTCAGTCGCGAGGGAGACACGGTCGCGAGTAGTCGCACAGTCGCTGGGCAGACGGCCCCGAGGAGTAGTCGCGGAGTAGTCGCTGGGCAGACGGCCCCGAGGAGTAGTCGCGGAGTAGTCGCTGGGCAGGCGGCCCCGAGGAGTAGTCGCGGAGAGTCGCGTGAATCGCGGGAGATTCTCGTGGGGCGGTTGCCTAACAAGCGGTCACGATTGAGACGCGGGAGAAGGCTTGCAACCTACAGAGACTTAAAACCTATCCTGAACATCGGGAAGTTAATAGTTATCGTGTCAGTGCCAGCGTCGCACGTTCTTTCGGTGCGGTACGGAACGGCGTGGCACAGCCCACGGAGCCGGGCTTCACCCCAGATGGACGCAGGCAGGAACGGGGCCAGCCCCAAGTATTCCGTGTTAGTGGGCTAATAAATCATGAGTCGATCGTTGAATTTGGTATTAGTCATTTCGGGCACCAGGTTGACGTTCCCCGGAGGCCACGAGGCCTGAACCCCCTCTACCACGAGCAGCCGGGCAGCTGCACTTTTCCTGGGGAAAAACCTGGGCGGCGACAAGTGGCGCTCAACTTGTGTGGCTACGAACTTTACACAGGGCAACGAACAGTAGTGAGTAATTTCAGTGACGTGCAGAGTCGTAGGACGGGCCGTGAAAGTATGCAGGGAAGCAAGAGGCACGGGGAGCGGAAGCAGGCGCGCCAGTGCGGCGCGACAGCGGGCGAAAGCACGTCGCGTCTCACGCCGGGATCAGATCGCGCGGCGAGATAGCGAGCTGCGGACGATAGCACGTCGCGTCTCACGCAGGGATCAGATCGCGCGGCGAGATAGCGAGCTGCGAGGGATGTGTCGCAAGGCGGTGTTGAGTGGCGGCGCGTATTCGCTTACAAAGCTTATCGCGCGAGCGATAATGGACGGGCCTGCCGGTTCAGCCGGGTCGGAGGGACGCAGTGGCGGCATGGACTCCGACGCAACAAAGATGGAAGGGGGAGATAGGTGCGCGTGGTGCGGGCTAGTTTTTACCGCGAAACTGGGCGGCGTAAAAACGGAGGACAGTGAAGTGTGCACCTGTCCGTGGAACAAGACAGGGAATCCGGGAGTGACGCGGGAGAGTGACGGACAGAATCACGGACATTCACCTATAGTGATGCGAGCGACAGAGGTCGCCGTCGTGTTGCCGGAGTTTTCGGGAGAATTACACGAATGTCCGCGGGCCTTCCTAGCCGCATGCCGGGACAGATTGGCGAGTGTGCCGAGGGACAGTTGGGTGCCCAAGGTCAGCTGGCAGCTACGGGGCCGTGCACGAACCTGGTGGACGGACACCGGCGATTACCTCACAGGATGGGAGGAGTTTGTGCGGACATTCGAGAGGCGCTTCAACGGGCCACAGGCGCGGGCCAGCTGTCATCGGCAGCTGTACTGCACGACGCAGGCGGACAGTGAAAGCGTCGAGGCATTTGTGCACATGAAAATGCGACTCTATCGCCGTTTGGACACTAAGAGGCCGACGAGCGAGATCCTCCCACTCATCTGCGAGCAGCTGTCACCGGACTTGAGACCATTTATGCGGGGCGCGACCGATTTGGAGCTGTCCGAGTTTGTCGAGCGGGCAAGGGAGGTGGAAGGCGACTTGCGTACCAACCGAGAGGAGAGGACGCCGTTGCGCCCGAGGCGCGAGACTCATGTTCAGGGACAGGTGGCGCCAGGGGACGCTATGGCCTTGGTGCCCTATGGGGCCCAGCCTCCCCCACGTCACTCAAGACCGCAACTCGAGGCTAGACCGGAACAAGCAGCCAGGCGGGACGGGCGGTATGCGGACAGAAGGGCGAGTGGCAGCAGGCCACCGCGGTGTCAATATTGCACCTCTGAGCAATTCCACTAGCACGTGGACTGTCCGACACGGGAACAAGTGTGGCGGAAGATGGAGGCCGAGGGACGCCGGCCGGGAAACTTCCAGTAGGGGGCAGCGATTTAGTCGGCCACTGTCCCCAACGCACCCGCCCGACGATCACGAATCAGTCACTGTCGGCGGACAGAGAGAGGGGTCGCCGACAGGAATCTTCAGCCAGATTCACGGGGAACAGGACGAACGGGCAAACGTCATCAGAGGTCGCGACGTCATCCGCAGCACATCAGGGTGTACCAACACAGCTGGCACCACCAGACGTCAGCGGCGGGCCGATACCAGCAGTCGCCGGCATCACGTCATCGGCCGGCGCGGCCGAACCCACCCGGCCGCCAGTCGCCCCGGCAGCCCCCACAGCGAACTGGGCCGCACCTGTCTGCCTGGGACGGCTGGGGGAAGACGAGGCTGCTCTGCTCCGAGTCCCGGTGCTCCTGAACGGGCACCCCGTCCATGCTCTGGTGGACACGGCAGCGAGCCACTCGTACGTCGCTGCCCACCTGGTGCCGGAGGGGGAACTGGAGCAGTACGAGGGGACCGTCCTACTGGCCACCGAGGGGACCAGCGCGCCCACCTCTGGGCGCGCCCAGGTAACCATCGGCATACGTGACCAGTCTAGTCAGACGAGCGCCCTGGTCGTCCAAGGACTCCGAGATGACCTGATCCTGGGCCTACCCTGGTTGGTCCAGGAGGACGCCACCATCGACATCAGACAAGGTAGGCTGCACGTGGGTCGACAAGGCCGTCGCACGGTGTACGGCGTGGGTCGAGCAGTTCCCGCCCCGCCAGCCAACCTAGTCCGACTGGCGGACATTGCCAATGACGTGCCCCCTGAGTACGTCACCCTGTTCGAGGACATGTTGTCACAGCACCCCCAAGTCTTCGCAGCCACGGACATGCTAAGGCGCACGACAATGGCAGAACATTCTATACCTACCAGGCCCCACCAACCTATTTTTGTAAAGCCCCGCGGTTTTGGACCAGTTGAGCGGTGAGCCATACAGAAACAGATTACAGAAATGCTCAGGGACGGGGTGATCGAGCCGAGCGTGTCCCCATACAATAGTCAAGTGGTTATGGCAAGCAAGAAGGATGGGTCTCTTCGTTTTTGTGTGAACTTTAAGCCAGTGAACTCAGTAACAATCCCTGCACCCCCACCCCTCATAAACATTGCAGATTCCCTAGCGGGATTGGGGGACGCCACTATTTTCACATCACTAGACTTAAAGAGCGGGTACTGGCAGGTCCCTGTCAAACCCGAGGACCGCCCCAAAACAGCCTTTACCGCCCCGGATGGTCGCCGATTCCAGTTCTGCGCCATGCCGTTCGGGCTGATGGACGCCCCCACGACGTTTCAGACCATGATGGTCCGCGTCCTGGATGGGTTCGTGGGCGAATTCGTCACGGCCTACCTGGACGACGTGATCGTCTGGTCCAGATCGTGGGAGGACCATGCACGACATCTTGCTTTGGTCCTCGAACGGTTGGCCAGGCACGGCCTCACCTGCGCACCACATAAGTGTCACATCGTGGCGGCAGAGCTCGAATACCTGGGCCATATGGTGGATGCCGCGGGTTGCCGACCTCTACCGAAGCACTTAGACCTCATAGAAACTAAGTCAGCACCACGCACGAGGAAGGAGTTGCAGCGCTTAATGGGCCTCTTAAATTGGCTACGCTCCTTCGTTCCGGATTTCGCGACGGTGACTGCTCCTATCACCGACTTGCTCTCGCCCAAGACAAAGTACAGGTGGACAGCCGAGGCAGACTGCGCCCTGGAGGCCGTCAAGCGCCTGTTCCGGAGAAGTCATGTCCTCGCCCGTATGGCACCAGGGGAGCCCCTGTACCTGCAGACGGATGCCAGCAAGGTGGGTATGGGGGCGGTGCTATACCAGGTCGGCCCCGACGGCGAGCGGAGAGTGTTGGAGTATGCCAGCTCCAAATTCCGGGCCGGCCGCGAGGAACTATGACGTAAATGAGCAGGAATGCTTGGCGGTAGTGTGGGCGGTTAGTCGCTACCGGCACTACCTTGAGGGCAAAGAGTTCACTCTTAGGACAGACAGTCAATGCCTCAAATGGCTAAACACGATGCAGGGCCGCAAGTCTAAATTTACCAGGTGGGCCATGACGCTACAGAACTATGCCTTCCAAGTCGAGCATGTGCCGGGGAAAGCGAACCAGCTCGCGGACGAGCTTTCCCGGCACCCTGACCCGGCAAATGTCTACGAGGACGGAGGATCCTGGGAGGACCTGCTTCCTCCACAGGGTCACTCCTCAGCTATAGGGGAGTCATCCGGGCGTGCCGCCCTGTACGCTGTGACTCACCAGCCCCAGAGACTCGGTCGCGAGTCTGTAGACACACTAGCCGACCTCATCAATGCTGTCCAGCAGGTACAGCTGGGAGACGCCGCCGCCAGGGCCGCTGTCGAGGCGTGTGGCGCCCAGGTGACACCGTACCAGAGGGTGGTAGACGGGGTCCTGCAGAGTAGGGCACCTGGGGATATGGAGTCATGGCGAATTTACGCCCCGCCATCCTCGCATACTTCCATGACCACCGGCTCGCGGGTCACCCCGGCGCAGAGCAGACGGCGGAGGCGCTGCGCACCACGTTTCACTGGCCGGGGGTGGCCCGGGACGTCCGGGAGTATGTGAGGAATCGTCTCCGCTGTCAACACTGCAAGGCGAGGAGGACAGATGGTGAGGAGCAGCAGCGACCGAGGCGGCCCCAACACCCCTTCCACACCATAGCGCTAGACATCATGGGTCCTTATCCTCGGAGCAGCAAGGGAAGGAGGTTCCTCGTGGTAGTCACAGACTTGTTCACCAGGTGGGTGGAGGCCTACCCTGTCTCCAACGTCCGTTCGGGTACACTAATCGCCCTGTTGGACGGGGAGGTTTTTCCCCGGTTTGGATACCCGGCAGTAGTTTTGAGTGATAATGGATGCCAGTTCACGGATGCCAGATGGAAGCAGGCATGTCGAAGATGGGGGGTGGACCATCATACTACCCCCACATACCACCCTAGGGCCAACCCAACCGAGAGACGGAACCAGGAAATTAAGGCGCAGCTCCGTCTCCGGTTGGGCGAGGACCACAGCAAGTGGGACTTGCATATTCCGGCTCTCCTGTACAGTCTGAGACGAAGGACGAATGCGGTTACGGGGTATACACCGGCAGAACTAGTCCAGGGGCAGAACTTGGCGCTGCCAGGCGAGTGCCGCGTGGCGGCGGCCGCTACAGCAGGGGAGTGGGGCGAGTCGCTGCGGGCAGAGCTGTCGGAGAAACGGGAGCAGGCAAGGCAACATCAGGAAACCTACCTCCGCAAGCACACGCCACAGACGGATAGGCCACCGCCCGTGCTAGCGCCGGGGGAGCAGGTGTTTGTGCGCCAACACCACCTGTCATCCGGAGCCAAAAAGTTCTGCGCTGGGTTAGCGCCAAAATGGGCGGGGCCCCGGCCTATTCTACGTCAGGCAGGACCAACGTCGTACATAGTACGGACGCCCAATGGAGGGCGTACCAAAATTCATAGGGACGACCTCAGACGTGCAAC
Source organism: Bacillus rossius redtenbacheri (assembly GCF_032445375.1). Classification (NCBI taxonomy): domain Eukaryota; kingdom Metazoa; phylum Arthropoda; class Insecta; order Phasmatodea; family Bacillidae; genus Bacillus; species Bacillus rossius. The sequence continues at coordinate 293,788,379 of NC_086330.1, read as the reverse complement.
GGACGTGGAAACGGACACAGAGCAGCCCGGGAGTCCGGATTGGCCGCCAGCATTGCCGGCGAACGCGCCCCAGGGAGCGTCCCGGACGTCAGAGCCACGTGGTCCGATAGGCCCCCAGGCCCCGGGGGAGGCAAGGGAAAATGTGCCAGACGTTACTCCCACAGACATCACTCCAGCACCAACGTCCACGGACATACTGGAGACAAGACCAACAGACGCGACAGAGGACGTGATCCCGGATGACGAGACACGAGACGTGACTTCCGCGGCTGCGGGAGACAGGACACCAGGCAGGGCTGAAGGGGAGGAGGCAGAGCAGTGGCCTTATAGCCGGGAGCTGTGGCAGTACCTGGAGACAACGTTGGACTCTCTGGAGAGGGGTTGGAAGGGGTGGCCCGCCCTTGACACGGGGCGGCAGGCGTACCGGGACGGGTCACGGGAAATTGTCACGGAACCAGAGTCGGATGATGAAGGGGAGGGGGTCAGTGAGGAGCAGGGCCTTCCCCGCCAAATCTCTGGGGGCGGTTGCGACATTTCTGAGTGTCTGGGAACAGATGTTGAGGCGAACACAGGGGACGAGGAGGAGCGCCGCCTGCGCCAACAGATGCAGTGGACCGGGGGTGAGTGCCGTTCGGATGACCCGACCCCCACCCTGTTCGACCTGTTTCTACAGGCTGCATCCACACCTAAGGCGAGTCCGCACGCAGATTTTCCCCCTCAGGCAGGCCCCGCCGCGCTCGTAGTAAGCAAACCCGCTACACCATCTCGTCCCTCCAGGACCCGTAGGGCCCCTGAATATCTGAAAGATTACGTGTGCCCCACTCTGACCATGCCAGTGCGCCGCGACGTACGCATACCCAGGTGCAGCGTGATGAGCCTGTTACCCTCCTGGGAGCAGTGCGAGGTTGACCCCCAGTGCGACCACACAGTGTTTGAATTATCCCCAAGTGCGTCGAGTGATACCTAACTGAGAGACATTGCCGCGCATAGCGGCCTCGTGGGAGGGGGGGCATTTGACGTCGACCCAGGTGCCTACCTAGCTCCCTACAGGCCGTTATGACGAGGCAACGCCTCTCCTGCCAGTAAGGCATAATGATATACCAGTGTGTGTTGTTTTTTTTTTCAGCGGACTGTAATCTTTTATATTTTTGAAGGGTATTGTTGTGTTTGTACACCGGGCGACTGAGGTCCCGCCCTGCCTGCGAAACGTCATGTGCTCCGTGGGAGACGTCGAGGGGAGGGAGAGACGCGCCGGGAGGGGAAGCGCCGCGCGCGGAGCGCTCAGTCGAGTCAGTCGCGAGGGAGACACGGTCGCGAGTAGTCGTACAGTCGCTGGGCAGACGGCCCCGAGGAGTAGTCGCGGAGTAGTCGCTGGGCAGACGGCCCCGAGGAGTAGTCGCGGAGTAGTCGCTGGGCAGGCGGCCCCGAGGAGTAGTCGCGGAGTAGTCGCTGGGCAGGCGGCCCCGAGGAGTAGTCGCAGAGAGTCGCGTGAATCGCGGGAGATTCTCATGGCGCGGTTGCCTAACAAGCGGTCACGATTGAGATGCGGGAGAAGGCTTGCAACCTACAGAGACTTAAAACCTATCCTGAACATCGGGAAGTTAATAGTTATCGTGTCAGTGCCAGCGTCGCACGGACTTTCGGTGCGGTACGGAACGGCGTGGCACAGCCCACGGAGCCGGGCTTCACCCCAGACGGACGCAGGCAGGAACGGGGCCAGCCCCAAGTATTCCGTGTTAGTGGGCTAATAAATCATGAGTCGATCGTTGAATTTGGTATTAGTCATTTCGGGCACCAGGTTGACGTTCCCCGGAGGCCACGAGGCCTGAACCCCCTCTACCACGAGCAGCCGGGCAGCTGCACTTTTCCTGGGGAAAAACCTGGGCGACGACAAAACATTATTTATCATCAATTAATATTTCAGTCCTTTCAAAATCATGTTTCACTGTGCGCTTTGTCCCGAACCTGGCCGGTTCAGTTTCCCCCGAAATTCACACGTTTCCACGGGAGGGTTGGCGGGGGAGGGGGGTCGCGCGCGGCGACACCGGCAGTGTCCTTCAGGAGCTCCGAGAGGCCGGCAGCCTGCGCGCAACGCGGAACCATCAACCTTTCCTTTCACCGACATGTAGTTTCAATAGTATATCTTCTTAATCTTTTACGTACAGTTCTGCGGTCGGCCTCAATCTACCATTAATTAAATCAGTGCTCCAAGATGAGTGTTCTATGTAATACGCAAGTACTGTGGGGAGTCTGCGAGACTTTACGTCGGCGCTTCACGCCCCAACTTAGCTTACCGGCTAATTAGTTTTGGCCCGCACGGGGCAGCCAGAAGGCGACACGTGCCACCGAACGTACTAACGAATCAGTCCCTGGGACACATCTAGGTATCACGTAGAGTCGCCGGAGACACGGGCCTACGTGCCACCAGCCCAGTATAATAAGTTTTATGTAATAGTGAAGTGTTTGCTCGTCAAAGTATAATGTCATGTTAGAGTTGTTACCACCGCTGCACAGTATCGTGGCACCAAATGTACTAACGAATCAGTCCCTGGGACACATCTAGGTATCACGTAGAGTCGCCGGAGACAAGGGCCTACGTGCCACTAGCCCAGTATATTAAGTGTTAGGTAATAGTGAAGTTTTATGTTCGTCAAGGTATAATTCGTCATGTTAGAGTGTATTTTGTAACCGCCGCATCGTGTGTACAAGACCGCCCCTCACGCGCATTAAAATCGTGAGCCGCCACTGAGGAAGTGAGCTGCGCGTGTGACTAGTCGCGTCGGGAAAACCGTTACGGCCAGAACGGGCAGCACTATGTATAGGGCTGTGCCGTAATAAATTCATCAACTATTCTCCAGAAACTTTGTGTTCTTCAGGCGTCCTGAGTGGCCATAACAGCTCGGGGGGGCCCTACTGCGTTAACATCTACCTCTAGCCACAAGGCCGAATCCTCCCCGAGATCTCGAATCCAAGCAAAAATCACATCAAAATAATGAGGTAGTGGGGTCAGCGTCACTATATAAATGTTATATGGTATAATATAAATGCTACGAACAGCCATTGTAAACGCTATTTTCCAGTGCCTCTAGCCATGCGACCTGTGGACCATGAGATACATGCAGGACTGGATCTGATCAAGAAGGTGCACTTTGTACCACCAGAGACATAAGCAGTTGTTGCATTTGCATTTTTATCTCCATCAACACTAAGTAATCAATTCTGCCAGTTAGTAAAATAAACTAATACATTTAATTCATAAAACTTGGAAGTTATATATTACATGTGATGTGGGATCAAACACTACATACATATATTTTATTGTGCATCTAATTTATATATTTGATTATTAACGGTGCACAAATTATTGTTGAAACTTTAACATATTGGTTTAAAAACCCGATACAAAACACTATGTAAAATTATTCTGTTTTGTAATTAAGATGTAGTCAGGTTTCCAGATATTGAAGAAACCTTTCCAATTCCCCTACCTGTTTCATTGTTTTTTTGATTTTAACTGTCAGAAGGAAATCTGCAAAGAGCGGAAGACAGAGAGGAGCTATGCTAACTACATCACTACACCTACCTTTCTACCATCAGACTTGCAAAATGGTAAAATTATATATATATATATATATATATATATATATATATATATATATATATATATATATATATATATATATATATATATATATATATATATATATATATATATATATATATATATATATATATATTTACGTCCCTCGGCTTCTGGTCCCCGTTTTCCCGTTGAAATAAATGTCCTGTTATGCCCGTACTGCCCTCGTCGGAGAGGTGTGGGTCCAGGCCAACGTGGCCGGGACCGGGAAAGGCGGGACCTGGAGGGAGAGTGAAGTGATTGCGAGGAATGTTGGTAGGTTGTCGCAAGCAGAACACGGCATTAACGAATTTCACGAGCCGTCTTTTATTAACGCTTATAAAGTCCTGCCGCAGCCTGGCGGAACCGTCGCGGAACAAGTGCCCTACCACGGCGACACGGACTCCCTGATGACGGGGCGGTTCTCAAATACGTTTCGGCGCGAATCGTAAAGTTTATTAATGCTAGGCTGACCCAGTGAGAAAGGGCCCGAAGACGGAACGCTGTACATACGCGGCCCGTTACGTAATGTTCCGTGGACGGCGAAAAGTTCAGAGACTCGTAGCACCACGTTCGCGTTGTAGAAACTGCCCGCTAGACACGTCTCCCGATGACTCGTAAGTTAACAATGCTAAGCTGATTCGCGGTGGCAGCTCAGCTGCCGTGACCGACTGCGGACTGAGCGAACGTTCAATCCCGAGCGCAACGTGCGCGGCTCGCGGAGCAACGAACACGTCTGTCTCCGCTCGAGACCAGGACGCGACTGCCTCTCCCCGCTCGCCCGCGGGCCGGCGCCCGCGGGTGGCGGGGAGGGAGGGGAAAATCGGCCGGCGTGGGAGAGAGCTCCGTCCCGCGGCGCGCCAGGCTGCGATTACATACTACGGCGAAACCCTTCAGAAAGTTATTGAATTATTTACAAAGACATACACGAGACATTAATGAATAAATAAGTTATTTACATTTAAGACCCTTGATCGTTTGCAAATATATATACACAGACATAACCCTCACTGGCATGCTAGGGCGCACGCGGGTGCGTCCCTGGCCGTCGCACTCCACTGGGGACACACAGGGAGGACGTTGACGAGGCATAACGGCCTGAGGGAGCCGAGGAGACACTTGGGTCGACGTCAATATAAAACATTAAAACATTTAACATGCATGCTGTGCAGCAGCATTACGACAGAAAAAAATCTCTCTTGAAAGCTGCCTGCTTTCCTGTAAAATGTAGTGTTTGTAAGTAATCACCAGCATCAACTGAAGCCATGGAAAAAGACAAGGGATGCTTTACAGCAGACAGATGCAAACTGAGACTGCAACCACTCTACCTGTGACATTAAAAAAGTTTATGATTTGTAAGATTAAGCACATCTAACAGAAATCTGCAAAAAATAGTTAAAAATAAGTGTCAGCATAGAGAAGAATCAACACTATTTTGCTATGAGATAGTTTTATTCATAGGAGGGAAAAAAAGAATTCTGTGACAAGTCATGACATTGAAAAACCCTAACTACGATGCAACTACGGCAGTTTAGGAAGTAATGAAAAAATTTCACACTGCCTATCACATGTGTGGCCAGTAAAAAATCACAATAGTGCAGGAGAAGTTGGGGAATTATGATCGTGAGTTTTGCTGGACATCATAGAATAAAAGACTTCACCAATCCCTTAATTAGCAAGTCTTCAAATTGCGCGAATTCATTTAGCATTATGTTAACTTTACTGCCCCAGTCTTGAATAGCAAATCTGTAAATTTCAATTTAATTAGCATGAAATCGCCAAAGGCAAAAAAAGTTGGGCATGGTGCCACAAAGTCTACTTCAACTCTGTAAACATATGTACCAGGGCATACAGTTAGATATATGTGTGTGTGTGTGTGGGGGGGGGGGGAAGAGATGCACGTTGCACGTGTAGGTCTGACTATGCTATCAGCCATTGTATAAATATCAGATATGGCAAGTTCAGTTGTGGCAATAGTGTGTACAGGACCAAATGTTTTTACGTCTGCAAGTAAGCCGCTGGGCCGTCCAGTTGTCGCCCCACCACAGACCAGGCCATGTTGAACTTCAGTCTAGCCAGTTGCAGGGAACTCTTACACACAAACACAAAGTTCGTCTGCCGGTAAATGTACATGCGCAAGCACCTGCAGTTGGAATCTAATTGGAATCATGGCTTCCAAGAGCATAATATATAGTGTTCAAGTACTTGAGACAAAACTAAGTATTACTGCGTGCAGAACGTCATGAAGACCATACTTATGTTAGTCGTACTTTAGTTTTAAGCATGTTAACGGGCACACAATTGTACAAAATAAGGACTTTATCAAACGTTTATATAAGTCTGAAGCTGTTAGCTGTACTAACAGGAATATATTTGACATTAGATAACAGAACACAAATGAACAGATGATTCACATGGAAAAGGTTGTTACAAGAATAGTACAACGAAAAAAAAAAAATCACAGGCCTGACCAAGCGCTGATACGCGAATAAGCACTTTAATTTTTGATAAACTAAAATGTAAATATTGGTAGAGTAATATCAGTTTCACTGCAAGTAAAGGATGGTTTGGAAAGTTTGTGGAAAGGTATGCGACGTGAATGAAAGGTCACACCCAGGAGGGCAAGCACAACAGCCGACTGACAATAAGTACATAACCACCTATCTCCCATTACGCGGTGCCTATTTGTCATGATAGGCTTATAAAGATAAATGATGTGCCATATTTATTGTTGAGTGTTATTCTATGCATTTATATTATAAAAGAATATGTCCCTACACAACATTGTGTAAATTAGCCTTGCTATTTTACGGAGACTAATGCTTCAGAATACACGATTTCAAATAACAAAAACTTTTTAGGAATGCATTAGTCGTGCTAAACGACTTTATACTTTTCCGGGGGAACAAATAAAAAGTGTAAATTGTGGGAAAATGTAAATTGAAGGAAAACACTAAAACTCATCTAATCCATATGTTCATTTTCTGTACGTATACCTTCTTTAACTTTACATTAAAGAAAAAATTAATGTATTTTAGCTTACTAATACAATATCAATAGTTATTGCTCTAATTACATCACATAAACAAAAAGTTTAAATTTATTATTGATTATATTAATTCTTGCTGATATTATAAAGTTGAATAAAAACATACAAAAAAAGTTTACTCCGTACAAATAAAATAATATTTTTTTGTTTGTAATATTTATTTACATCAATTTAAAATAAACCATAAAAACATTATTCAAATGCAAGTTGGAAATGACATGGCGTACCGATAACTATCGTCGTACACAATAGCCACGAAAGAGTGCAACACAGTTTACTTGGGACGAAACAAGAGTGCATGCGCTGAATGCAATTGGCAAGCAATATTGATACTAGATACACACACTCAATCTATATAGGCATCAACCTAACCAAACATGATGCGAACCAACGCTGGCTATATTTTCATGTGTTATAAAGTAGCGATAAAACAGATATTTGAAAAAGTGTCTGAAAGAGAATTAGACATTGGACAACTTATATTCCTGTTAATTAAATAAGTAAATAGTGATTTCTTAACAAATAATAGAATGCAACAAAAATTTTTTTTACGGGAAACAAAAGTTGTTGAGAAACTTTAACAAGAGAAATAATAACGTATATCGTACATCCTTTGGAGAAAATGGTGGGACTAAAATATTTTCTCATATTTGATGGGAAATCGTTTTGCACAAGAACATTAAAAAAAAATTTTTTTAATGTATATAAAAACCAAAACCAAATTTACATTGTATAAGACATGTGAATAATGGGAAGAAAGTAATTTTTGCAACATAATGAGGGAAAGTATTGCATTACACTTGACATGTAAATGGAACATAAAGAAAATGTTAATTGCAGGAAAACCTAATACCAAGAATGCAAATACGAGGTTCCACTGTACCTCCTAAAAAAAAGTGATTTTTTGACATTGTGAGGAATACCAGTGAACTAAATAAGATGAAACTCGAGGAACTGATGAAGAAAAGAGCCTGCTACAGACAAAGGAGCGACTGATGATGCTTTTGCATAATGTGGTTTTAAGCTCAAAGCTTAAGGGGGCTGCTCGCAAAATAATTTTTCTGTTTTTCTTTGTAACATTTATTCATCCTGCGAAGAGCATCGATTGTAGCAAATTTGATATTATTTAGGCAAATAGTTTTTAAATAAATCCCTATCAAAGTTTGGTTTTTTTCAATTTTGCATTATACAAATCTTTAAAACGGGATAAGATATGTCAATGAAATTTGGTATAACTGAAGTATGTTAAGTAATCTATTGAAGGGATTAAATGAAATTGCTCATAAATTGTTACGAAAAAAGTGTGCAGGCATGTAATTAAGTCATTTTTCATTAGACTATATAAACGTCATGGTAATACTTATAAGAAAATGAGAACATGCACGAAATGCGTTTGGATTTTATTTTATTAATCATGTTTCACAATGCTGGATTGTAATAAAATTGCAGCATATTTGTAAGATGCAAGCAGTGCATGTATTTTTTGCGCCTGGCATTCTGAGAATATATCGGATGCAGCCCGCAGCACTGGAGGCGCCGCGGTGTCTGGTGTTATCGCGTCTGGAGCCAGCGCAGCTCGGCACGGCCTGGCCTCGTGGCGCGCGCTGTTGCCGCTGCCAGCAGGCGGCAGGTATACGAGCTCAGCCCGTAGCTCCACTCGTGCGGCGCTCAGTGTGCAACACAAACTAGTGGTTTTTTTCCGCGTTTGAGTAGATTTTAATTTATTTTGTTTCCAAATGGCCCCACAAAAATTTGTGGCCTTATAAGAAAACAAAAAAACAACAAGAAAGCGAGGATTAAAAAGAAATTTCACGCAGAACGAAAATTAAAAAAATATATATATTTCACAACAATGTGAAGGTTCCGATTCAAAATTGTGCGCACCTACCGCATCTACTTCCGAATTCGTGCAATTAACTGTTTCTACAGCATCTAATTCCGGTGAATGTGAAATGTACCAAGAATGTGCAGATGAGCGGTAAGTGATTACACAAAATAATGTAAAATGGTTGGTCAGTTACTTTCTTTAAATTTTATCTTAGGTTGAATTTAAAAAAAAAGATATGCTTAATTTAAAATAGAGTTGGTTGTAACTGCTATATTTTATTACTGACAGCAATATAAGGAAATTGTAATGATTACGGAATTAGGATAAGCATAGTTTTCTTACCTATTGACTTTCAATGCAAACTTACTCTAGTCAAATATTTTGCCCCCCCCCCCCCCCCCCTTTTTAATATTCGCTCCTGGATAGTGTGATAATTTGAATGTACTTAATAAAAACCATATGACTTAATGTAATAATTACATAGCACTAATTTCCATTTTGTCCACACTGTTGAAGTTTGAAATCAATTAGACTACCTTGATGTGTAAATCCTATTGCCTTTTACTAGGCACATGGTGCTACGGTGTTTCTTTTAAGGCCCATTCCACAATATTTTCTGAAATAACTCCAGGCAAACGCCGGGATAGTTCCTTACTATAGACCAGGGGCGGATCCAATAATTCCTTCTTTTTTTTTTGGGGGGGGGGGGGGGGGGGGGGCTCATCGGAATGACCTTTGGGGGGCGGGGGGGGGGTGCACGGGTAGTCTGTATCTAGTATAATACCTGTGTATTACTGCATAAGTCGTATTATCCAGTGAATATTTTACCCTTCTACCCTTCTAGGGTACACCCCATAAATCCGCCTATGCTATAGACCATAACAAACTGTGCCTCCATAGTAGTGGGCACCAGCGTCGTTAGGAAAAATTAATTAGGGGGGCCAACCTAATCTGGGGAGTGGGAGAATATGGAATACTGCGCACAGGAGGGTCCGGGGGAACAATTTTTAAAATATTAGGGAGGGGGGTGGGACAATTCCTGCCCCTCGCTAACGGCCCATGGTAGTAGATCATATTAAAAATGACTAGGTTTATTCATGTGCCCAGAAGCAGTTTTACATTAGAAGTACGTGTTTAGTTGTTTTAACTTATTAAATTAATGTAATTTGTTTTCATTTTTATGTGGACAGGCATGACTTACAAGTATTTTCATAGATTTTAAAATTTCATAATCACAATATTACAGGACAATATATGTGGAGTTAGGAATCTGTATGGGGTTATAAATCTGTATGAGACTTGGATAAATTATTTTATACTTTTTAGTCCGTTTTAAAAACGTATATTCATATTTTTATTTAAATAATCTTCTCTCTTATGTCTTAAGTTATCATATATGTATGTGTGTATATTTCACACTCGTTTTTAATTTTGTATAACTGTTGAGAACACAAGTTTATTTTAGGTGCCAGCCATCCATTGTTTAATGTAAGATAAAAATATTGATGCGTTTTGTTTTGTTTTATGTATGTGTATTATAAAAAATTGTGGCAGCAAGAAATACACACACACACACCTATATATATATATATATATATATATATATATATATATATATATATATATATATATATATATATACACACACACACACACACACACACACACACGTTTGTTAGTAACGATTGTATCCATTTAAATAATATAGTCTATGTTTGTCGGGGAAATTGCCATATTATTTCTAACGAAACATTCATATCTAAATTTAGTTATAGCTTCCATATTGGTGTAATTCTGCAGATTAATATGAAACCTACTGGTAATGCGCAGAAAGGTTTCAATAACAGTAAAATTTTGCTGACTGACTGCATATTTGAAGGGAATTAATTTTACCACTTTTCAAAGCTGTGAAATAATCCTTATCAAAAATAATATTCTGACAGTTAATTGAGTATGTAATTGCTTGAGTATGTAATAGATATTTCGGATATGATATAATTGATATATTTAGGCCAAACAAATGATTACAATGATTTTGTGAATAGTGTAGTGAAATGTTTTTCTAAGCATCTGCCATGTTATTCTGTATGTTGTCATGTTTTTTTCAATAACAAGTTTTATTGGTAGGCAATACAAGATATGTATGTCATCAAAAATTACCATGAAGCTCAAATAATCACTATACCTATACATTGCAAATGCTAAATAACGTGATAATATTTTAAAAGTATTTTTACTATCGGAATTTGTTTTCTCTGTTAGGCATTTGCCATTTTTTTGTGAGTTAATATGTTTTTGTTATTATTGGCTTTTTTAAGTAGCATTATAAAATGTATATAAATGTTACCGGGATTAATTCTGATACCTTGAATAGTCACTTCTTTGTAAACATTTTCCCTTCTAATTATTTGATTTGATATTCGGGTTGTTTTATGTAAATTGTATCCCACCAAAAACATTCTGTAAAAAAATTAGCCAAGTCTCGATGGAGCTGCTTGTTTATCTCTAAAAAGTAATGAAATCTAGACAAAGTCGTGCCAAGTCTAAGGTTCCTTACTGCGATTTCTTTATTATTATAGTTAATGTTGTGTGACTTGGCCGTTGAAGGGTACACAAGGATACAAAACCAGGTGCTCCATGACACAATTGCACCAATCTGTCGCCAGAACCGCTACCCATTGACGATGGAAAATTGCCACTTGGAAAACGTTGATTCAATAACCAGTCAATTGTTGGCTTGATAAAGCTGCGTATTTCAATAATACTTATGTGTATGCGAGCCTGAAACAAACAGTATAAAAAATTATTTCCAGTACAGACGGACTTCTAATCATTGATAGAAGTCCGTCTGTACGTCTATTTTATGTTAGATCGGTGGTCGATTTGACGCTCCAAAAATAAGAGAGCAGAAGTCAGCATTGTCAATGCTGAATGCATGTGTTGCACAATCAACAACAGCCTAAAATGATGCACTAGCGTCCAATTCCCTATACCAGTATGGGCTATTATTATACCCGTGAATTTCGCGGATTCATTGACCTCCAGGATAGACTTTAATATCCTCTACACACTCGGGCAAATGCCAACTGTTCATTGGCTGTTGACTTGTGAGTCGTCTCGACTGGGTGGCCTGTGATTCGACATTTCTATGAGTGAGGGTCTCTAATTGGCCCTCAGTCCTCCAGTTTAACAGAGAACCAATGACAGAAGCAGCATTAAGGTATAATTATTTGAATTTTAGCATAACACGAAATGAATCCGCGAAATTCACGGGTCTCTAGCTATTATCTAGCTTAACAAACATATATAACATTACGTGTAAACACAATTGACTTGTACCCACTAACGTATAAAGAATGTTCAACGGCCAAGTCACACAACATTAACTATAATAATAAAGAAATCGCAGTAAGGAACCTTAGACTTGGCACGACTTTGTCTAGATTTCATTACTTTTTAGAGATAAACGAGCAGCTCCATCTAGACTTGGCTAATTTTTTTACAGAATGTTTTTGGTGGGATTTCACTTCTTTTTGTAGAAACGTGGGTATATTGATTTATTTTATTAGATTTTCTTATTTGACACCAAGAAATATATTGAATGGAAGAGACAAGACCCGTCTTTGGGAATACCAACTACTTGGTAGCCACTAAGTTCATCGTCGTCTTCTAATATTATCGACATTGTTTACGATATTATCTTGCGAAATCAAACACAAATAAACTCAACGACCTTTAGTTAATGGACAACAAATCATAAATACCGATAATATTCAGACTAAAACAATAATAACCTATATCTTTAAGACTTCTTTTGTCTTAATAAAAAAACTCATAGATAATATTATACTCAGCCTACTCAATATATACAAACTATAAACAAAACGTTAACTCTTAATTATTAGACAAGTATCAATATAATTAATTATCAATGAACTTTGTACCAAAGGTATTACCTACCTAGTACTGAAATACAGCTATATTGATATTTTTAAACCAAACAAAGTAATATCTACCTAAATAAACTAAACCTAGAATACCTACTAGAAAAGTACTTACTTATAAACACGAACGCGATTCGAAGTCTGTACTGCCTAACTGTAAATTAAACCTAGAAAACTAAGAGTACTAAATAACTAACAATTAAATAAAGTATTCAATTAAAAGTACTTTTAAATATAATATTTAAGTAATAATCAGTAATCCGTCACTAATCATGAATTTCCTAACCTATTCAAATGTTCGAATTGTTATAATAACAACCTGCTAATTAACCTTAGCAAACCTCACGAAATAATAAGCGAAATCAACGAAATGCAAATAATCCCTCCTAAACCCTAGCAAACGTTTTCAAGCACAGTAAAAGAATGTCGTAAACGACTGTAACGCGGCCGGTTGCTACTTCGCAATATAAGGTTATCGGAAAAACATACGTAAGCGCGTTTTAAAATACAGTCAGCGCCATCTAGCGACGTGTGCGGGTATCACCGCCACTCTTAGTCCAATGACTTATATTTTTGACCAAATTTTGAGCGAAATTATTTAATATTTTAGTGTAATTTGTTTATTTAATTTGTGTAATGTTCGAGTAGAATAAAGTTAATCGTTCGACTATTTATTCTTGTAAACTTGTAAGTATAAGTATAAAAGCCAGTCTAGTCTTATCCAGAGTTTTCCTTTAATTTTATTTATATGCGTATTAAAAGCAGAAGGGGAGGCATTCACCCAGCAGTGGGAAGCAATAGGCTAGATTAAATTAGAAGATGTGTTCCACTACGCTGGATTTTTGCAATGACTGTCGATTTTTTTATGTACCAGTAGTAGAAGGGGGCATTACCATATCTCTAATACAGAGACAAGCTGAGGGTTCTTAATCAGATACTTCAGATCTTCGATTTTTGACTTCAAAAGAAGAGGCAAACAAAGTTGAATATTTTTTGTAAAGGCGGTATGTCGATCTTTAATAGTTTGGTTGGGCTCTTGTGTTTTCAAATAAGGGTCACCAGGTACTCCTGATCTTCGATTATCCTAGTTTTTATAGTTTTCCCTTTATGTGGCCATTAAACCCTAACTCTGTACCAAATTTCAGCTCTCTGAATTTATGGGAAGTACTAGTTCTATTCTAATGATCATGAGTGAGTGAGTGAATGAGTGTCATAAATGCGAAACTTTGCTTTCGCTTAACTTCGGAACTAAATGACCAACAGACTTGAAATTTTTAATTTTAAGTATGTGATCTTATAGCTTACTGGATGACGAAAATTTCTGCGTTCTGGTCTTATTCAGAGGTTCTCAAATAGGGGCCTGAAAATGCGGCGAAATGGTTCCAGTAAAGGATGGTACGTCAGTGTTTGCTTCGCGCTCGACTTGGCGGGGGCACTGCCGTGCCCCCCGATTGAATATTAACTTCAGAGTTGTGTGTACATTGTATTAAATTAACTTATCATCCGCCGATTCGTTCTGTGGGTTAACGTTTTTGTAATTTGGTGTTTTGTTGGTAGACAATAGAACTTGTGTATAAATTTAATTTCAGATGACTGTTAAGGTGTTTCTACGTTTTGTGTTGTAAATATGTTTATAGTATCAAAACAAAAATTACAGTAAAAATATTCTAATAGTATTTGGCTGAATAGTTAATTAATGATATATTTATTACATCTTATTACATTGCCTGTTTGCTTTTGTACAATAAGTTTGGCAAAAAATAAATCAAACAATTGACCATGTTTGGTCAATCACGTTGTGCGTGTTAGTATATTAGCTGTTTGAATTTAATATTTAAAAAAAAAAATTCCCTCCAGTTGCTTTCTGTGAGGCAGTGGACAAACAGTTTTACAAATTTCTTGTTACATTAATATTTAATTGAGGAAGAGCCTCGCTGTTGGTGATTGCCAGTTATAAATTTTTACTTAAAATAATATTAGTGATTCCTGAACAAAAGCATCTCGCTAAATATCGCGCCGTAACTTTTTTATACGTAAATATGTATACAGTATATAAAAATATATAAAACGCTATTTGGAGACTTCCATAGACTGTAATACTCAATAATGACACAATCCCAAAATGGTAATTAATGTATGTATATAAAAGAATATAAATTATGGTCTACTATAAATAAATAAAGTTTGCATTTAGATATGTTTGGCGATATCGAAACAATATGTATCTGTAATACAACTACAAAGCTTTGTAGGGCAATAAACATGGTAGGTAGTTAATCACTAAAAAATGTCTTCATTAAAAAAAAACACAGAAAAACTGGGATCCCAAACAAGTTGTTAGTGAGCAGAATATTTTTTGATGAAAGTTTTTGGTTTGAAATAAAGTATATTCCTATTTTTTGTCGGTTTTTAAAACTTTAAACTGTGTGTTCCCGTCTACAGAGAGTTTTAATGCTAGGGCTGTATTATAATTAAAAATGAGTACGCATTTCTTGCTTAAGTTATCAAGATTCAACGCTCAAGCCATGCGCCATTTATGAAGTTTAGATCACTTAGAATTTTAAATAGAACTGTTTGAGATATAACTTGAAAATCACGTTTTTTGATTTCCTTTTAAATAACTTGTTTATGTGTAGTAAAACATCAATAATTTAGTAACATCTTATAACAAACGATGTAATAATTTGTAAAAATTACACATGCAATCACTGTGGTAAGAACTCAGTTTTGAAAAACTAAGACAAAAAGGGTTGAGATAGAACCCACGACCCATGGCACATTAGTGATACGAAAGCGACACCATTCCTTTAGAATATAATTTTTATTACGCGCTATGTTTGTATATGTGTTTATTTAAAAGATAATAATTACATAAATCGTAATTCTCGGCGTTGTAGTTTCTAGATTTCCAATTTCACATATAGCTAATGTATACAAAACAACGGAACACAAAATACATTATCAGTTATATGCACGTATATAAGTTTAGGAATGTACATTATAGAATATTTTATCAAACAAATTTGTCGATTTTTAACTCGGGTAGGTCATATGCTAAGATACGGTGGCAACCACTCGCTTCAGAAAGCCGAGTACTCATCGGCAAGAGCCATGTGCTCCTTCAAGGACAGGACTCGCTGATAACAGCTCTCGGGTGTGATGTCACCCGAGGCTAGCCCGTGGAGTTGACAACACTGGTAAGCTGATCCCTCCCTGTCGCCCAGCGCGGCTCGGCACAGCCCGGGTGCGAGAGAGAGGGCAACCGCAGATTGTAACTGAGATAAGGCGCGCTTCCTGCCGCCACCGCGGATAGAGCAGCCTCTGCTACCTAGCGGAATTCGGGCGACTGCATTAGCCTTCCAGCGCCCTTAAAGTGTTAGTACAGAACCTCATAGATGTGGAGAGCCCAGAAATAACTCTGCTACCGTCTCGGTACTCATAAGCAGGTCCCACCGGGTTGTAACCGGATATGCAACTAACCAGAATCACGTCCACTGAGGGCCTAGACGATGTGAAGAATGATGTCAACGATAACGGGGTGATGGAATAAGTTAGCGAAAGAGTAATGCAAAGGCAGAACCTAATGTAAATGAATGGGAGCGGGGGTAATTAAGCTACTGGAATTGTTTCAATAGAAGATAATTAAATACTAAATCTGAAAATTCAGAGTTCGAAGAAAATGCTGCAGTAAAATGTAGTTTTCGTGAAAATTGGATGACCAGTAACACACCTGGTATTTTTTTCTGAGTTTTTTTGCCATAATCCAATTTATCTGCATCTATAAAATAAGAGTACAACAAAATTTTATTGTACATTTTTAAGCTTTTATTTAAATTTTTCTTTTTCTCTGTGATGACTAGCTTTTAATCATAGCACTACAGAATATTTCCACTACATAATCTGTAGAGTTTGGAGTTCTACTGTCTCGAAACATTTCCCTGAACCAATGGTGCATGCTGACAGAAAATTAACAATAATCTCATTTTATTACTTCAGGCAATTTTCCCTAGTTCTCCAAATTTCTATCCCAAATAACGTTTCTCCATTTCATCAGTTTATCTGACAAGATAACAGATGTTCTACAAATTACATTATTATCAAAACACTTTCAAAAACAATCATAACATGCAGAATTTACTATAAATTCTTTTCCTGTACCATATAATATCTTGCACAGTTATTTTCATCATTGCTGTAACCAACAATTCAAGATCATATTTTGAAACAATACATTGACTGGTATTATAAGACTACAGATATTTGACTATACTTCAAATTAACACAGTTGTTTGTATTCTTCTGTGATTTCTTTAAAATCACTAAAGATTATTAAAAGCACACAAATACATTTAGCAGTTCATTAAACAATTTTTTTTAAAGACCGTTAACACTGATTAGATTTATATCATTATTAAAGGTTCAAGAATTCACCAAATAAAGTATAACCTCATAACTAAGAACTTACAGGGATCTCGAGTCTATCTACTTAGCACTACAAATAATTATCATTCAAAGAGAAATATATAATAAACAAAAAATAGTGTTATTATAAGATACAAACATTGTTTGATACAGTTCAAATACGTATTGGTATTTCTGCATAACATGCGTAACTGAATATTATTTATTTCTTAAAAATATATTATTTTTGTTTTTGAGTTTAAATTCTCTGATTGTACAAAATGTTCTATGTCTTATAAAGATTACCTTATCACTCCTGGAATATTTTTGGATTTAGAGATAAATTTGTTCAGTTTTTCTGAACGCAGAACAGCTTCCACTCCAGTCACAGGTCACTTATGATAGTCAGAATTAACATGCAATTCAGCTTTAAATGTCATTATATTCCATTGTCCTGTTAGGCGGGAACTTGGGGGAAAAAAAAAAAAAAGGCAGTCTCATCAGCTTTGAAAATATTATCAAATGAATAAGACTTAAAAATACTCTCCAGCTTTTCTTCCTTCCACTAGTTTGCTGCCTCTTGTCAGCATCTTTATCCTCCCCACACACAACTTTTCCACGATACACCATGTCGCTCCCCGCAGCATTGCAACCACCCTGAACTGGCTTGGAAGTCTTATGTCCATAAGCAGTGCAAACCATTTTGCTTTTGCTAGTAACATTGAATCGGTTACTGGGACATTTTGTGATCAAGCATCTTTTAACCATTTGTTTGAAGTATCTTTAAGACCTTGGTGATCTCCACAATGAGGTCTTTTGTGACCACAAACAAACGATTCATCATACATTTTTTATAACTTTTGCCCAGTCTATAACAATCGTACTTAGCGTCGTCGCCACAATGCCATACAACTTCAACTCGCTTTTTTACCTTTGTCCGGTTCTCTGAGAATTTCCTCCATTTCTTTCAGCGACAATTGCTTTTGTTCTTCATTCCTTAAGGTCACTCATTTATGTAGTACTAATATAATAAAGTATCAAAAAAACATAACATGAAAATAAATTCAAAACAATTACAATCATGGCACGGACTTCAAACGATACATTAGCATTACACTTTCCACTTATTTAACATTCTTTTCTCTCAAACTTCAGTGTATCGATGTATCAAATGCTGTTTTGTAGATGTTACATATTGGGTCAGTAAAATCTATGGTACTGCACATAAAAATTTGTTTTGATGTTTAGTTTTGAATTTAGAGGTTAGACGTTATATTTCCTTGGTGAAAAATTGTTGCTATTTATTTGTTCAATAATATTTATCATTTGGCTAAACACTTATTTACCAGTTTAAGTAAATTTTGTAGTAGCAGTACCCTGCTACTAGTGAAATTTATTACTTTCTGCTGGGATTTAAAACAATGTTAAAGTGAAAAATACATTATGAGGTAAGTTGTACCGGTGTTCTCCTGTACTATCTGCGGGTGTCCTCTAATAAGCCCAAGGAAAACTAAGTACAAAATGTTTTGTACTGTTCAATTATTAGCATTAATGCTCGTGGTTAAAGGGTATCTAGGGTGGGTAAAAGTTAACACAAAATTGTTCTTCTGGTAATAAAATTTAATGACAACATACTTAACCCAAACATATTTTCTCGCATAAAAAATTTGTAAATAAAATCACATGTTGAATGTTGATTACCGCACCATTCATTATTTTTTTGTCCACAATCATAAATAATCTATTTTTGACATTTCCTAGGAACACACAATGCACATAAAAGCTCGCATACACAGTGAATGCTCTTTCACACAACAAAACAAAAATAATTAACACCAATGTGCAGTACCTAACTCACTGGCAAAACCATCAGCAAAACTAAAATAGTTTTAAGTTTTGTTTACTCGCAATAAAAAAATTCAATTGAAACTACTTCTGCTGCCATTTAATTTCAAACATTTAAGTCACGAAATAACAGAATCACTTATGACACACCTTTTTCCCAACATCACTTCGTTCTCTCGACAGACATACATTATTCCCACAATCATTGTGGACAAGTAAATGCTATTTGTGGCAATGCAATATGAAGAGAAAAAAACTATCCAGACAGAAACAAACACAGATTAAAACAAGACGATTCCACCACATGCTTAAAAAATGGAAGAACACTTTTTAACCGACAAATTTTTGTACAACCAAAATGTTAACACTCACAAGCAGTTCACAAAATCTACCAAAATCTACATCAAAAACCACAAAGTGATTCTATAACTTGAAAACCTATGCCTATTTGGGAAATATACAGAGATGAATTTCAGAAGCAGCAATTGTTTGTATCATCTTGGTTTGAAAAAAAAAATGTCCTGATAAAAAAAATCTTCAGTCAGCTCCTCATGACACACCACACAAAATTGTCTCTGCACTTCTCACAGACGTGACTCAGAGTTCATCGTGATCATCATGATCCTGAAAAAAATAAAAATAAACATAGAACAAGATTTTCTTACTTAAAAAAAAAATTACCAGTATGTGTACAAATATTTGATGAATGAATTTCAAAATCTTTTCATAGCATTTTTATAACAATTAATAACAATTTTTTATATCTCGGGGCACTGTTTGTTTAAAAAATGTAAAATTAAAAACTCTTCAGATATAACTTCCACATGATTTAAGTAAAATATTTACAACTATTTTAATTTAAGGTGAAACATTATTTGTGAATAATCAAAAAATAAAATGCAAGTTAGCGAAAGGCTGTTAGGTATTTAAGTTTTAAGACCTCTAGCACCATTTCCAGGGTTCCTACAGTCTGAGTCAAATTAATTTCCCTAACTTTCCCTGACCATTCATTGAAACTTCCCTGACCAATTACGAAAAAATATTCAGTTTTACAAAAAATATTGATGTTTTAACTGTGCCCTAATTATATTGGCATCCTCATCCCCTTCAGCTAACCGTACCACACCTTAAACATAAATATCAGAAAGCAGACACAAACTTTACTAAAACTTCCATTTTTGACATGACTGTGGTTCAATAAATACATAATTCAATTACAAAACAAAATGTTAACATGTAACAAATCAATTCAAAAAATTTGAAATACTAGTTACAGCAAAGCTCTTTTTTTTTTTTTCAAGTTCTTTTAATTTCCTTTCCATTGCTTCCTTCTTCTCTTCTATTTCCCTCATATTTTTTTTTCTTTCTTCTACTAACTCTTTCACTTGTTTTTCTAACTACCGTATTTACTCGCATATAGGTCGTGGCAATTTTACCAGATTTGATGGGGGAGGGGGGGGGGGGGGGGGGGAGGAATGAAGTGCGACCTATATGCTAAGAAATTTTTTTTTTAAAATTTGAGGAATTTTTTTTGCATTTTACTTTAAAATGCAAAAAAGATGTTTATATAGGTATAGGCAAATTTATTTACAATGTACACATACAGCGAAACCCCTTATTTACATTACCATTATTTACGTTTTCCCGTTATTTGCACTATATTCTTCAGGTCCCATTTAGTTTCCATTTAGTCCAATACAATACTTTCACGCAAATTATGACTCAAAAATCGAATCCATCCCGCTATTTACGTCACGTAACAACCATAAACAACCAGAAAATACCGTGGGTACTTTAAGAGTAGATAAGATTAGCTAGTAGGCCTAAAAACATTGTGAAAAACGTAACGTTTATAGTCGGCAATTAACATTTTAAATCTCAAAATATACATATTTTATAACATGAAAAGTTGCTTTTATTTCTAAACATGTAATAATTTAAGCCTAGGCGTGTAAAAGTCCGAGTAATTATAGCAGGAGACAATCTAAAATGCACGAGGGAAAAACGTAAACTCACGAATGTATGAACGTGGCTGATTGTTAATTTCTGATACTGTATTTATGTCACAACTTAGCCGAAATACTGGTACGAGACAAACTTCACAAGATAAAATGAGCGTAGTCTTGGTAACTGTTTTATACGTATTTTATAATTTCGGAAGTATTGTACAGTTGACGCATATTTTTTAAACTAACAATTTATTTCTGGGGATCGTAATTAATTAATTATTGGTATCAAGATATCAAGATGGACGTAAACTTGAACATGTCACGGCAGCGAGAAATCTGGTGCGTATACCAATAAACTGGTATTAGAACTGGACAAAACTGGTACACGGGAGGTGGAACTTATATTTTTTTCCGCTAAGCTTGCATCTATTGGCTGGTTGCTGATGCAAGGTCACGAGTCTGGGCGGAGTGTTGAGTGAGTTATACTGCGCATGCGCAGCTCAGTGAACAAAGAGAGCCAGCAGGGGCGCCGTAACAGCAGCTGATCGAGTACAAGTTACAGTACAGTAAGTCCTCGGTTTACGTCGGGGTTACGTTCCTGAAAACCGCGACGTAAATAGAAACGACGCAAAATGAGCCATGTTTCATGCCACCGGCCGACCACGGCCCAAGGTCGGCCGGAAGCGCTGGCATACAGACGTGACAACGGGCAATTTTATCAGCAAATTACAACCCACAGCGTGGGAAACAAGTCCAACTAGTACTTCTCAGCTTTATAGAATGGTTATTTAACCAGCTGCTTTATTACCTTTATTGATTGAAATATAAAAACAGATATATAGTCGTTTGGAAGACATCTTATGAAGAAAAAATCATAAATTGCAGTGAGCTGATACTGTAGGCCTACTACAAACGCATTTAATCACGATAAAGTTAACAACCGCACGTTTAAAACTCCGGCCAACTCAATGACATAGCGACTGAAGTGTAGAGCTGTAGCAAACCGTATGTATTCGTTACTGAGTAACGGGTGCGGCATCTAGTAACGAGTAACGAAACGTTACACACGAATGCATTTCGTTACTCGCATTTTTCGTATGTTTTACGCATGCGCGCGCTTATTCGTTACAAAGAACGATGTTTGTTTATTAAGAAAAGTATAATTTGGAAATTCGTCGTCCAAGTTTTTTACTGTTTATTAAAGGTATTGTGTGTGTAGACAAAGTTTGAGATTGGAACAGAAACAACGTAAGAAAGTATTTTTTACAAATTATAAATATGTATGTTTTTGTTTTTTATTATCGCGTATTTTCACGTTTTTTGTTCTTATCTTAAAAGAGATATTATAATAAAGCTGCTCTAATGAGATTTTATTGTTTCTTGGTTAACAAAAGCTGTTAATTATCAAATACTTTTAATTGTTTATATTCGATTTATTATTATTTACACGACGTCATACTGTACGCGTACGAAATACGACTCGATTCGTTGCTGTTACATAACATAGCATGTTATGCGGTATCAGAAGTAACGAGTAACGATACGAAAGTAACGAGTACTAATTGTTATAGTAACGAATACATACGGGTACACTTTTTTTAAGTAACTTTTACACCTCAACTGAAGTGCCAAGGAGTTGGACGAAAAGGGGTAGGAGAAAATGCTGTGTCGTTGCGGGACACGTGCGAGATACGTGGGTGGCCGAGCGGGCGGGCTGGTAGTATTGCATCACCGCGCGGAGAGCAGCGGAGAGCAGGAAGCGTCCCTCATGATGTATGATAAGATAAGGCGGTGAACGTGTAGCTTACGCTACATATTAAATTAACTACCGAAGGAAACAAAGAATTATAAACGAATTATATACGATGTTTTGGTTAAAATATAGATTTACGGTCATTGTAAACGACGTTATTGTGAATCGGCGACAACTTAAATTGAAACATGAGTACTCAAACATTAGCGACGTTAATCCGAAACGACGTAAATCGGTACGACGTAAATAGAGGACTTACTGTATTCTTTTTTAGACTTTTCTGCAAATTCAACATCTATTTTGTTTGAAGCAAGTAGCTCTTCTAAAAGAAAAGAAAACCTTTTCTGACCAAGCGAAGGTGAGTGTTGAATAATCAAGGGATCTAGAGAAGACAATCCTCTAACTGCTTTGTACTTCAAAGGACATTTTTCTTGAAGTTTGGCAGTCATGGCTGTCAACATACCACGACATTCATGCATAAACTCAAGCTTTTCTCTTTCTGTTACAGAGGCTGATACTTCTGCAAGAAACTGTTTTGCTGCAAATCCAACATCAACTTTATTGCTTAGGATCAAATTGTCTGATTTTTTTACATCAATAGAGAGCAGATTTGTGCTAGTACACTTCATCACGTCAGGCTTTACACAGCAGTTCATAATTTCTCTCAGAAGTTTCTCCACTGCTTCAAAAATAAATGGACTCATGGGTTTTGAAGTTTGAAACTTCTTAAGAAAGGGCTCACACTCATCTGCAATTGTCTTGCAGAATGCCAATTTACACTTTACAAATGGATCACGAGCGGCTTCAATCAAGGTTTTTGAAACTTTTGTCTTCAGAAGCTTAGCTACATTAACAAATTTTGCAACATGATCCCATATCTCTAACGCTCTTTTAAGGCACTTGGCATTGTCTAGCCAACGTACAATACAGAACTTCAAAGGAAATATTGTGCATTCCGTCAGCTCTGTAAATAATGCTCGCCGAGCTGGAGAATCATGGAAAAAATATATAAGTGTAGCAACAAGGTACTAATGTCCCATCCAACAGATTCAATGCCAGTTTTCAAAGCATCATGAACCACATGCAAACTACATGTTCCCAGATTCAGTAATGTGAAAGTTCCATTGCTTGTGGTGGATCTGATGTGTTCTTGGAGACATTTGAAAAATTTCAAATTGACGTTGGGGCCATCCATAGAAACCTGTATTATTTTGGAAGGTGACAGAGGAGCAATGCCATCCAAAAAATGCCTAAGGAAATTTTCAGCTGTGCTTCTATCAAGAAACACACTATTCAAGTATCTGGTAATAACAATTTGCTTTTCTTCATCCCAAAACCTGATTACTATGTCCATTTGTCCTCGCTAAATTACTTTGTTCAATGCTTCATCAAAACATAATACAAAATTGTCGCACAACTTCAGGCGATCTAGCATATTCTGCTGGAATTACGGTACTAGCTCGTGAACAAGAAAATACGCAACTTTATCTCCTCCTAAAGTAAATGCATTAGCAACTGCACTATCGGGAAACATCATTTTAAATAAAGTACTTATATCTGCAAGAATTAAAAGACATTTTCTTGCACACAACCTGTAGACTCCAAATAATCTCTGCTTTCATTGCATCTTCTTTTAAAACGTAATTGTTGAGATTTCTTTGAGGCACTACATTCTGTAGACTAGTGACTATGTTTATCTGAAGCTGAGTGCATTGTGACGTGAAGACACTATTTGAGCAAGAAGAATCACTACTCTGTCCCTTGTCTAGGTTAACGCCTGAAATCGCTGTTGATCCAGAACAACTTGCAATATTACCTGGCGTCTTTATGAAAAAAGAAGACAAAGTATGACTTGTCGCACCTCCCACCATTTTCAAATGGGTTGGTCCTTTCCCATGAGAAACTAATGCTTGCTTTCCCATATTGCTCAAGTTCGAAGTCTTTTTACACACACTACACAATGCTTGAGTATTATGCCCATCTAAAGGATGCACCCATGCTGAAAAATCTGGAAACAGAGCTGGGTTTAGCCACAGCTGATTAAATACAGTTTTTTTGTCAGACATAATGAACTGTAACAGTCTTTACATAATCAACCTGGAACAAAACAGAGTACGTGGATGGTTACACACAAAAGCTTACTATTCCACATGCAACAAACATGTAGCCTTCTTTTCACAGGCAAGAGAGCCACAGCCACAACCCGAACAGTTCCGAAGTTTACCCAAGTGAAAAGTTAAGTAAGGTTCGGTCAGTTACATAAATAAAAGTTCTTTCTATTTTTATTTTCTAGGAGGTTAGGTTAGGTTGGCGTTATTTAAAATATTATATCACCGTAAAAGATATAAATCCTTGAAATATGGTGATTTTTCATGGGTGATCATTCCATGTAGTGAAAGGAACACGTCCGCGTAGCAAATACAGGTTCTCACTCCTTGGCAAACGTTGGCAACACATACTGCGCACCGCTGTGTTGGTTTGGTACCAGTGATTTTGGGCTTTGTTTTTGTTTACATTGACGTAAATTTTCGTGCTTTATTGACACGTTCTACAGATAATTTATTCACGTTTATGATTAATTTTCGCGATATTCATGCAATGGCGAGTGGTCGTGAAAAAAACGCTGTAACAGTTAAGCAAAAATTAAATATTTTGAGGTAGTTTGACAACCACGTTGGATCGCGTGTGGCCTTAGCCAAGGCATTAAGAATTGCTAGTGTCTATATTAAACACAATTGTTCATAATCGAACGTCCATCGAAAATACCGCAAAACAATGTGGACCAATGGCAAAAAAAATTTAAACATATCAAGTTGTTAATGTTAGGCCTATAACATATTTTTACTTAAGATTTAGGATTGCCATTAAATACTAAAGTTAATTGCAAACAAAAATAATAGTATAGTTATTGTTGTAAAACTTTATTACATCAAGCGATGACTTGAAGAATAATTATATCTATCATCATGTAGTTTTTAGTAAAATTTTACTTTCCAGACAATTACACTTTCCTCCGAATTACACCTTTTTCAGTTTTCCCATTGAAAAGTGTAATTCAGGGGTTTCACTGTATTTTGAAACAAACTAGTAAGTGTGTTGGCAAAACACTATTAATGGTAAATACAGTGTAATAATATATCTCAAAACTTAAGACATACAAGCCAAGTTAGTGAACTTCTTTACTACTTTTACATCTTCATTCACCACTGCATTCAGAAGACTGCAGTAACCTTCAAAAAATACAGTGAGCGGAACAGAATTTATTGCAACTAGAGATGATGTATGTACATAGCTAATAGCCAGACCTATGATGTTTTTTGATTAAATATATTTCTTTCAGAGTTATTTTTCGAAATTTTACTTTCCACTACATTTAACTGACTATAGCTATCTCCCTGACTTTATAGCTATCTCACTGACTTTCGCTGACACCTTTATTTTTCCCTGACTATCCCTGTCATTCCCGATTGTAGGAACCCTGACTTCGTTATATTTCAGGGACTTTTGTGGCTTTAGTGACCTGTAGACATATTACCACTAAGGACTTATGTACTGCAGAAATTATTCTCAATAATATTTGTATTTTTACAATGTGTCACACCCACTCAATAAAAGATGCCCCATTTTTAATGACACGAAATATTTGTATATTACAACTGATTGCATCTTATAATAACTGAATTTATTTATTTGAGATTTAAAAATAAAACATGGCTTACAATATTATTGGCGTCCTACATTTGCAGAATAGTTGATCAACATATCTATAAGTACAAATGAAAGATATGACATTATGTGGTATTTTTTGAAAATAAAGTTTATTGTACTAAAATGTTGTAAATGCAATTTATTAAGATCTCATGCAAAATTTTAAAAGGTTATAAGTACCCTCTCAAAACTTTTACAGGTGAGAATACACAAACTGATAGTAAACCCTTATAAAGAGAACCTCTTTAGCAAAAAATCTCCTTATAACGAACTGTTTCTAAATCAGTCAAAACTGTATCCAACACGACATTTTCAAATCTATATAAAAATTTTCTACTCTAGATATGCTCATTTCAAGGTTTTCAAGGAATAAAATGTAGTTTTTCAAGGAATTTGCTTGATAGTAAAACTACACAAATTTAAGATGCTGATGCATAAAAATTTTTATTATAGTTTCCGAGCTGCCGAAATTAAAAAAAAATTATATTTGAATAGAATAGTTCCCAAACTACATACCAGCCCAAAATGATTAACATACGTAGTCACGTAGAAGGTTAAAATTCATAAGCGCCTTTATTGGCTTATTAATGAAACATAAGCTACTTATTAAAAATCAGAAAATATATGAATGGCACTGGCACTTTTATATTTTAAGATTCAGAGTTTTGTTTTGAAATTATTAAGCTACTATATCTTGCATTTCGTTGCTCGCCATAACACTATAACTTGCTGAGAATACAGATAATAATGGTAGGCAAGAACGACTCAAGAAAACAAAGGAAAAATTTGTTACACTCCTGCTCTTGTTAATACACATCCCAAATTTGTGAATAAAGTAAACATAGGCTATGTACATTTTCATTTGCTACCAAAATACTTTCATATTTTTATTTGTGAATAGAAGCTTTCATAAAATTGCCATTTCATAAACTAATTGTGGCACATATTGAAAATAAAATTTTTAATAGATTGACCCAGGCCTGCCGTTTTTACGGATATTATCTGTTTTCACGGATATTTGAAGCTTAAAACGGACTAACGGATAAACGGCGACATTCACGGATATTTACGACGCTTCGCCGATATTTTCATATTTGAATTTCGTTCGTGTAAATATTTACATTCAACTACCTATTTGAAGTTGTCAAACCATACAAGCATCCAACAGTAAAGCAAACACTCACATTACGTGTAGCGCCATGGAACTTCCAATCGTTTAACCACAAACCAAAAACATTTACTCCCACATATAGTTTCATGAAGTACAATATCTATGATTTTGGGGGAAATGTTTTTTGTTTGTTGAGTTAAACGCTAAGAAGTGTCATGGCGTCAGTAAACATTGATATTTTTTGCCATTACAATGTTTTAGGTGCGGCATTTGTTTACAAACTTCTTACGTGATTTAAGTAGTAGTTTTGGTCTTAGCTGATTGTGATGGAGAAAAAACGAAAGGCTTCGCCGGACAGGTCACTTTATAAACAGCGTTATAGTAAATAATGGAAGCAAGATTTGAAATGGTTGAGGCGTGGCAAAACGGAATTTTGCGCCGTTTGTTTGACTTGCAACTCGGAACTGAACGTGACAAAGGGCGGCTTGAAGACGCAAGTTCATGCGAAAAACCAATGAGCTGCTGATCAGAGTTGTTCTTTGACGAGTTTTGTAACCAAACCAAACAAAATAATTGATGCGGAACTGTTATGGGCGAACTTCGTTTGTGAAAACAATTTATCTGTGGAACTCAGTGATAATTTCACCTGCAGATTATGTTACCTATGCAATGAAAACACAATTTTTCACACAGATGATTGATGAATCAACTGCTGTTACAGTCACTAGGCAGGTTGTAGTGTTAGCAAGGTTCTTTCCATCAGAGATTGTTGAAACTCCTCTGTACAAAGTAATGGCTTTGAGTGGTGCTGCAACTGGAGAAAATCTGCTGTGGAAAGGGTTTTCAGCAATCTCAAGATGGTTAAAACTGTTCACAGATTGTCAATGGAATCACCAATGTTAAATGCGCTGTTGCATTGCAGAATGAGAACATCTGCAGGTCTGGCTTTCAAGCCCACTGACGAGATGCAGAAAAGATCACAAAACATGAAAAAGTAGCTAGTTAATGATGTGAAATACATTTGTTTTTTTAAACTTGTAAATAACTTCAGTTGTATGGATGTATTTATAGTTTGTAAATAGGAAAAGCACCAAAGCCTTTACTGAAGAGAAATTTTTAAATTACTTTTCATTAGTGGTGCACCGATATGGCTTTACCGATTACCGATTCGATTACCGATTATGAGAGCAATAATCGGCAGATACCGATTCAGTTACCGATTATAATGAAATAATTTTTTTAAGTGTAATAATGCACACAAAATTTTTTATTCCCATGTGAATTTAATTACAAGAGTAGGTAAAATTGAGAATACAGTTATAATAACAGTATAAAAATATATAAAATACACTATTAAGTCATTGCAAAGAGTAAATTAAATTAACTTCTATTTATATTTGTTATTGTAAACAACTTGAACTACAGTCTAATAATTGTAATTTACAATGGGTAAGTTTTTGTTGCGGAAAACTAGCAATATTATTGACTATCACATAAGGTTGCATCGAGAAATTACCGTTTAACAATGTAAACATGTTGCTATATTTTGTTCACTTGAGTTTATATAAAAATGTTTCCGCACTTCACTTTTTTTCTCCCTAGTCGCCATCTCACTATAATTATATAAAAATGACTCAAAACCAATTCTAGCACATGTGATTTTATTAATGTTGACTGAATGTATAAAATTATAAATACTTTTTCACTTTCCACGTCACATTCAAATAACACAACAACGGATTATGTTACCAAAGACGCCCGTAACAAGTTTGTAAAACGCAGTGATAAACTCTGAAAGGTATCGGGACCACGATCTTGAACTGCTACTACGACTCGAATAGATCGATTCTCATAGAATACACTGCAACTGCTTGTGGTATTTTGATTGCGTGCCATCTATTTTACGTCTCTGGCTATAGGTAATGTACAAGGCCACTAAACAAAAGACAGAACAAAAGACGAAACGTAAATAAACGTGTAGAAAAAATGTATTTTTTATTGTTAGAGGCAATGAGATTAATTAAACTTAACGAAATATCTGTAATCTTGATATGACGGAGTTAGATGAATTTTGTAATATATACAAATATTACAGTATTTCGTCCTAAAATGTGTAACAAAATATTACACGGTAAAAACCTACTTAATTACGCCGGGACGTAGATAATCGGCAAAGTAATCGTTAAGATAATCGCCGATTACGATTAATCGGTAAGTACCCATAATCGCCGATTACGATTCATCGGTATCCGCATCGGTGCACCACTACTTTTCATTTTATTGTGATACCAACTATTAGTTTTGGAATGTAAGTGGCAAATCTTAAATTTTTTTTTACATTCATTTATTTTTTTTAAACTAATGTTTTGGAATGCAATGTATATTTAAAATTACCGCAAAAAATAAATTATGTCAATTACGGCTATAAATTTTACAGGATTTTTAAATGCTGTAAAGAGGATTTAGGAACCTTAATTTGGTGGCAGGCCTGGCATAAAGTGTCACAGTATGAAATTAATGGGAAAAATTGTTTTCCACTGCTTTGTAAACTTGCAAAGGCAATGCTTATGCTTCCACACAGCAATGCAGGGGTGGAAAGGATATTTAGTAAGCTCAACCTTATCAAGACAGCGCACAGGTCATGTCTTGAATCGCCAATGCTAAATGCTTTGTTGCATATCTCTTCTAGGAAGAATATGGCAGAATTCCAGCCAACAGAAGAAATGAGGAATAGGGCAAAACATCTGAAAAAGTGATATTTAAATACTGCCAGTGGTGAAGTGTAGGCTACGTGTGTGTGTGTAAATACTTGTATAAAGTGTTAAAAATTGAATTGTTTTGATTGAAGTATAGTTACGTACATTATGATAAAGTAATTTTCATAAAAATTGCATATTTTTTTGTATTTTTTAATGTACAGGATTTTACAGGATATATTATATTCAAAACAAGGATATTACAGGATATTTCACATTTCAATCAAGGATATTGTTTTCAAAGTGGTGGCAGCCCTGGATAGACCTATAAATTTAACAAAATTAAATACAACATAATTAAAGAATAGAAAAATAAAATATTTAAGAATGAACCCTCTTGTTTATGTTCTCAAACATTTTCAGCCAGCCAAAGTTTGTGAGTGAGCATGTTTTGACATCATACTTTGCTTGTGAATGTTTTATTTCATGTGATATATATTTTCAATGAACCTGAAGTGTTTACTGCACCTTTGTACTTTGGATAAACAATGGCGAATCCAATCCACACACCCTGCCAGCCCAAATATTAAAGTTGGCCATCTTGACACGTACAGAGTGACGTCACATACAATTTCTGAATCAGATAGGGTCACATCTGAAAACCACCTAACTGTACCAGGGCTTGAAATCGTTTTAGACCGACAAAAAACCTACTCGAATTCTTACATCTAAATGGTAAGAAAATATTTTTTCATCAGTATTGGTAGAGCCAGTTAAGTAAGCTATTAACGATTTGTGATAGGAAATAAATTTACTTATTTTTCCCCCAGCATAACATAACAGTACTGACATGAAAGAAGATAAATATCTCAAATTTGAGATCACCCACAAAAACTAGAATAACTTCTTCTGAACAGCATTTTGACGAAATTATAATCTTCATAAACTACAACTATTTTCCATTGTAGTAGCTCGTCTGTACGAACTAAAACCAGAATGAAGATTCTGGTCCTTTATGGCATCATTTACACCATAAAATTGGTCGGAAACTGCATACAAAATTCAATCAATAGAGAAAAAAAATTATTAGGTAAAAATAACATATTGTAAGCAACATCTCCGTAAGTTAGACGCACTTTGTATCTATTTAAAATCATTTTCACTCTACATCTACACCTAAAACCTTCTGTAATTGAACACTGCCATATTGACAATGCAAATGCCCAAGGACGATAAATAGTCAAGATTTTGTGGTGTTATTTTAAGACAAATTTCGGTGTAAAGAAAGAAAGATTTCGGTGTTATATGGTTTTATTTTTTTTGCTCAAAATACCCACGGCAAAATTTTCTTGCTTTTCTGTACGAGATGCAAATTTATTAAAACAAATATTAATAAACACTAAAACCTCATGATCTAATTACAATTAAGTTCATTTGCAAATTCATAGATAATTAAGTTCATTTGCAAACTGATAAATTCAAACTTTTAAATAACTACTAAAAATTTCACGACTTAATTACAATCACATACACTACAAAATTACACAATTAAGCCCTTCCAGAGTTACTATTTAGACGGTTTTATTGAAATGCTATCATAGTTAAATTTTCCGCATTTTCTGGAGTGAGACATTGTCTTCTGTCACTAACTACCAGTGAGTACCTGGAAAATGAACGTTCTGCATCAACATTTGATGTTGGGAACCAGATTGCCCTTAAACTGGCTTGAGCAAATTCACTGTAGTCCCCTTTAAGGGAGCAAAGTACCTTTGCAACATCAATTTGGCTTGTTTCTGGCAATGAAAGTTCATCCTCAATTATTTTTTTGAAAACAACATAGCCATGTATGAATGTATCAATGGGAAGATGGGAAACAAAAGGCAAGTTATGCAGAGACTTCTGTAGGTTTGCATCTTCTATGCTAACCCTACTCACATTTCTTGGGTTGAACAGCAAATTAATGGCATTAAAGACTCTTGGACTAGGATGTCGTTTAAGAGATGAGTTTTGACTCAAACGCTTATGTTTCTCACTCGCGACATGTTTCACAAGCGTATCGCGTCTCTCGTAGTCTAGCCTGCAGTTACAGAATTTGCACATTAACATTTTATCACTGAAATAAAATCCTTCGCTGGAAATTTTTTTTCGATCGGTCACTGTTAGAAACCTTCGTTTTAGGCATTATCAAAAAAATTTAATCACATAGGAAGAATTTAACCTCTTAATACGCAAAAACTTGCCGTGCTGGAAAGATCAAAACAATGGAGAATAGATGCGAATACAAACGCATACAGAATACCAACATACGCACGTGAAAATTAATACTGACATAAACATGTACTATTTATTATTTACAATCGTTACGTTAAGCAGGGTTAATTTTATTTTCGTACCCTACGTACTTTATTTTAAATAAACAGTGTGTAATATTTTAATGATTAAAAACGTAATCTTAGAAAAACATATTTTGGACGTTTGTTATTTTTGTATTTACAGAATGTGAACGGCGGCCATTGTATCATAGTTATCAACATCTTAAATTATTATGGTACACAAGATTACCGTTTAAAGAAAATATTACGTTAATTCCAAGACTTAATTTTAAAATCTATAATGAATCACCGTCACATATAATAAATATAGCTGCTAGTTACTGTCAGAAATATTTGATTGTGCTGAAGATAGTGAATTGTCTTTACAGAATGGAAAAAAAAAAACGTAAATAATCAGGATAGACGAAATTTCGTGACATATCGCGGATTTCGCACAAATTCGTTTTATTTCGTGTTTTCAAGTGGTTTTCGGTGTTATTTCGTTTTATCGCGCATTACCATATAATCGTGCCTCTAACCATAAAGGTATTCAATTGTGTGGTGATCAGCCACCAATTTTTAATATGGCAGTACTCGTTAAAATTAACCTAAGTTGACTAAACCACTTCAAAGCAGAACTGCCACCAATTAGCAAATGGTAAAAACTATTACTGGTCTTTTGTTAATTTATAATAAAATTCTAATATCATAAAAAGTCTGGCTATGACAACCTGTAAAACTAGCAGACATATCTACGAGTGATAATGAAATTCCACCGACGAGTAATTCAAGCATAATTCCAAGTTTTTTTCCCACCTTAAAAAATTAATGCATATTTCTCGCTTTTCCCAAAATTCAAGGCTGGTGGCCACCCTAACTGAAAGTACTTTTAATGTTTTTGGTTAAGAATTACCTATTCTAAGCTAACCTAACCTCAAATTTGATGTTAAAATGAAAAAATCAGTAGTACTGAAGTAGGAATCACTTAATATAATAATGTATAAC
This sequence comes from Bacillus rossius redtenbacheri, assembly GCF_032445375.1. NCBI lineage: Eukaryota > Metazoa > Arthropoda > Insecta > Phasmatodea > Bacillidae > Bacillus > Bacillus rossius. The sequence continues at coordinate 293,755,159 of NC_086330.1, read as the reverse complement.
CACATTCAGTCTGTAATTTAAATTACAAATAATATAAACTATAATTATTTACTTCTGTGTTTATTGGAGGTTGCCAGTATTATAAGTTGGGATTACCCGATTTTGAACGCTAGTTTCACAAGTCACTCACTTCATTCAGACGCCCTTTCAGATTTGCTGATTATATAATCATGCCACACACTTCATAGCACACTGTTGTTTTTCTCTATTTTTTTTTTTTTAGTTTTTTTATTTTTAAATGATTCCCGATGCAATTTTTTTCCCCCACCGGCATCACAACATGTGCGGTCATTTCATATACTGTATTATGTTTAATATTAACACATAAGCCCTAACCCTTTGTATTTTTATCTCTATTAATCCACATAAACAGGTAATCTTCAAAATGATTGTAAATAAATTCAGTGTTGAATTATTTGACGAGACATACCCATCAAAATAAATGGCAGTGTAGTAAAATTAATGCCGTTCAAGATTAAAATATGTGTTTTCAAACAATTACTATCGATTCTCCTGAAACTACTGAGTAAAGGCTATACAACTTGTACGTAAAAATGTGTAAATATGGCTTTTATCATTATTAAACTATGTATTTACTGAACAAACCCTGAGAATCAACAAAAAGGAAAATCAAGCAAATTTTGTGATGGTAAACGTTTCAGAACTTTTTGAAGTAAAAGCAGTATTTTTCTGTTTCACTTTTGTTAACACAGGAAGAAATTCCAGAAATAGGTTGTGTTTTTCCTGACATTTTCAAGAAATTCTGACCGTTTTGAATTACCTGAATTTTCTCATTTTTCTTGGTTTTGTAGTCTTGTAGCAACCATGAAGATGTAAACTCCATTACAACAAAGGGGTAAAATATTATTTTTCTTTAAAACTGTTTAAAATTATAAATATTGATAACTTATGTAGAAAGTGAAGCCTCCAATATGAATAGGTTACATCATTACTTGTCTCTAATATGGAATACTTCTTAAAATTCTTTTTATATCAAGACTCAATTCATGTGCCAAAATGCCCTGCAATTTCACGTGTTATGTCCATAAATAGTGGAAAATTTGATACTTTAAAAAGAATACCTTTGTTTTGTTCCACCCCTTTATAAAGAACTTCTTTATACCAAAGATACAAAATGTTGGTTCCTTCAGTTTTGTTATATAGAGAGGTTTTACTGTATTTACAACATTTTAGTACAATAAATTTTTTCGAGAAACGGCACTCAAGTTTTCAAATATAGCAGGTTATTAAACACGATGGTAATCCCCCAAAACTATAGTTTCTCATTCCACAACCAAACATGGCAGTTCACGAGAAAAGTATCTAAATCCTCACCTCCTCTTCTCCAGTCTCCGGCGTGTCCCCTGCCTCCGCTGCATCGTCTTCGTCCTCGTCTTCGTCATCATCATCCTTCGACGACGACTTTGCTTCCGCATCGCGCTTCTTTTTCTCCTCCTCATCCTGTTCATCCTTCATTTTTTTCTCGCCCTCCTGGAACAGAAGAGACAGGAATGAAAAAGAATGCAACATCTACTACTTCAGAAAATGTTTAACACATGGCAGGAAGGGAATTGGTTTGAATAAATAAATGAATGAATGTGATTAATATGGGGAGGTATAAACCATGAGCAGGGTGGCCACTCTTTTGGCAAAACCATATTCCAGGTTTTTTTGCAGTATTTATTAATAGTTTTTTTTTTTTTGATAAATTTAATCAAATGTTATTACGTTGATAAAAATAAAGCTAAAAATGCTGGTTATCAGAGCTAATAAAACCAAGTATACTATTTAACACTACATATTAATTATTAAATATAATAAATACATTATACAATAAATAAAAAGTATTCCAGTAAGACAATTTATATAACATATATGATAAATGTGTTTTTACTGAACATAATTTAGAAGCTCTTGTATACTGTTGAAACTAAGCATGAAAATGCTTCTACTTTGAGTGACATTTTGACAATCTGCAAACTGTAATGCCTGAATTCCCACGTAAAACTGCAATGTTGCATTACTCATTAATGGCCGATGGCTCATGGTCTGTACTTTTTAGGAATAGCTTTATAGTGGAGGACAAAAAAAGTCACCATCCAATAGTGTAGTTTTAACATTATTTGGTTTTATTCTGCAACTGAGATCCCGTAGTTTTTCACTTGTCAAATCACTGTACTACAGTAGAACCCGTTTATAGTGAACCCGCCTATAATGAATTTCCGTTTGTGAATTTCCGTCTCAGTCCCGGCAAAATGATGTGAGGTTATGTATTAATTTATTGGATATAGCGCACAACTTTTGTCAATGTTGATACGTTTTCCCGTGTACCACGAACAAATTTTGCCGACATAATGTACATTTATCTCAAATATTTTCATATAATTACAAGTTTTTTCACAAAACGTCTATTCTGGATCACATTGAAGTTTTTCTCCGCAATACGCTACTCGATTGTCCACTGTTCATATTATAAACAAGTCTTATTCGAGTGGCCTCGGTAGGCTACGTGTAGCCATAAATGGTGATCAGTTAGGTGAAAATAAAAAATAGTTTTCCCTGCATAGTTAAAGAATGGGCGAACGCGTGTACATTTAATATGTTATCAAAATTAAACAAATTACCACCACACAAATACGTATGTACATTATAGCAGCAAATTCAATATTTTTACGTCTCATTTTTATCGTTCACGTTTTGGACATTTTGATCGAGTAAGGTTCGTAAGACTACCACTAGATAGAACTCTGTGGACTAAATTTTTCCATAGAAAGTGCAAAAATTTCGTTCCAGCTTTAGCAACTGCGAAAGTAAATGATACGTAGAGATCTTTGATGCGCCAGACTTGTTATCTTTCGTTTATTTTTTTTGACTGTAAAAAGAATTTTGTGTTATTAAGCTGCAAATTTGCTTCAATAAGAAATACGTACATAAAAAAATGTGAAAACGCGGAAAAAAACGTAAGGCATTATCTGTGCGAGATAAACGGGACATTATAGGTTTGTACATGTGTAGTTCATTAAAAATAATATATGCATTTGCTCATAAAACTGTTGCTTTGAGTATTTTCATTCGTTCTTTTCTTGGCTTAGGCCTATGTGTAGTTAAGATTTTGCTTTTGAGTATGTATTGCCAATATAAAAGTTTTCCCAGATATAAAGTTTCCCCTCTATAGTGAACATATAAATGACTCCCTTCAGATTCGTTATAACAGGGTTCTACTGTATTTAGTTTTCAGTGGTGACTTCTGTTTATTACTACCTTCTGTGAAACTCTTCAGAAGTATAAGCAAAAAAGAAACAATAATTCCCTTACTACCCGCTAAACCAGTTCTATCAGGTGTCACATTCAGGGATAGATTTTAAGGATTTAAATGGACTGTCCAACGGACAGGTATAATTGGACACTTACCTGTCCGTAGCTAATTCCACATGTCCAGCTTACGTTAAAAAAATTACTAGTTATAAACTTGATATATGCTTAAGAACATCACTGTACTCAAAACAAGTCAGTTTTACACTATTTTAATATTAATAATGGTAATGGAGTTTTAAATATTGATTTAAGTGTTTTGCACAAACCACTGGTTTAATGTGTCTGAACTACTATCAGATTAACTGTCATCAGATGCATCTTCCTCATCTTGCTGCAGCCTAGCTACGCACTTTCTGTATGGGGGCTGAAATAGTCTGCACTTTCTCTTACCATGATTACACCAAATTTCAATAGCCGGGGTAGGATCAAAATCACAGCCACTACTTGATTTCATCTGGATACGCATCAGTGATGATAATGTATCATCAAGTTTCTTGCGCCAGTCCGTTTTGGTAGACTTCATCAAAGAAAATCCTCTTTCACAATCTACTGTGTGAGCAGGCAGAGACAACACAAGATCCACGAGTGAAAGAATATTAACAAATTTTTTCTTGTGTCTTGTGTTTATTTCCCCCCAACTGGCTTTGTACACAGGAGTACAATCCTGGTGAACAACAATTTTCAGAGCTATCCATTCTGGCTCCACCATTTCACACTGAACATTATTGTTCACAAGGTATCTTGAAAAAGTCTAATAAATTGATGAACGCCGGCTGCAAGCACAAAAAAGGATGACTCATTGTCCCGTTACGCTCGTTGTCCCGTTACGCTTTGTCTCATTATGCTCAACGTACGCTTGCGCTGCATGTATCTCTCTTCCACTCGATTAGAACAACCATCAATTTGACTTTTTCGAGGCACATTAAACTTGAAACACTCCCATTCGTTTCCTACTTTTCCTATCGTCCTATCCTTAACAGAATAACACAGATTGGAAGAAGTTAAATAGCAAACATGTATAAAAGTTAAAGTTAAAATAATCTGTTCGTTTAAGTAATAAACATATTTGAATTAATGAGTGCAAATAAAAGTAAATTTATCAATTAAATTGTAGACTTAATTTCACTCCTTTTTATCCATACAAAATAGTGATAAGTCAATAAAAATGATTCAATTTTATTCTTAAAAGTATGCAATCATTTCATAAATGTTTTGCTATGACGTCATGTTAAACTATCGTCCGTAAACCTACTTTACAGACAACCAAAATTTTTTTTTCGGCGGCTTTGAAGCGCCACTTACAAATCGCCACATTGCTGCACAAACTACTCTAATGTATAATATTAAAATATTGAGCGCCTTTGCATCGTAAACACCTGTCAAAATAGACACGTTAATTGTTTAGGGTGCCAGTTCTCACGTGAAAGGAATGAGAAGGGAGGAATGTGAAGAATTTGTGTCGGGTGTAGGGAGGGAGGGAGGGAGGGAGGGAAAACTGGTTATCACTGCCACATGGCCGCCCGCACACACGCACACACACTCACACTCTTTCGCCTCTCTGGCTGGTTTATTTTTAGATTTCCCCATCTCCCCCTTCTACAACAGCCTTGCTAGCGCCACGCCGGTGGGCCGGTGGAAGTCGGTGGGCCGGTGGAAGTCGGGCCGGTGGAAGTCGTAGAAGAGAAAGGGAGGGGTCAAGAACGCGGAGTAGAATAACTGCGCTGTAAAAAACTCCCGGAAGGGTCGCACCATACTTTATTACTCAATAAATCGGCATAAAATGTGCAACCCTTGACCCTTAAGCGGGTAAATACGGTACTCCTGACGGACTTATGTGGGCTACTGAATGTTACGTTGAAATTTAATAGTAACCTGTCCCCCCCGGACAGGCACGTTTCGTTATATACCTGTCCGGACGGAAATTTGCCTGTCTCGGACAGGCGGACAGGCGTTAAAGTCGAACCCTGGTCACATTTCACATCCACTGCATAGATTCACCAGTAAACAATGTTCAAAAACTGTATACATAACGCAGCTTGCAGGCATGGTGTGCAATTTTTCAACTACGCTCTTTTCAAACTTCCTATACAAGTAATTCCTGATGACTCCCAAAAATTCACACGTTTCTCAAAGCAACAAAAAATTCACGGCTAGTTCGAAGTTTTCCCAATTTTCTCAGACGGGTCTGAAGACATCTTATTTTCATCAGTTTTTAGGTCAATACAATCATTACTTTCAAAATTTGACTTTTACAGCATAATTTAGTGGAATGCCTTAAGTAAACAGTGAGTTATTGGTGTTTAATTTTGAATTCTTTTTTGAGAATGACTAACTGTAAAAGTAGTATCAACAGACACTTGGTCTTGAAAATCAATTACTGTGTGAGCTGTACTCTAACAAAGGTAAATTTTCAATATTAAATGTTAAAATTGGTAATGCCATAACAACTGATGAAACCACCTGCTGAGTTCACATCCATCCCCCTTAACATATGACATTGTGGTTATTGAATTTTGATGAGAGGTAATTAAATAAGATTGAGAATTAAGGGTATCAATCCAGGGTAAACGGATGAAACGGAGAAAACCCGTCAAATCACATAATTGCGCACCCTACCAGGAATTGAACTCGGAATGCCTTGGGAGACGAGGGATCTGACCACTCGACATGCAGACATGGGTTTAACAAGCAGAATATAGCATGAAAAAATTGTCGAGGAGATACCACTTCAAAATTTAAAAAAAATGGAATAATACAGAACACAGTGGAATTACTTAGAAAGTACTTGATCTAAAGGTGTTTCTCAGTTCAAAGGCACTCTCACACATAACAATTTTTATTTTTCACTTTCGTCATTTTAGGTTGTTTATTTTTTTTTATTTTAACTAGTGGTTTCGTAATTTTATATTTGTATTAATGTTTCTGTTTACCGGAATGAAATCGTATTACGTCTAAAATAGTTTCATCAAAATATCAAGACAAAAAACAGTGACGTAATTATCAGGGACAGCTGCGATTGGCCAGTGCGTCACTTAGAGGCAGGGTTACGCTACAGCCCACAAGAGATGGCAGCACCATCAGTTCTCTTTCCTGTGACATATAAATGGTGAAAATGAGATTAAATTGAATAATTTTATTTTCTGATGTTTATTTGAGGTCCACAATATTAGGGGAATTTTACATGGGCACGTAGTAATACAAAATTATGGTAATAATTTTGTCATTTAGTTCACGTTACATGTTGGTTGTTTTGTTTAGTTGTTTAGTAAACATGACTGAAGAAAAGATGCATATTTGGAACTACTTTGCTAGAAGCAATGATAAACTTAGTGCTAAATGCAAGACACGCAATAAAACTCTGAAAACAAGCTACGGCAGCACATCTGATCTCATAAGGCACTTGACTCAACATCCAACTGTAAAGTTGGAATATGTGACACTGCAAGAATTGTTAAGTTCACAGCCCGTTACAGCAAATTCTTCACAACCAGGGGCCTATTCCACCAATAAACTTTGCAACTTTTCACTTTGCATATAACTGAACAGTGCAAAGTAAATGTGTTCCACCAAAATTTTTAACCTCTTTGCATTCCTACAGCCAGTCTGCAAAGTCTTTGCCTTATTTAATTTATTGTTTACATTACTGTTGCCTAGTTTGTAGGTTATCGAGTGCATGATGAGTAAAAAAATATAAGTTGTGCATAATAAATTAGCAGTATTAGAACTTATAAAAGAAAAAAAAAGATATATTATTTGCAAGTTACTCGAGTACAGTAACACAGAAACAAAAGGAGAAGGAATGGACTGACGTTCTTTTAAAAGCACAATCGCTTCTGCTTGCGGGGGCTGATAAGTAGAGGTACTCGAATTTCGTTAATGACGAAATCGCTGAATTTTACTAACGATTTTGGAACTACATTCTAAGCACTTACAAATGTGTTTCCAAATGCCTATTTTGTTTTTACAGCATTTCGTTTTCACAAAATAACTGGCGATGCCGCGAAATTCATTACTATTCGCGATATGAATATTAAGTTTCACAATAATACTTTTGCCGCAAAACACATTCGTTTAGTAAACCAAAACATTGTAAGCCATCTTTATTATGAGATGCGCCATAGATAAGTTTAAGCAAAATAAGTACCACACACTCGGCCTGAAAGCGGCAACCATTTATCAGCGTTCCTAGCGGGATGTGGATGAAGTTAGCAGTTTGGCCATATTCGTTTCCGTTGTTGTATTGCTAGTAAATAATAAGAGAGGTTATGGGATTTTAACGTCGCAATACGCCAGTCATGCGAAATGACCAAATGATGTTTAAAAGATCCTACGTTCCATGTAAATAGTTAAATGTGAACGAAAATAGGTAGTTGCGGTTTGTTTTGTTTGAAGTTTACTTGGTTTACTTGATACTTCACAATGCCTAAGGTCGTATCAGTGTTTCAACGAGCTAAAGAATACGAGCATGAAGGATTCATTGTTTTTAATAAAGAAAAGCAGATAATGATGTGTAAATTTTGCAATACGGTAGTAGATTGGAAAAGGAAAGATACCTGTGAAAAACACCGCAAACAGCCAGTATCTCGTTTAGAGAAGAAAAAAAGTCAAACATCACCATCAGGTTGTGGAATCAAAAGGCAAGTGACACTCGAGGATAATATTGTTCTCCATAAACGAGCAAAGGAAATTAAAGTCAAATTTGCAAGTGATACAGTGTGTGCATTTGTTTCTGCAAATATTCCCCTAGAGAAGCTAGATCACCCAGCTGTGAGGGAATGATTAAATGAATACATGAAAGGTAAGTCAAGGAAATGTGTTACGGTTCTAACGTCCTAATAAACACAATTTGATGGGAAAGAGGCCGGAAAATGTGTAGTAAAACAAAATTATAGTAAATTAAAAAAAAACCTTTTGAGTAGGGATGGGTCAATCCAATTCTCCGATTCCTCAATACCACCGATTATTAAAAAATTTTGGTACTCAGTATCGGGTACTAAAAAAGGGCAAGGTAGGTTAGGTATCGGTTAAGTTAAGCAAATACAGTAGAAATATATTTTCATCTGAGCTTTTCTTACATATTTTAATATATCTTACCTGCCGTATGCACATAAAATTCCTAATGCTCATTATTATGAAATATCAAATTTATACGAATAAAAAATAAAAACAATGTTACGGGTATGTGTAACCTCTTATTAAAACTCCACGATCGAAGAACATTATTCCTCACTCATGTATTAGACGTAAATAAATTGTAAAAAGACTAATTAATTTTATTTACAGTTAAGAAAAGTCCATTGTTTTTTGTGAAGAAAGTGACGGTTATGAAACGAGATCACATCACGTGTCGTCACCATTTTAGTTGTGATCCATTCAAGGATGATGGTCTTCACAAAACCTCTGGTGGCCATAAAACAAAGTCAAGTTGAAACGTATCGATTCGTTGCGTACGGGACAAATTGTATAATGAAAGCAACAATCGATTTTAAAGAATTCTCTGGCCATACCGTCAACAGAGGCTCGTGTTTATTACTTGCAAAGGAAAACAGTAATTCACCCTCGTGCTATTGAGGTTACCGTGAATTGTTTCGCATATGCTATTTATTTGGCACAAATCTTGTTTTGCTAAAACTATTTTCAAGTGTTTTGCTAGTTTGTTAGTAAAACGAATGTTCGCCGAATGTCGTTTCAAATTACGTGGCGAATGGTCTGATATTGTATCAACATGTCTAAAGTTTGGGAACATTTTCGCATCAATAGTGAAAATGAAAAATATGCAATTTGTAATCATTGTAGTGCGCAAATTTCACGGGGCGGTACTTCCAAATCTACAACCAATTTAATGAAGCATTTGAAATCTCGGCACACATTACTACCAGAAAAAACAGTGTTTGCAGAAAAACAAACTTTTGTTTACAGCACTGTCACCAACAAAGTCAAAAAGTACCACAGAAAAAAGTAGTGCTACCTTTGAACCCATTTTGAACAAAGATGTTATGTTATCAGCGTTATCGCATGTTAAAGAACCCTGTCTAAATGTTAAACTTTTTTGTGCACAGCCTAGTACTAGCAAACAATCTTTACGTGAAGATGCTTCTTCACTGGTAGTTGAAAAAAAAAAACCTTCCAAAATATTGTACCTTTTTCTGCACATCCCAGTACTAGTAGACAAAAGCATGTGACCTGTCAACCAACACTACACATTTCTTGTCAGAAAAATCAAAATTTAAGCCAGGGAATAAACGTGCTGAAAAATTTAATTGTCTGATAGCTCAAATGATTTGTCTTGATCAACAACCTTTCAGCATCGTAGAGAATGTAGGTTTCAGGCAGCTGGTACAGGCGCTAGAACCACGGTACACAATACCGACACGGAAAACATTTTCGAACAAACTTATCCCTGAAATGTATTAAAACCTGAAAGAAAATGTTATGTTGGAATTTTTATGTAGAATATGCCACATTTAGGCACAAGGTTTTTTATTATGCATGTAATAAAAAAAGTTTTTATTATGCGTGGCTAGGACTTGTGTGCCTTATAGTTTATTTGTTTGAACGAGGTCATTGCCCAGCGCACGATAATGGACGCGGAAGATTGTAACTGTAAACAGCTGGGAGCTGGGCAAGGTCACACGCACACACGGCGTGTTGTTCTCGATCGCGTGCCGATGCCACATTCTACTCGCGCGATGTTGCCACATTGCAGTTGCCTGCCTTCTGTTCACTTTTAACACAAATGCAGAGGCTGTAATATTTAGCTTAGTACTTTTTTGGGAATTCTTTACGATTTGTTACAGTTTGAAAGGAAAAGAAAATACGACTAATTATTTTTTTTTCATGCAGATTTGCAATAAAAACATTTTTTTCCCACCATGGTATTCTAAAAATAAGGGTGTGGGTCTTACCCGGGGGCGAGTGGTACGTGGGTTTATACGGTAAATGCCACCAGCAACAAAATATTGGTTGGCTAACACGCAACGCAAGCCAACTACATGATCGTAGAGTAAATGAGACTGGCGAAGAGCGTAGACACTGTTTGGAAGAAAATCGAAGAATTTCTCAAGCACAATCCATTATGACCTAAACAATGGATACAGTCGAGTTCAACTTGCTCAGTTGGAGCCTACACACAAAACAATTTGGAACGGTGACAAAACAGACTGCCAAATATGACATTACGACAAACGTTTGGCGTTCAGATATGATCCAACAGTCAATTATGCCACGGATGTATCAGTTGACTTTGGAACAATGAGTACTCTATTGTCAACATTGCAGTTTTTTGAGATTCCTACGTGAAACACCAGGATTATGATGAGCAAGCGGAAAGGTCAAATTACCACAATTAACACCACCACCAGAGCCACTGGCATCATTGCTTTCTGGCCAAGAAATTCTATCGAAGCATTTCTTGCAGAATATACAAACGTACAATTCCTTTCAAATGACATGCATAGGGGGCAAATATTATCAAAGAACATGTTTTCAACCCAACTTTTAAGGTGAATTCTTTTTTACTGCATCACACAACGTTTGACTGAGGCTCAAATAAAGTATTTTACAGATTTCACAGATTCATCAGCAAGCGGTTGCAATGAACTCATTAAAAACACCAACAAATGATAATCAAAAATACTAATTTCAAATTATTTCATTAAATTCATTATTTTACTAAAATTTTGTTTTCATCTCAAAACAATTTAAGAAAAGATTCAGCTTTAGTTTACATGACAAATTAGTTATGTTTGTCATGTTTAACGTACTTTAATTGTCCTGATTTTCAAAAATCGGTGGCAATGACATCTCCCCTTGCAACTGAATTCACTTAAAAGTGTCTAATTAGAACTCACTAAAGTTTTCTTCCAGACATCCTCCCCAAACTTCTTGGCGTACTCCGGATCGTCCGTGATGAGGACGTTGTCGAAGATGGTCCCGGACTTGACCTGCCACAGGTCAAAGCCAACAGCGCAGATCTCGTCCTTCTTGTAGAGCTCCGGCTCCGGCGCATACTCCGGGTTGTCGATTTCCGGGTGCACCCATGCTCCCTGAGAACCGAGTCAAGGCTTGACCAGTGTCCAGCAGAACCACAAAACAGAAGTCACTGACCAAACATATAACATTGCTAAACAAAACAAACTAAATGAATTTTTGCACTACTTGGGAACATATTCACACATTCACCCAAATGCAAAACAAATATTTTTTTGCAAGCTTTTAGCACAAAAATCCAAATTCATCTTGCAATGGGGTATAAAGATTAGATTCTCATTGTTCCATTTTTTTTTTCCTGCTTGCCACATAAATTAATGCTAAACTTCATCACATACAATAACAACTGTGGTATAATTAAAAAATCCCTTTCGGCACAGCCTGGACGCGTAGGTAGATTTCAAAGTACGTACAGTAGAACCCGTTTATAGTGAACCCGCCTATAATGAATTCCCGTTTATTGTGAATTTCCGTCTCAGTCCCGCCAAAATGATGTGAGGTTATGTATTAATTTATTGGATATAGCGCACAACTTTTGTCAATGTTGATACGTTTTCCCGCGTACCACGAACAAATTTTGCCGACATAATGCACATTTTTCTCTATATTTTCATATAATTACAAGTTTTTTTTTCACAAAACGTCTATTCTGGATCACATTGAAGTTTTTCTCCGCAATACGCTACTCGATTGTCCACTGTTCATATTATAAACAAGTCGTATTCGAGTGGCCTCGGTATGCTACGTGTAGCCAGAAATGGTGATCAGTTTGGTGAAAATAAAAAATAGTTTTCCCTGCATAGTTAAAGAATGGGCGAACGCGTGTACATTTAATATGTATTCAAAATAAAAAATAAATTACCGCCACACAAATACGTATGTACATTATAGCAGCAAATTCAATATTTTTACGTCTCATTTTTATCGTTCACGTTTCGGACATTTTGATCGAGTAAGGTTCGTAAGACTACCACTAGATAGAACTCTGTGGACTAAATTTTTCCATAGAAAGTGAGAAAATTTCGTTCCAGCTTTAGCAACTGCAATACTAAATGATAAGTAGTGATCTTTGATGCGCCAGACTCGTTATTTTTCGTTTATTTACTTTTGACGGTAAAAAGAATTTCGTTTTATTAAGCTGCATATGTGCTTCAATAAGATAGTGATGGGCAGAACGGATCTTTTGACCGAATCGGTTCTTTTGGATCAGTGCCGTGAAATGATTCGTTCAGAACGATTCGTTCATCTCGGTCAATTCGTTCTTTTCTGTGTATAGGATCTGGCTCTTTTATCAGGTGTCGTAACTCGTTCATCCTTTAGAGTATTACGTACGTGTTTTTGTATTTGAATTTGAACATTGCTTTCCGTAACCAGTGAATCACAGTTGCGTATATGAAACAAGATTATTTATATTTTATTACTTTTTAAGTTACAAATATTAATATATAGGCTATTTACACTCTAGTGACAGTAAAGTGTTTACATGTAGACCAACACATTTAGAGAAAAAAGACAAAAATTTAATACTACTACTGCGATTCAGTATGAAGAGAAACAAATGAAGTACATTAATTAACCCAAAAATGGTAAATGTGAACATTTGTAGTTACTTTCCCTGTTATTTTTTAATTCATACTGGTTTTTTTTTTTAGTTTTTTATTTCCAAATTTGTGTATGTGAATGTGAAAAAGCAATTTTAAACCACTACTTAACAGTTGACATTTTCAGGTATAGATACTTTTCATGTTACCCTATTTTATTTGATCAGTTATCGTTTGCTCTTGTGAACATGCACACGCTGTGATTACTAATTCTTCAGACTCCTGACGTCATGAATCATTTCACGAACGAATCGGACCGGGCGCGTGGCCGGTTCTCTCATCTCGTTCTCTCGTTCTCTCGTTCTCTCCGCGTTTTCGTTCTTCCGAATCTTTCAAGGTACCGGCTCTCAAAGAGCCGGTTCTTTACATCGCGAACGAATCGCAAGATTTCGTTCTCTCAAAGATTCGTTCTTTTTGAACGAATCGTTAACGAACGACCCATCACTACAATAAGAAATACGTACATAAAAATGGGTGAAAAACGCGGTAAAAAACGTAAGGCATTATCTGTGCGAGATAAACTGGACATTATTGAAAAGGTAGACTTTAACCCCACTGTCCCGCACGTGTTAATAGCAAAGGAACTGGGAATTACAACATCCACATTAAGTACAATATTAAACAAACTGAACAATCTTCTTTCTCAAGCTGCGAAAACGTCACAGAGTATTAAATGCCTGAAAAAAGGATAATACGCCGATGTCCAAGAACCATTAGGTAATAGAAAGTTTGTACATGTATAGTTCATTAAAAATAATATCTGCATTTGCTCATAAAACTGTTGCTTTGAGTATTTCCATTCCTTCTTTTCTTGGCTTAGGCCTATGTGTAGTTAAGATTTTGCTTTTGAGTATGTATTGCCAATATAAAAGTTTTCCCAGATATAAAGTTTCCCCTCTATAGTGAACATATAAACTACTCCCTTCAGATTCGTTATAACAGGGTTCTACTGTATTTATTCTGGAAATATTTTGGAAACATCTATATACATCTGAACGTTTTAAAAACCTACTGTACATAACATTTATTTTCGCCAATATTACAAAATAATTTATTAAATATGTGATCATTTTAAATGCAGGGAAAGTATTATGTATACCCTCTTTTATCGTATAATCGTCGCACCTATATTTTAGAGCGTCAAAATTTGTATAAAAAAACTCTCTAGTAATTGACGGATGATGTTTTTGGCCCCGCTGTTAGATTCCAAGCGCTTTGTGCGAGTATTTTTTCCATATAAAACTATGCCTTTTAAAGTAGAAATCTAATATTTATTCGGACATTACCATTTATTTAATTAACGAAAATACAAAGTTGTCTGATGTGTAAATTTTATTTTAAAGACTTTTTAAACATTATAACCTTTATCTATTAGTTTGCGTCACCACGGCGTACCACTTACAAATATGTAGGCAGCAATAGTTGGCATCATTCGTGTTTGGTTATGTTGCTTCCCGTATAGAGCGCGCACACATAGTCGAATATCGATATCTGCCGATTGCATGCAACGCGCACTCTCTGTCGAGTGCCAAGTTAACTACACTTGATGGCCCGCACTCTTTCGTGGTGTATACTACGATAGTTATACGATCATTCAGGCTCGCATTGGGATCACAGATTTTGCTTTGAAGAAAGGTTTTTATTGCATGACTCATTAATTTTAATTGTTTGGAGTGCTCTTTTATACTTCACTTTTTAAACAAATGAACCATCCATGAATGGGTTTTGTTTTTATGAATAACTTTGCCTAACAAATTTTTTTTTTTTCTGCATAAACGTCGCACCCCTACTTTTCAAACTTGATTTTAGTATAAAATGTGTGACGATTATGCGATAAAACACACTATATGGTTTACAAACACTTTGAACAAAATTGATGGTGTGAATAGGAACAGTTATGATTTTTGTCCTCCAACACCATGTTTTTTCCCACCTTATGCAGTTATGGTTGGTTGTGTCAAAAATGTTTTAGACAAAAGATTTTGGTATTACTCCTACGAGTTATAATATGTTCAAACGGAAGTGATATTTATCAGATTATAGGAATTATTGCGATTTTTCTGTTTTTTAAAAATCCCTTCTCCATTTCTACCCCTTTGGGTAACGAAATCAACCGAGATTTCCCCAGTTTATATTTTGAATCAGTTTGGAAGTGATTTGTGAACAATTACGGCAGTTATCGTGTCCACAAAATTGTAATATATATATAAACTTTTGAGTTGACAATGGTTTTGAGGCTATGGACCATGAAACGAAAAACTATTGTTACGAACGCGAGAGACAAGACCACGATGAGCACCAGGTTCGGAGTAGGCTGGATGCCACTGATGTAACACCGTCCATTGACGTAAGGCATGCCACACATGCCTGGCCGGATTACAAGGATCCTCTCTACCCCCCTCCCCCGTAATCTCCTGCCTCCGACTGTTATCACCTTAAGCGACCTGGGAATTCTGGGCTTACAGAGGCTGTCGCGCGGAGTGAAGTTAATAAACATCGCCATTCTCGATGTTTCGGGCATCAGGTCGGCCCGGGATGATGTGACTCGTCACAGCCGCTCTCGTAGGTTCGAGAAGGGTGCCACAAGTACCTAAACAGCGACACCAGCCTCCATGGGAGTTCCGCGACAGTTCCGAGCACATTCTGAGCTAGTTTCGAGCGCATTCTGAGAGTTCAGAGATTTTCGTGAGTGAAGTGCGACATTGGCGAAGTGGGCGAGAGACCTCCTCGAGTGTGGCGCAACGCAGAGCGACGGGATAGAGAGAGTGAGACTGTGTATGGACAGGCGCAAGGTAAGAGGCAAACCACTTTGAGCCTAGCTCCAGTGAGAAGTGCAAACTGTGGAACTTGAGAGGCATTTAAGTGCCAGTGACTGTGATTGGACATTTTTAAGTATAATATTTATTAGTAATGTAAATATTAGCAATTAATAAAACTGTAATAAAACTTAATTGTGCTAACCCTTACAAATCCAGTTCACCCACATTCAATTGTAACATTATATAAAAAATGTTCCGGCAGTCACGCCATTGTAACGGCAACAATAGGTAGTATTTCTACGAAATCCACCTAATAATAAAAATACTTAATAACTATAGTATAATTAAATAAAGTTAAACTTAACATGTATTTGTAAACAAAGAAGTAGTCATGGAATATTAACAATATCAGCTGCAATGTAACAAAACTGGTTAACTTCCTAGATAAACTAAACCAAAAAGTATTTTCTTACATCTCACTTTGAGGCACCATCACAGATGGAATTCAGTCTAACTTGCCACAATACAGGAACAATGCTAAACATAATTGGAACATCAGCACTGCAACAAAACCTGAACTCAAATTCTATACGCATGACAAAATTTAAGTGTGTCACACAGGATAAGTATTTTAGCATTTTATTTCAATTATAATATCCAAATATTTCCTTGATCATGCCCCTATTATCCCAGGAAGTAAAAATACCTTGAAATTCAAAGTCTTCCTGTCTTTCCCTGATACTGAAAACCCTAGTGCAATTAACACCTCATTTACACAGGAAGCATTAGATACGATAGGGTGTGAGATGGAGAATGGAGCAATAAGTCAGTGTGCAGGCCACAAGCTAATGACAACTTGCATAAGGTTTGAGTGCTACTCCGCCAGGTATCATGGGGGACAGACAAGTGATGTAACGACTACTACCGTGGCCCCACAAGCCCTCTAAGCTACACCACTCGTAGCTTCCCGACACTGAAGTTTTTAACTGTTTACAGTAGTGATAGAACAAATCACCACAGTCTCGGATTCAATTATAAACTTGAATCACAGAGTACAGCCAATCTACCCATTCTAAATAAGGTTTAGGGGTTCAAATATTAAATAATCTATACTAAATAAAAAAATATTAACAATAGTGTTGAAACACTCAATTATTAAATGGTTGTTCCTTAATATAAGTTTTAATAACTATATACATGTTGCAATTTAATATCTGTAATTATTTATTTAATTAAAATTATCTTGAAAAATATTAAAAATATGGTTATGAAAAAACACAAATAGATTTAGTTCAATTCCACTAATTGAAGATTTCTTTGTTTATCCACAGCTAAAAACTGAATTACAGTATTCAGAATCTGAATGATATGCAGTCTGAATTGGAATCTGGTCATCCCTGCTATTAAATGCAAAATTATGAGGGAAACGTACGAGCACAAGCTGACTCTCACCTTGTAGTTGGGATTGTCTATCTGCTTGGGCTTCCACTCGCCCTTGAAGTCGGGGTTGTCGATCATGGGCGGCTCCCACTCGCCGTCCATCTCGTCGTCCCAGTCCTCCGGCTTGGTGGCGTCTGGGTCAGGGATGTGCTCCGGCTTGTCCCAGTCCTCGGGCTTCTTGTCGTCGGGGTCATCGATGGTGGCGCGGTCGTCCCAGTCCTCTGGCTTCTTGGCACTCGGGTCCTTGATCTTCTTGGGCGGCAGGAAGTCCCAGTCCGCCTCCAGCTCCCCGGACTCCACCTTGGAGTTGTCTATCAGCACCTGCCGACACCACATCTCCGTCAGCCCTCCGAGATCTCGACTGCACCACTACACCGCCATCGACCCTCCGCTGGACGCCCAACCCCAACAACATTGCTACTTGTTTTTCAGGGTCGTTTATGGGAGGGTTCACACCCAAGGAGTTCCCTTCCATGGTTCTGCAATCTTGCCACTTGATGGCTATAGAACCACTGAAGGACTTGCTAAATTCATAGGTCTGTCACTATTATTTTTCTTATGTACTTTAAATCAATTCATGTTGTTTTGTTGTTTTTGAATTCATACACAGAATGTCACATATACCTGGTGAACCAACCTCAAAATTTTTACAGGACCTTTTAATAAAATTTTCTAACATATTTCTTTCACAGGATCACATTCATATAAAATAAGAAAAATTAAACACAATGAAAAAGACTTACTATTAGTAGTAATGTGGCAATTTTTGTGTTAGAAAGCTAGAACCTTTTAACAGCTGCCAGTCTGCTGCATAGTCAGAGATTCTAATAGCACTATCAATAATATATTTGCACTTACTAATTAATGCAGTGTGTTAGCCCTCTTGGTCTAGTGGCTAGCGTGTGGCTGGTGGACTAAGGGGCCCGGGTTTTTGATTCCGGGGGAATTTTTAAACCTTCTCCCTTGGTTCATGGCTGGGTGTTCGTGATGTCCCTTTCACCTTCATCCCGCCGAAAGCAATGGCAAGCACAGGGACATCACGGCGATCACCACCTTGGCATTGTTTGTGCTCATGACCCCCATAATGGGTAAAACAACCCTTCATCATCACTGCAGTATGTGTGTTTTATGTTCTTCCTGCTTGTATTCTATATGCGTGTTCATTGGATTTTGGACTTTTAGTCTAGGTGGCTGGCACTTAATAAATACACTAATGATTAATCAATTAAAAAACTTGCATTTACACTTCAATGTTCTAATTTTTTTTTCTGTCATACTCAGGATGGCATGTCGTCTGCTGATTGGCTGGATTACTCATGTCAAAATTACCATTATTATAATAATTACCATTATTTCACAATAAATTTCAGCAACAAACTGTTAACAGCTGGCACCAACTAACCATTCCTTCTATGAACATTACAAGGAATATATGATAATAGTGCATTGGACAACATAAGTACATATGCAGTTTCAGGAGTGAATGCCTTGTCCATCAAATAAACAGGTAAAAAAAATACAGTAAAGCTCTCTTAAGGAATTCCCCTAAAAAATAACTCTCATAATAAGGTTAAAAATTTTAACACTTCACCTATAAATACATAGAATTTTATCCTTTTAATAATTTTTCCCTAATGTTTAAATTCCTAAGTACCTTGAAATACTTCTTAGTTGGATTTGACAATGTATACATGCAGTAAAACCAAACCCACAAACTGAATTACTTAACTTCTCTAGGTCTTTCATAATTTTTCACTGACCATAACATGTAATATTTTATAGAAAACACCCCATGAAAATTTTTCACTAGTTTTTTTACTTTGCCATAGTCACAACGTAATTATGAATTCTTCAAAGTAAATACCAAACTGTTTACGTAATAACAAAAATCCTTAAAAATGAATTGTGATTTTCCTTACATCACACTCCGAGGCACTATCACAAATGGAATCGAATTCAGCTTAGCATGACAAAAAAATATGACTACAGTAGATTCCATCCAGATTATTCAGCTGGGGTGCACAGATAATAGAAAATCACGGTTAAAGCAATGTCAAAACAAAAAGATTGAAATTTTTTTATCCCAACTATCTAGACAAACACTGTAACACCCGTCCCTCAATGCAATTAACTAAAATGTTCCAGTAAAACAGAGCGCTAACCAACAACAGTGCTAGTTACATACTTTTTTCCATAAGAGAGTATTTTAATCAAAATAATTTGTTTTCCAAATAAGTAAGTATGATTGCTGACTACCATTTTAATCAAGACACTACCGTATTGGTCCGAAAATAGGCCAACCTTTTTTGCCAGTTTGTCAACCTTGAAATCTAGTCTGCCTATAATGGGGCACAAGCCAAAATAGTGTAATTAAACACATTTCAAGGAGAATCATTTATGGCATAAAAATGTTATCAGATATACAATTCATTGACCTAAAATTACACCGTACTTACGTGGAATTAGTAATTTTTCCAACTTAGAAATTTAGTAACCACACTTAACCCCAATAACGCAATAACGTATCATATTTTAAGTTAAGTACACAAATGTGGTCACTTGTAGCACATAGCTTTTAAAAGCTCGGTCTGGTTATTTATGAACTGTATTTAACAGACTGCTGTAATTTTATTTGCTTGTAAAATGTGGTATTTACAGTAAACAATTAGTAAAAACAGCAATTTTGCCGTAAGGTTATTTACCGTAGTATGCTTTATTTACTCTTCTACCACAGGAAAATCAAAATGGCACCAGTGTTGGAAACTTGTAGTTGCGACACGAATAAAAAAATACCGGTACATACCAACAGTAACAAGAACAATAAAACCTATTTGCAATATTGGCTGTTTTATGGTTGATTCATACACGTTTTACATGAAACCATTTTGGGTTTTTTTACGTCAAAATTAAACGTAACGGTAAATGTTTTTACGTCACAATTTCTATGAACTTAGAAAATGTAGCCATTGCCGTATAAAATGTTGGCACAACTACAAAAGAATGTGAAAATAAACGGAAACACAGCTTATATATATTTATATATTTTGATAAGTAAGAATAACACATTTTGTCAGTTCAATAAATACTAACTTACCTAGTTGAAGTGTTACTGTGGTAATATGCTGCTGATAATCATTTTAGTTAGTTAAAATCTATTTTTCCCCGATTTTGAGTGTGCTGTAGAAGGGTCTGCCTATTTTCGGACCAATACGGTACTCCCATTAAAATTAATTTACAGTACTAATACGTATCTAAATACTACATTTGAAGTAGGTACCAACATTTGAATAAATGTTCAGTAACATTTAGAGATTATACCACCTAAAATTAAATTTAAAAATTAACATACTGCATTCTTTATATAATATAGGCATAATATTTTTTTTCCCTATGTAGGCACTACCAACATTTCAGAGTTACAAAATAATGTTATTGATGTAAGAGATATATTTCAGTTCTAATAAGAATTTAAAAAGCATAAACTTAAAATTCTTTATTATTAGAAAGATTATTTAACCTGTTAACATAATTTCCCACTGTTGTTTACTAAACACATGTCTGCCATGGTTTGTTACTAGGCATCCTACTGGTAAATGGTAAACTAGCCCCGAAAGCTTCTGGTTTTCTCTCCAGAGCTGCTGTTGACATGCAGGATGGCCTAATATAAACATTTGCTGAACACTTGGGTCTTGTCAGAAGTAATTATGCAATGAAGGAAGCAAAAAGATATTGAGAAAAAGCAAAATATTATTTGTTGATTAGTTACATTATTAAGTCATTGCATTGTATTTAATGCTACACAAGTGCCGTTGCCATTGTGCGCGCACAAAAATAAAAGGTAAAAATAATTGTTTTTATGATTTATGTAAATTAAACATAGCACAGTTATCCGCAAACCGGATAACCCACCTGAATAATCGGGAGTCTACTGTACCAAAATTACTTGGCACAAGAGCATTGCAATAACCAACAATTAACAAAATGTGCAATGAAATAATGCAGTTAATGGGTTAGCAATACAGGCTGTTTTCGTCTAACCATTTAATTTATATTCCCAGAACTATCATATATTTCCATCACTGTTCCCTGATGTCTTCAGAAGTACAACATTCTCCAACTATTTAGAGTTTATCCCATTTTTCCTGATTTTGGACACACCATGGTACAGCCTTATTACTGTTTTAAACAAAAAGGGATCAATAGTAGGAAAAAAATACACTAAACAGAGCCCCATACCACAAAATCAATCTGTACATCAAATTGCTTCAAATTACACTCGTGCCAGAAAATTTGATGGTAATTTATGGTTGTTTTAATTTAGAACAGGCTGAATGATATAAAGAAATCAGAAACATGCAATTATGAAAGAAATATGACCAGCAGCTGTGCACGTGTTTATATTTTAATTGAAAATATTTAATATATAAGTAAGTACAAAAGTTCATTTAAAAGAATACACAAACCCATGTAAAAGTTTTTGAACTTTTAAGTTTATCTAGCATTGTAAAGAAATTACAGGTTGAGCAAAAATATGTTTACTTATTACTTGGGTCATTTAATATGAAATATGTAGTTGTGAGTATGTTAATAGTAATGTGCAGTTCTCATCAAGATTGATTTGAGGCAAAAATATTTCTCTATGTCATTTCATGGTTAATTTGTGGTCTCAAACATTAGAAAGTTTTTTTCTTCATCATTATAAAATCATCAAGATCTAGGTTAATGTTCACTCATTCTGTCCAAGTTTAAAAACATGGGATTGCAAGACCACTACCCAACTTTGCAGTGTGTTCTTAGTAATGCAGTTATCAGCAGATTATGGAGGTTTAAGGTCTGCTGACAAAAATTTGTATTCATATTTTGACATGTATGTTTTTGTCATTGATTCCTATATTTAATTACTTTTATTTTGAAAAGCCCTTTATATATATGATAAACTTTTTTTTCACATTGTTTTACCTTGAGTAATTTGTGCAAACTTTTTTCAGTACGTTATTTACTTTCAACATTGTTTTTATGCCTATATTTTAATTCTGAATTTATTTGGAAGCTATAATTATGTTTCTAGAACACTTGGTATGGTTTTAGGATACAGAACAGACAGATGTGCGACACAGCAGCGCTAATTTTCTAGATCTTTCAATTACCGAGACATTCTGGCATTTTCTGTATGTATTTGAGAAAATCGGAACATAAAATCCCATGGGGGGCGGTAAAATATATCGGGAGTGTGCTAACAACCAATCACAAAGGACTGTATTTTGTAAGTTTATTTTTTTATAAAAAAGCCTTCATTGATCTGTCTAACCCCTTAGAATAAACCCGCTGTTGATTAGCAACTCGAAATTTAAAATAACAAGATATTATGATGGGTCTTGTCATGATTAGTAAACAATTATGATCAAAATTGCCAAAATAGTCTGAATGCCTTACATTTCCAGGGTTTCCCTTATATATATTTTTATATTGATAATTGACTATTTACACAAGCAGTCTTTTTGGAAGCTTCAGTGGTAAAGTCTTTATGAAGTTAAGGCCACCATTGACACCTGTTTGGTACGTTCCAGAGCTTGCCAGCTCAGCTGCAGACAGCCAGCTGTTTTTAGAATGGCACTTCGCCAAGTAACAAAACAAACTGTAAGGCCATCTAAACTGTTCACTAAACAAAGCAAGCAAGTAAACAAAGAACAAAACTTCTTACTTAAAACACATCTCATTGAACAAAGAAAAAAAAACTAAATTTTACTTTCCCTAGTATAACCAATCATTCAACAGGTTTTCCAGTATCAGACAAAACAGAAAAAAACCTGAAAAAAAGTCTGTTAATTTAAATAAAATAGTTTGACAAATGTCCATCCTGTATTGCTAACATGTTAACTATGTCATGCATATTGTATTTTAGGTTCAACCTGGTTTTGTTTCAATGCTAATGTGCCAAGTATTTTTGAGCAGTCATTTTATTACACATTAGAGTTATGCAATTTTTAATGATCCCTCGGAGTGCGAAGTAAGAAATATCACTTTGTGCATAGTATTCATGCTTTTTGTTACTGTGTAAGAAGTTTTGTCACCACCTTGAAGAATCCGTACATTGTGACTATGGCAGGGTTGGAAGGTAGCACCAAAAATTTTAATTGGTTATTTTCTATGTTAATATATATTTTGGTCAGTGAAAAAATTTGTTGTCAATCCAAAATAAAAAAAGGAGATTCTCTTTTTGAGTTTTGGCTAGACACCTTGTCTCAGTGTATCTTTAGCTTATAT
The DNA here is from genome assembly GCF_032445375.1 of Bacillus rossius redtenbacheri. NCBI lineage: Eukaryota > Metazoa > Arthropoda > Insecta > Phasmatodea > Bacillidae > Bacillus > Bacillus rossius. The sequence continues at coordinate 293,731,791 of NC_086330.1, read as the reverse complement.
ATTCTTAAATACAGTAAAAAAGGCTTAATGGTTATTTTCTATGTTAATATATATTTTGGTCAGTGAAAAGATTTGTTGTCAATCCAAAATAAAAAAAAGGAAATTCTCTTTGAGTTTTGGCTAGACACCTTGTCTCAGTGTATCTTTAGCTTATATATTCTTAAATACAGTAAAAAAAGCTTGTAAACTAGGCATGAATTGATGTTTCAACATAGAGACATAACAGTTAGGATCGACCTCACATGCTATTAACACCTCTGCTCAAAAACCCTTTGCACAACAGCATTACAACTTAAACCAAATACACAATGCATAGTACAGTTAGCGATGATACATGATTAGACTTTCTATAGTCATTTCATTATAATTCCGAACATATTTTATATTTCCCTGACCAATTCATGATCTTTCCAAAAATATAACATTCCTTGACTATACCAGAATGTCCCTCTTCCCGAAGCTTGACACCTGGCCAGGCACTGCAGCAATCGAATCATCTCGTTACCTCGTATGTGTTGTCCGGCTTCACGATGAGAGTGTACAAGTGCGTGTAGACATCGTCTTTGCAACGCACATCCTTGTTTATCAGCAAGTTCTTGCCCTTGTGGTTGAAGATGACGTGGACTTTCTTGGTGCCAGGTCCGCAAATGTCGGGTCCTGAGGAACAAGACAGAACATACAACTTAATTTGTTTGAAAATTTATTTTGGTTTGTTTCTCACTAATAAAAACTATACATGTCATAGTAATTGGGAAGCAATCAGCATGGCCAGCAGCAAGGAATCATACCAGCATTTACCAGGGAGCAATTTCAGGACTCCATGGATAACCAAAATATGGATGTATGACCAGGCATTCGAACCCAGGTCCTACCGAATGCAATTCCAAGGATTTACTCCAAAGTCACCTTGCTCTGAAAACATAAGCTTGGAAATAACTTATACACTCAAACACAATATTTGACATGGGCCCAGGGTTGGCATTGTTAAAGGAAAATATTTACATCAATTTCTATCTTTAAAGAATGCCTAATAAAAACAAAAATATCTTATTAAAATTTATTTTTTAAATAAGAAAATATACAGTTTTTATGTAAAAAGTGTGTGTGTGTACACATACATACAGATATGTGTGTGTACACATACATGTGTGTGTACACATACATACAGATATATATAGTATAAATATACATATATATGTGTATGTATGTGTATGTGTATATATATACACATACACACATATAAAATTATTATTTCGTTCAGTTTTGTGTTTAGTATGTGCCAGTATTTTTATAATTATCATTTTTGTGTGTGAACTTATTCTAAGACCATACACCAAATATACCTCTTAATGTAAGGTCAGAATCACATGCCATGACAATTATGTGTGATAGTAGTTACATATTTATATACATATATACTACAAGCTTAAGATCAGTTGGTAAATACGATCACTTTGTCGAGACTACTGGGTTGAGTTCAGAGGTATACTAATTTGACAATTAATGTTTATAAAACGATTCTCTCATAGTTATTTTCAAATAAAGATGACAAAATATATAATTTGTTACCAAAATGGGTTGTATCCTCATGCAAACGTCAGGCCAGGTCAAGGTTAATCAGCGACATTGGAAGGAAACTCTTCACATTGAAGGCAAGGCAGTCAATCTCAAATTAGTGATTGTAGATAAGCCCAATGGTACCGTAAGAATATGTTTAGATCCGGTAGATCTTAACAAGGTCATCTTCAAGAAAAGGTATGTAATCTAAACGTTGCAAGATATTCAGGATAAGCTAGACAAAAAAAGGTATTATTCAGTTTTTGATTTTAAGGAAGGATTTTCTCAAATCAGACTTAGTAAAGATGCTATGAACTATGTCATGTTCTCCACCCCTTATGGTACATATAAGTACACACGAATGCTGAATGGGTTAGCTCCAGCCCCTGAAGTCTTCCAGGAGGAAGTGGACGAAAATTTTGGTAATATCCCAAATTGCATAGCCTACATAGATGATATTATTTGTTATGGGGAGACCGAAGAGGAACATAATATAGATGTACAAGCAGTTTTAGACAATGCCAGGGAAATAGGGGTTAAGTTTAACCCTAACAAAGTTCAGTACAAACAGGCAGAAGTTAAGTATGTGGCACATATTTTCTCTGTTAAGGGAATGAGTATTGATCCAGAGAGAACCAGGGCTTTGATGGAAATTAAACCACCCAAAAACCTTAAAGAGTTGCAAAGCATTCTAGGAATGTTCAATTATGTTTGACCCTTCATAAAGGACATGTCCAAACTTGAACAACCGCTGCAAACCCTCCGAAAATCAGATGTAACATGGCAATGGTTACCCTGTCATGAGATGGCGCTACGTCAGTTAAAAGAGGCAGTAGCTAAGGCGCCTTGTTTGAAGAGTTTTCACCCAGCAATACCCATCACCTTGCAATGTGATGCATCCCAGACAGGTCTAGGAGCACGCTTATTACAGGAAGGGCAGCCAGTAGCTTTCGCTTCGCGAAAGTTAACAGAAACTGAATGTAACTGGGCAAAAATTGAGAAAGAGATGATATCAATAGTTTTTGGTGTAACAAAATTTCATGAGTGGATGTTTGGGTATAGAATAAGAGTAGTCACAGATCATAAACCCCTGGTGCCCCAAATGACCAAACCAGTTAGCAAGATAGGCTCCACACGTCTTAAACGACTTAGGCTAAAATTTCTGCCGTATGACCTGTCAGTGTCATATTTACCAGGCAAAGAAATGTATGTTGCTGATTTATTATCTCGTTCCTATATAACTGATGATGTCCAAGATGATGTAAGGATGTCGCAAATGGTGCATAGCGTGTCGAAAAATTTGGCAATTACTCCATCTAGAAGAGCGCAGTTTGAAAGAGAAACTAATAAAGACCCACAACTTTAGATATTAATGAAGTATTGTGTTACAGGATGGCCAGAACACAAAATGAAAATTGATCCTAGTTAGTTCTTTTTGGCAGATACGTAATGACATATTTGTAGAAGAGAATTTTTTGTTTTTTTCAGGATAGAATACTTGTGCCCACGAAATTTGCGGTCAGAAATGTTACGATTAGTGCATGAGGGACATAGTGGGGTTGAGAGGTCACGGGCGAAAGCAGGGAGCCTCCTGTACTGGCCAGGATGGGCCCATGATGTAGAAATGTATGTTAAGTGTGAAAGTTGTGAAAAGTATGCTCCTAGAAATCGGAAGCATGAATATCTGCCCAGAGAAATTCCCAAACTCCCATATGAGCGAGTATCGACAGATATCTTGGATTTTGGGGGTAAGAGTTACCTTATTGTGATAGATGCATACTCTAAATGGTTGGACATAACGGAACTACAAGGTAAAACTGCTGAACATGTGATTGATGCTTTCAAATCAATTTTTTTAACACATGGGGATCCTCAAATATTGTTTGCGGATAATGTACCATTTGGCTCCCGGGAATTTGGGAATTTCGCGAGGGACAGGTTTGAACTTCAACTTAGTAGTCCTAGGTACCCCCAAAGCAATGGTTTTGCAGAGAAAGGGGTACACATCGCCAAGCAACTACTGCGCAAATGCGTTTATTCAGGTACTGATTATCGGGAGGCATTACAAGCCCATCCAAATATACCAATTGCAGGTCTAGGAGTCTCCCCATCAGAATTATTAAACAGTCGCTTGGTATGAACCAAGCTATCCGTCATGGTTGACTAACTCCAACCTAATTTACACCTGGGGATTTCTCAATGGTTAAGGAAAAGAGATGATCGGACAAGGAAATGGTATAACAAAACAGCAGGCAGAAAAGATCTAGATTTTAGGATTGGGCAGAATGTGGTAGAGAGAACCATCCAGAACAAAGTGTGGAAAAGGGGTCAAATCATAAGTTAATATGATACAGCACCTAGATCCTATTGGGTTACCAACCACAGAGGTAACGTGGTTAGGCGTACATCCAAAGACTTAAAGCCTTCTTACAATCAGTACGTGACTAGAAAAAACTACAGTGATCTGAAGTTATCTAGCACAAGTAACAACACATACAAGGAGGCAAGTGATGGTATTGGGGAAACAGTCCAATATGACTTAGCAACAAGTGGGGAGGAAGAGGATTGGCCAGGATGGAGCGCAAATAATGCCGAAGCTCAACCAAGTAAGGAGAGCATGGGAGTTGAAACAGAGGAATGATTAGGGGCAAAAATAAATACCACAAACACACGGTCTCTCAGAAAACTGAAAAAGAAAACTTGTACTAATTGTCAATAAGGTGAGTTAGGTCAGGTCAGTTCGCTTTAAGTTTGAGGAGGGTTATGTACATATACTGTAAGTGTTGTATGTAAAGAGCAAAATGTATGTGTAAGAGATGTTGCATGCTTGTTGTAAAGAAATATTATGATGAGTCAGCTGAGGTAAAGAAATAAAGTGTTAAGTGGTAATACGTAACTAGCATGATTAATTAAAAAATGGAAACACTAAATGTACGTGGAAAGGGGATGATGATGTGTTAGTAATGTTGGTATGTGTTATGTGTTGGTAATGTTGATTGGATAGGGGTAATGTTGGTACACAGGTTCGACAGTGATAAAACATGTAACATGACGAAAGGACTTAATAAATATTGTATGTACGAGATTACGGGTTGTTAGTATATTATTACATAATACAACAAGGACTATAAAGGTATTCAATTGTTTGGTGATCAGTCACCAACTTTCAATATGCCACTGGTAGTAAAAATTAATCAAAGTTGACTAAACCACTTTAAAGCAGAACTGCCACCAATTAGGAAACTATAAATCTATTACTGGATTTTTGTTAATTTTAAATGAATTTTAATATCAAAAGTCTAGGGTTTGACATAACCTGTAAAAATAACAGACTTATTATCTGCGAGAGTGATATGTGAAATTCTTGGCAACAAGTAATTCAAGCATATTTCCAGGATTTTCCGAAGACTAAAATACATGCATATTTCCCGCATTTCCCCAAATATAAGGCTGGTGGCCACCCTGTCATAGGTTACATTAAAAATACTGTGAAATCGTGTTACTTTAGGTTAGAGACATTAAAAATAATTAAAAATATTGTGGACGGTTAGTTATGTCAGGATAGCTATACATCTTAGATTAGTGATTCCTAAGCAACTTTAAGAAATAAATTAGATTTTTAACTAACTATCCACAATGTTTGAAAGTATTTTTAATGTAGCTAATCTTATATAATCGACCATTCTCAATATTTTGAAAAAGTTCAAAACAAATGCATAAACCAATACAGGTAAACAATTAATGGCCGCGGTCGCAGCAATTCACTGGTATTGAAATGTGAGAAAAACTGATGTCTCAGAAACTAGTAGGAACTTTTAGGACAAGTATTACTCATAAACACAATTTTAGGGAATTTTTGGTTGAGCACTATTAACAAATTCAAATTTTTACATAACATCTTTCACGTTTTCAATCATTTTACTTACAATTTACCCAGACTTTTTTTGCACCCCAATAACCAAATTTTACAAAATACAGTTTGAATTAAAAAACACCCTTTTGCGGGATACACAACGTAAGTAGTGCCAAATATTGTATTAAAACAATATAGGAAAGTCGTCAAAAAATGGGAGTCACTTTATGCAGCGCATTCTAGTGGCAGAGCCTGATTCTACACTGTCAGAGTATGTGATAAGGGTATGTTGGCCATTTAGAATGTACGTTTTTTCCAAATTTTCTGCAGTTTTAGTTATTTATTATGGATGGAAAAGTTCCTGCAATTTTGATTGCAAACAATTATGATGTTGCTAACTGCAAGAAGTCATTTTTTAACACAGTCGGGTCCATGCTCGAGCTCAGCTCGAGCATAATATTTTAATACACTTGAACGGCGCTCGAGCCTCACTCAAGCGCACGTTTTCATGGACTAATATGTGCTTGCTCGAGAGATAAACGGGCTTGGATAGCCGGGCGTTCTTTCCACAGTCGTTGTAGTACTATCGGTTGCCGCTAGATGGCATCTGCTGTACTGTTTTACGTTTGAAGCTTCTTCGGGTGTGTTTCATAGTGCCAGGGGAATTACCGCGGTTTTGTTGCAGTAGAAATGGCAAAGAGATTGCGTGAGAGCGACGAATTTTTTGAACATGAAGAATTTTATGCTTTTTCTGGTTCAGAAGCTGATAACTGCAGTTCTGAGTCTTTGTATGAACCATCGTCTGAATATTCTGACACATCAGGTTTGTATGCAATTATTCAAAACCTGCCAAATGAGCTTGAAACTTGTTTTACCTATGTATAAAAAATATAAAGACTGAAACAAATCTATATGCAGGTACCATGATTGACAAAATGAAACGGGCAAAAAAATTGAAACCAAATTCAATGTGGCAGCGTTGGACTACTGTCAAGCTTTAAGAAATATATTACTTCTTTGCAGTGATCATTCACATGTGCTTAGTCAGGAAACCCAAGATAACAGATTATTGGTCAAATGACAACATAATGCACACTCCATTTCCTGGCCGTCTCCTTAGCAGAGACAGATTCCGGTCAATACTATTCATGTTGCACATAAATGACAATGCTACTTACGTACCAAGAGGACAAGAAAATCACTACCCTCTACGTAAAGTCAGGCCGTTTTTAAATCATTTTGTCCGTCAATGTAAGGCTTGTTTTTATCCATCAGAAAACCTGACTATTGATGAAGGAATATGTCCTTTTCGAGGACATTTACACTTCAGTGTTTATATAAAAAATAAACCTATTAAGTATGGTATAAAGTTATATATTCTTTGTGACACCTATACAGGATATGTCCTAAACTGTGAGGTTTATACTGGTGGCGCTGGAAGTGTGGAAAACTCCATTGAGAGTCTTGTCCGGAGATTGTGTCATGATTATTTTCATAAGGCGCGCACAATTTACATGGACAGATTTTATTCAAGTCCTACAATATTCTATAAGTTATAGGATGAAAAAACCCTGGCTGTGGGTACGGTACAAAAAAACCGCAAAGGCTTGCCACCCGAACTAAAATGCAAAGAACTTGCAAGAGGTGAAGCAATTTTTCGTAGGTGCGGTCCTTTGTTGGCTGTAAAGTGGAAGGACACACGTGATGTGTACTGCCTCTCCACAAAGCACAAAGCCACATGCAGTGAAGTCACTAAGAGGTAGAGGGGGCTTAGTTGCTAAAACTAAACCCGATGTTGTACTTGACTACAATATAAACAAAACTGGTGTTGATCATGTTGATCAATTACTCAGTTATTACCCCTTTCAAAGAAAATCAATGAAATGGCGGAAAAAAATTTTTTTCCACCTTTTTTCATGTCAAACATAAATTCATTCATTTTGTTCAAAAAATCCAGGGCTGATGGCAACAAAATAAGTTTGGACAACTACATGAGAGCTCTCGGGAACCAGCTGGCTTCATATGGTGCTACCGTTACAGACGTTCAATCATCATCATCATCATCCACAGATCTATTGTCTGCTCGACATTTTCCGAACAAAATTCCACCAACTGAAAAAAAACTCAACCCTACCAGATACTGTAAAGTATGTTTCGATGTAGGCAAAGCCAACAGTGGAAAACGACTGAGGAAGGAAACAAGTTGGTGGTGCGAAGACTGTGGCTTAGCTCTGTGCGTGCCAGGCTGCTTCCAGAAGATCCATACTAAATCAAAATTTTCATAAACATAACCAAATAAAAATTATTTACGTATTCATATATATTGATATCAATTGGAAATGTGAAATAAATTATAACTTAACTGGATTTAAATAAAAATCATAGCAATGAATAGTATCAAGTGTGTATGATAAATTTTTTTATTTATGTAAAACATAGTTTATTATAAAAAATAAATTATCAGTAACTAAAACAGATAAAATCATGTTTTAAATTGTATTAAAAATTGTAAAATCTAATTTTTTTTATCATGTACAAAGTATTTTAAGTACCATAACATATATGTTATTTAAATAAAAAAAATGAAAACCATAAAAACACTAGTACTATTCCCAGCAGATATCTTGGCGTCTGAGCTCCCTAGTCCTGTCTTTGATAAAGGGGAGGGCGAAGAGAAAGCAATACCCTATTGTCAAGGTCAGCGGACAGGTTTGTACTAGCAGAACAGAAAACATTAGGCGCATGACTTCCTACACTACGTAAGTCTGTATCCACGTCCGTGGCGGTAAGGCCTTTTGGCTAAGAGCGCTGGGTTACAAAACCAAAAGTGAGAAATCTTATGAATTGTACTTGTACTACATAAGTGTAACTGTGTAAATTGCAGTGGTTGTGCTCGAATATTTGTACTCATCTATCAGGAAAAGTAACAAACTATTATCTAAACCTGCAACGTTTTACTTTGTCCCATAAAATATACTTACAGTGCCTGCTAATTATTATGATAACCAAAATTAATTGAAATGTTGTTAACTCAGTAACTAGCGGAACCCAGACATGATTTATTTTGGAAAACTAGGTCACTTAGTATGTAAAATAAATTTAAAACTATGCTTCTCAATTCATTGTGTTCTCAAAGTTATTTTTAAAAAAAGTCTTACAAGAAAAAGCAATTGACCAAAACATTACGCAATTGTAGTTCTCCGCGCGAAAGCTATCTCAGTTGATGACTCAGGAACCAGTCTAGCCCTTATCGTTCTCTGGTTTCCGTACCTAAAACGTGCCATTTAGCGCTGAATTTACATTTAACTAATATGGAGCTTGTTATGTTATATTTGCTGTTTTAACTTCATGTCAGTCGTTTAGGAAACACCTGACTACCAACGTTAATGGCATTTAAAAAATGCTTGTGTATGAGTGGCTTTATATTTTAATGCACCTATAATCAATTATTTATTATAAATGTAAATACAATTTGCATTGTACTTCCACTTTAGAATGCATATTATAACCTTCAAAACATCATATATATATGATTTGTTTAATGTAAGTGTGAAGTTCTCTTTCAATGATAATTGATTGTATTAGGTGACGAAAAACAAAATTAAGTTAAAATTAATTACTATTATTACTATTCTTATTACTTTCTCTAGGTACTCCCGTTTTCCCCGTTCTGTCATTTCGTCAACGCTTCATAGTCATCATTTCTCCACAATAGGCTATCAAGACCTTACTTGTTAATAGCCGCCCAAATCACACACCTTAACTGCCCAAATATTTTACTCCACTATACACTACGTAACAGTAACGTAGTAAAGATATATTTCCATTGTTTATTAAATACTTAAAATACCTGTTTTTTTTCTGACGTAGTCTGTGGGTCATGTGGTCGTTCTTAGCTGACTTTACGAATCCTGACTATGGACCGTTCACTCACACCCGTGTACTTCGCTGCTCTTGCCGTCTGTCTCTGTAAAGGCTCGAGCAGACATTTATTTTTCGCTTCTTCATCACAAAACTGCATCACGGTTTTTATTATTTCCCGCTCTCCGATATTTATCACTTTACCGAACCTCTGCGAGCCGCCACCTACGCCTTCCATTTTAAGGTATACACTGAAGGGCGATATTTTCCTAACAGCCACTACACTGCTCTCGGCTACGTGTCGCCTGCTTACCCCCCCCCCCCCCCCCCCCTTCTTTCACCAGTCCCGCTGTCCCCGCACCCCCGCGCTGAGAGACGCCCAGATAACTGCCGGGCACAGTATTCAGTGATTCAAACCAGTCATACGTAGCAGACTCGAATGTGTTAAGTTAAAATTCCTTAGGTGCATTGGTGCTAAAGTTGTCTGCGTGTAGCAGCATTAACTTATATGTATAATCGCTTATATGAAACCGCGGGACATATTAAGCTTATAAGTATGCCAAATAAATCTCTATGACAGCAAAAATGTTCTTGAATACATTTTATAAACTTTAAGAGTCACAAAGCAAAATAGTCACAAATTTAAAAATACATTATAATTTTGGGATTATACATTGATTACACAAAAAATTTTCCCATTCTCACGATACATGTATTTAGAACCGTGGTATTATGCATGACTAATGTATGAAAGTACGTGTTAAAATTACTTGTAATTGTTTAAGTAAGTGTTATAATAACTTTAAATGCACATCCCAAGCCATAGGTTTGGTTATTTTACACTAGAGGCACATAAACATTAATTTTTTTACTTACATTGAAAAGAAATCTTATAAACATTAACAAAATGATTGGGTATATGCAAATACATAAATATAAAAAAAGAGTGATTGTTTGCATGAATTTAATAGAACTGTATGGTTTTCTTCCAAAATTTTATTAATTTTACACACTTGACCATCTACATAAGATTCCTAAACAACATCCCCATTACCCTTTCCCACCCCTTAAAACATAATTTTGGTACTTCCTGGTGAAATTTTGCACAACTGCCATTTAATATAAGAGGACTATTACTATCTACAACCTTTATGGAAACAAATCTCAATGAGTAGGCCTATGAAAAAGTTAATATACCTGTAAAATTTAATGCTTTTAAATATTTATTATTTTTATGTATATTAATTTTTTTAAAGCAAAAATACAGTTTTTTTCTTTCAGATGAGCACCTATTTTAGGAGATTCTGTTTTAAAGTTAAATGTGTTTTATTGTTAAAAGTTAAATGATCATTACCCTTTTGTCAATGTTTAAATTTAGGTCATTTTTCACAATATTTAAGTCAATATACATAATTTTTAAATTCCGAAAACTTGTTTCAATTATGAATACACTGTTCATACAAATTTATGGATAACGAATTCATTACTCTACGACAATATTTCAAATGAGACAAAATCTGTGCAGACATCGCACATTGTAATACAAGGAAAAGGAAATTTACAAGGAAAAGGAAACTTACAAGGAAAAGGAAATTTACAAGGAAAAGGAAATTTGAATTTTGCAGGCATTCTTCAGACCAAGCTGTTAGAATCGCTGCAGTTAAGTGTCGCCAGCGTTCCCCATGTTAAAGTCTGAGTTTCCTATATTTTTCTACTAAAATATTTGGTAGAACTCTAACATGACGTTCCCATAATTTTCTCCACAAGACTACATAACCATTTATATATTTACATAACATTGGGGTTACCTTTAATAGTGTTTTCGTATTATCTGACACGTGGAATTTAAAGTCAAATACGAATTATAGTTCACATTGCAGGACACGTAATTTAAGTACTCACCGAACATAAGTAAATACGGCGTCTCTCCGTGCATGTCCTTTTGATCTAAACTGCAATCAAATACTTTGATGTAGCCACCCCCACAGTCGATACTCTGTTCATGTTTCACCGTGAACTGAACTACGAGGGGCTTATCTTTATTACTGAACGGTTTAAACTTTCTTGACAGAGCATAAAATCTTGCATCCTGGGACGTCTGGATTCCTAAAACAATTTTATATTACAAACATTTCAAGCATTTGGTTATTCATTGTTTTAAAAGCGAAAACAGATGACATTTCCATACCTTTGTCATTTTCCGGGTCATTGTAGAATTTGCCGGCAGTCCACACAAATTTGCCAAATTCTTTACCTGGGTGCTCGGAATATACCCAGTTTTTCTCCCAACTGTCTGAAAAATAAAGATAACGTGAACTTATAAGTTTCAGTTCAGCAATGAATAAATAGCATACTATGTTCTAAAGGAAGCAGGTTGACGAATAGTACTTGCAACAAATTTTTGAGTTACTGGAAAATCTAGAACGAAATACTTACTGTCTGTGAATTTTTCTTCGAAATACACGTCTGCTCGAATAGATGCCACTATCGCAGTACAAATTATTAAGGAAAACAACATTATTATTGCTAAACCTACGACACTTGATGCACACGCCTCCAACAAGCGACAGCAAAAATTGACGACTAAAACGAGTTCTTATTGCTGTAGCACTACGCAATGAACAGACAGATGGAGTAAACTCATTGGCTAGTTTCCTGCAACCAATGAACGTGGCCCACGCTCAGCAGCGTTGGCAATTCGCATCATGGCGCGTAGACGTAGTCCGTCATTTAATCAAACTGTACTCTCATTGGCCAGAAGGGCTCATTAGTTGTCATGGTAACACAACACTAACTATATATAACACAGAGGGGATATCACAAATAATGAAAACCATAGTGTGTCAACGCGTATATTTCTAAACGTCACCACAAACAGCAAGGTTTTACACAGTAATAAGTATAACCTTAAAATAAAAGTTTATGGCTAATTTACACCGCCAATGATTAAAAACTTAAGATTTGAAAAATCTAATTGCCTTTTACCAACTATTTATTATCTTTAACATTATTTCCTAACAAAAATTTAAACGCACGATTTCGGCTGCTTATAACAAACAGAAAAATGTCCCTATAATTGTATCAGATAATATTTGACAACTATAATAATTTCAGAAAATTTACCTCAATTTTTTTAAAGAAGAAAAATAAAAATAATTTGATTGATAGAATTACGATTTTAATGTGTATTTTTAACTAAATAAAGAAGGTGGTGAATAAAAGTAAACATCAAATTCTGTTTCCATGAAACAAATGTAGTATATATATTTTTATAATAAAATATTTTCACAATTACTTTTATACTATTTTTAACATATAAATAAGTTAATATAAGTACAAATAAATTTAGATAATTTAGTTTTCTGTTGTGCTAAAGGTCATAAGTATTTGTTGATTTGGTTATCTTTATTCCCTTATAAATTGTTTGAAACAAACGAATACCATTAAAACAAATATTTTTATTTCTTGCAATTGACGCCGACCGCCAATGCTCCTTTGTGTCGCATAGACCGCTATGCCTCATCAACATCTCACGAAAGCGTGTACACCGAACGCGCTCTGGCGCGCACCGGAGTGTAGGAAGTGCAACAAGGCGAACGCCATGCAATTAGTGCCAAGTTGGCGGAGGAGACCGGCCGGGTGTGGCATATCCCTCCGCCGAACTACAAGAGTGTTTATGTATTTTTTCCACAGGAACATATCAGACTTTATTTTCATTGTTTAACATTTTATATTTTCCAAAATTATGTTTCACCGTGCGCCTTGTCCCAAACCTGGCTGGTTCAGTTTCCCGCGAAAATCACGCGTTTTGCGCGGGAGGATCGGCAGGAAGGGGGGTCGCGCGCGGTGAGAGAGGAAGTATCCTTCCGGAGCTCACAGAGGCCGGCAGCCTCCGCATGTCATGGGACCAGCATTATCTTTATTTTCTCTGACATGTAGTTGACCATAGTTAAGTAATTCTTAAACCTTTTCCTTCAGTCCTGTGGTCGGTCTCGATTTACCGTGTGGTATGTAACTTAATTAATTAGTGGCCTGCTACATCATACGTAAGTACTGTAAGAGGACTGCGAGATGGTCCGTCGGCGGCTCTCGCAATATCTTAGTCAGTCAGCTACTTAGTTTTAGCCTGCACAAGGCAGCCAGTAGGAACCACGTAACCAACTTTCAAACGCATCAGTATCTGGGACAGTTCCAGGACTCATGTAGCGTCTGTGGAGTAGTGGGCCTACACGATCCTAGCCTAGTGTAATACGTAATGTTATTGTGAAGTGTGATCATGCTTAGGGTTCGAGTTGTGTTTTGTTTAGCATGTGCATATGTAATCGTCGTGTCGTGTCAGAACTGAATGACCTTACCAGGTATTAAATTCACGAGCTGCCACTGAGGGAGTGCCGCGCGTGTGACGATTCGTTTTGGGACAACTGTTACGGCCAGGAGGGGTAGCACCTTGTAAAGGGCTATGCCAGAATAAATTAATAAGTTGTAACATGGTGTTTTCTTGGACTTATCAGGCATCCCCAGTGGCCTAAACAGCTCGGGGTACCTTCTGCGGCGAACCTCTGCCTCCCACCACAGGGCCGAACCTACCCCGAGATTCCAGACATTACATATTACGCCTAAATTCACACGGAGGTAGCGGGGTTCGTGCCACAATCACATTAAATTTTTCACTAAATCTTCTTACACGAAAATTTTGTAAGCATGGGAGTAACATCTCATTATTTTAACAGCATGACATCTTATGTCCATAGCCATTATTTTTAACCAGGGTCTCAGGCCTGCCTGTACCATCCACCGCTATCGGAACATGACTTGTGACATGATGGCTGATTGCTGCCTATGTTGTTTACCAGATAAATTGTTTAGGACTATAACTCAATTTAAATTTAGGAAAGCCGCTGTAATTGGGCAAAAGCCAGGAGGCAAGCATTTTAATTTAATTCTCTCCCTCTATTTTCTCCACTGAATCTCTTCTGCCAACACACTCTCCTCATCCAACACAACCCACTACCTTTTCGTTTTCACTAGGTACCATCAAGTTTTTTTCCCATTCTGTTCTCTTTCTCTATCCAACAATCTTGCTCGAGTTCTCCCATCGACTTCTAGGTTTTATTCTCACATCTCTTTACCCAAGGTCAACTTCCCCCCCCCCCCCCCCCCCAAAATGGCACAAAATCATACATTTTATATACTCTAACAAGCCTCTCCACCTACCTTTTGACTTTTAGACACTCCCACCCTATTTCCTTCATCATATTTGAGGGGCTAATAAAATACGCCCCCTTTTACTGTATATTCACTTGACATCGTACCTTCTGTGGCAGTAAAGCCCAGTCCCCATTCCACCAGTACCATACCCAACTGGCGAAACAAACTCCTTGCCATGGAGTCAAGACACAAAAATGCCAACAATTGTAACTTGCTTTATTATCGCAGATAATAATGAACATTGAGAAGTTTCACCAGTCAGTGACTCCATGAGCAACACGGAAGGGAAGTAACCAGTGTTGTGGTAAGTCACCATCTTGCCGTCACCCGGCCTCTGTAGAAGGCCCGGGAAGTACCTGACAGGCGCTACGGGCGTCGCGGTGCTGCTGTTGTCCGGGGGGTGCCAGGCTAGTGAGACACTAGGCTGTTGATGATGGGTCGTGGGTACTCTGCCCCTGCGTGCCCCGCCAGGTACGCAGCTTGAAATCTATCCTGAAATTCCCTGAGGCCGCTCGGCCGTGTGGAGGACGGGGGTGGCGCGAAATAATCGTAAGCGACACCGGTTATGTTGATTTACGTTTAATTAACTGACTTCTCCAGTGGTACGCATGGGTACTCGGTACTCCCTATGCGTACGCTACATGGTACAAACACTATTCGAATGCGTTATGCGGTGTCTGAGCCGTTGTACTATTACATGATGACGTCGTACCGACCATGGCCTTTAAGCCCGTGCTCCGCACCGCCAGTACCGAATCCCGTTTTCGGAACGCGCCCCTTGCCCAGCCGGATTGAGTCAGGCGAGCGTCCCGGGCGTGACCCCAATAGACAACAAACCTTATTAAAAGTCACCGCGGCCACTGGCCTTAATTAAAATGTCCGTGACTAGGATCGTGTCAGATTAGAAGAAATCCAACTATTACAGCTCACAGTGAGACAATATGTTGATAAATACAGTCGCCAACTTGATGTCACATTTTAAATAATTAAATACATTAAAACTATTGTTAAGCCTTAAGCACCCAATTACCAGGTGCTACATTTTAATTGGGCACCTGGAACATGTTTTAACTGGTAATATAGTAAATTAAATTAATATATGTTTTTTGACGCCGACTCACAAAGAAGAGAAAGTTTCTCTTCCTTGCGAGGCGGCCATGTCCGGCAGTCTCGAACCACTCCGCGCCGGGAACAGACGTGTGTTCGTGGGCAGCATCCAAGTTTCTTTCATTTTATTAATTTTTATTCTATACTAAATCTTTAAATTTAAACCTCATTAATTCATAGCTGCCCACGTCGACTCGGCGCGTATTTTACGGAACCGGGCCTATCCCGACCGTCGTCATAGTGATACCGTGTGGCAGATCGTATCACTCACGTAAGTGTTTCGCCTAATTTAGGAGCCCGCTCATAGAGCCCCCCCTGCACCCGTTAATGTTCGGCGCTGGCCATCTCCAGCGAGCATCGACCCGCGTCCCGCGAGACTGCCGCGGTAACCATCAGTGTCGCATAGTGGTATGTTTTTCTGTGTTAGTGTTGGTGAGAATTTTTGTAGCGAGAATGAACCGCGGAGCGGACTTGTAGAGTGTACCGTGTACCCACATGGACCCCCGGTGAAACTCACAAATTAAACTTATTCTCGCCAACTCGTGTACACTAACTTTCCGTAATTCCCCGTCCTCCACACGTCCGAGCGGCCTTCACAGTCAAGCGTAGAACCATTCAGGTTACATTCAAGCCGTGTACCTGGCGGGGCACGCGGGGGCAGAGTACCCACGACCCCACACCAACGGCCTAGCAGCCCGCTAGCCTGGCGCCCCTCCGGACAACCAGAGCATCGCGACGCCCGTAGCGCCCGTCAGGTACCCCCCGGACCTTTCACATAGGTCGGGTGACGGCAATGAGTATTCGCTGATTACAAAACAAAACACGGCACTTATATAACACAATGAATTCGCCGCGGCAGTCTCACGGGACGTGGTTACGAATGTTCTGGAAATGGCCAGTACTGAAAGTTAACTGTCACAATTACCATCGCTTCCCCACTGTACAACATGCAAATAAACTTTTCTTTTACAATGCCTAATCAAATTACTTTTGTTTGTTAAATGTACACCACATGGGTCACACGGAAATGTCACACGATTAGCGTTTCTTCTACAGACATGATTTTCATATCTTCTAGCATGTTGACGATATTTAAAACTTTTGTCACAGTACATACACAGATGACTCGTCGTTAGACCTTGAGTCACTGACGGCTCGGAAAGTATATTACTTTCAATGTACACTGCTGTTGTCGGCAACGAAGTCCCGTATGTTGCATGAGATGGAGATTTACCAGTTGACATTGACAGATCATCTGTACTGGATGTCAAAGAATCTGAAGTATACACGACTGATGCAGAAGCTGGAAATTGCTCACAAAATGTTTTATTTACCAAATTCGGTGTAGTTGCAGGTATGGGAGTCTCCTCTGCTGTCGATAATGCACACATTGAAGTCTCTTGGAGTGAAGAGACAGTAGATACAGCCATCATCGGGATCTCTGGAGATGGTAGCCTCGTTACCATCGGAATCTCGGGAGCTGCCCTCATCGTTGTCATCGGGATCTGCTTCGTCATCATCGCCTCCATCGTCAGGGACCCCGGTGAAGACGCGAGACCCTCCGCCAAGATCTCTGCAGCCGTTGACCCCGCCACCATTGGGATTTGTACCGATGTCAACGTTGCTACCATTGAGTTCGGATACACATGAATATTCATATAGTACCAGATTTATATGCAGATAAGTCAATCCAGCAGATCTGCACTGTACCACCACAATAGGGACTGAGGGACCTGCTGTCTAAGACTCGTTTAAATTACAGCAGTAGTATAGTTTGGGGGCTGCTTGGACAGGCTTCAGGCTGTGGTGCCTGTGCCGGGTCACTGACCGATTGCTCTGACGTCATGGTGGCCATCTTGGACTCAAAAATTCCTCAAAAATGACTCAAAATGACTCAAAAATTCCCGTTTGAGGAAAAATTTCTCGTTTTCTTCCTCAAAAATACAAAAATTAGGATTTCGAAAAACCTCAAAAAAAAATTGCCATAGAAAGAACACGTATTCCTAAAAGAGGCTTAAGCATCCATGTCTACAGCCTCCGATAAGCCTTTGACGACATCTAGGTTTATGATGTCACCGTTACAATTTCCGTTACGGCCGCCATCTTGAAAATCTTTATTTACTATCCGATTTTAATGAAAAAAATTTTAATTTTATAAAAAATTCAATTATTAAAATTTAAAAATATATTTTAAAAACATACTTTTTCGACATGGAGCTCGGAGTCCTTGGTTTGAACCCTGTGAGGGCAAAAATAAAATTAAAATGGTGTCCAATCCTTCTTTCAAGAAAGCCGCTGAAAGATTGTCTCCCCCCACCAATTTTTTTCAAAGTATATTGACGTCCCTCGGCTTCCGGTCCCTATTTCCCCGTTTACTAGAAATTCCTGTTGTGCCCGTACTGCTCTCGTCGGAGAGGTGTGGGTCCAGGCCAACGTGGCCGGGACCGGGGAATACGGGACCTGGAGGGAGAGTGAGGTGAGGAAGAAGAATGATAGGCAGTTTTAAAGGACCACTCGATGTTAACAGTTCCACGAGCCCCTTTTATTGTAATCCTGAGAGCCTGCTGCGGCCTGGCAGATCCGTCGCGGAATGAGCGCCCTTCCCACGAAGACCCGGACTCCCGAAGACCGTTTCGTGCAACCAACTCGTCTCGACACGAACTAGAAATCCTCCCACATAACAAAGTTCCTGATTGAAAGTTGCTCCACAAAGGCGCGTGACACGTACGCGGTTCTTTACGTAACAGACTCGTAATGACGACGAAGGTTCGGCGGTGCGTAACTACGCTTACGCGTCCTATGATGTTCGACTCGTGACGTAACTCTTAACTGGTAACTCGTAAGCTCAACCGTGTGAGCGACTCGGCGGATGCAGCTCAGATGCCGCGACAACCCGTGCAGTGGCACTGTCGTCGGACCCCAACCTCGGAAGACGCGCCTCGCGAGCAGCGCGGAGCGGCGTCCACGTCTGTCCCTGAACGAGCGCTGAGCAACACTGCCCTTACCCACCTGCCCGCGGGCCGCGACCCACGGGCCGCGGAGGGGGGGGGGAGGAGAAATTGGTCGGTGTGGGAGAGCGCCCCCCCCCCCCCTCTCGCGACGCGGACGAGCGCCAGGCTGCGATTACATATTAACACTGCGAGACATTTGAGGAAATTACAAGATTATTTACACAATAATTAATACATTACGAACACATTATTTACACACTTACTGAGGTTCACGATCATTTGAAAAATATATACAACACAGAATTATTCGTAACACTAAGGAAGCCACTGGCATGCTAGGGCGCACGCGGGTGCGTCCCTGGCCGATGCACTACACTGATGGTGCACTCGGGAAACAAGGGAGGACGTTGACGAGGCATAACGGCATGAAGGAGCCGAGGAGACACTTGGGTCGACGTCAATATATATCGTCACCTAGTATGACGTCATGTCCGCCATCTTGTAAATCCGTGATTTTTATGTTAGAAATTCGGGAAAATTTCTAAAAATTAATAAAAAATATTAATCAATCGAATTAAATAATAAAAATTTAATAAAATATTACTCAAAAACCACTGTTTCACTTATCGTTATGGTCACCATCTTGGATTATATAAATGTTGCATGTTTCGTTACGCCCGCCATCTTGGTTGAGTACGATGTCATCGTTACACTTTACGTTACGACCGCCATATTGGATCCTAGTCATGTTGCATGTCTCGTTACGGCTGCTATCTTGAAAATCCGTAATTTCAATGCTAGAAATTCCGAAAAAATTCCAAAAAATATTTTAAAAATTTTCTACTTCAAATGTTTAGTTATTTAAACGATTTCGGTCCTCGGTTCGATTTCCGGCGAGAGTAAACTAGTAATTTATTCATGTATTTTAAAAACTCTCAATAAAAAGTAATAAAAAATCTTACACCACACCCAACATTTTGAATTATGTCACCACTGTATCAACTATCGTTACAGACGCCATCTTGAAAATATTTATTTATTACCCGATTTTAATTTAAAAAGTTCAAAATTCATCAAAAAAATAACATTTAGCTTTAAGGCCAAGCTTCAAGGTCGCGGTTGTGAATCACGGTCACCAGATAGTTCTGGGGTGGAGCTGAGAGCGAGAGATCGCAGACAGAGATATGACCGTGGCAGCGAGTGGGCCTAAGGGTGGAAGGGGGGCGCCGGCGGGATCACGTGTTCATCCGGTGTTGCCAACTCTGTGTCCCACTGAGGAGCACAGGCGCATGCCTGGCTAGGGGTGGACCGTTAGGCGAGCGACACCCACTCAGCAGAGCTTCAGCACTAGAAGCCCGGGATAGCCGGAATCTTCATTGGGCATCGTATAGAGCAGGATTTTTTTGGAGATGAATTCAGATAATACGACATTGATAACTTTTTTTTTTAAATTATAATCCTACAACCAATGGTCAGTTAAACTGAAATCTATCGCATGTCACGTTCAAGGATGACGTGCACTTACACGTCCCGTAACATAAGCCCCGTCATGGCGGGTTTGCCTACACACACATTTAATTTTATGAACAAACCTTTTTTTTAATTTAAAATATTTTAACTTATCCACATAATGTATGCGAATATTACACTTGTGACCAAATGTTTGAATTACGTTTATATATATTATATATATATATATATATATATATATATATATACATTTATATATATGAGTTATAGGGCAGGACTATTTTCATAATATTAAACAATTTTTCATTTATTTAAAAAAATTACAGTAGTCGAGATGCGCTTCTTGAAATAAATATATTATTTATTTTTATTTTTATATATTTATTTATTTCAAGACACAAATATTTCGTAAGAAATAAAACACAATGTACATACATACATACACTTGCTACACATTGGCAATGTAACGAAATGTAAAAAATGAGGACCTAATACAAGGATGTATTAAAACTTAAGTTTATAAAAGAATTGCCAAGTGCAAGTACAATAGGCAAATCAAGTACTCCGTATCGTTCATGGATATGTGTTCTTAGCTTGCATACTTATTGTAAACTGAAGTAATCTGTTAATTAGTAGTATAAAAATAATTTATTATAATTAAATATCGTATTCCTTACACAGAAAAAAAATGTTTTTGGACATTTACACAAAATTCCTTTAGAAATCGGTTGCCAAGAAATATTTCGTAATATTACAAGAGAAAATACAGTAAATTTCTACAAAACATTGTTATGGTTATTATTGAATTTATGATTTGCGTTTTTCGAAACAAAGCTGGATATTTACTGTCGCGCTTACGAATATTGCAATATAATATGAAAAATCGACTTTTTTGTACAAGAAGACATTTTTGAACCCTTGGAAAATATAATAATATTTAGCAATTGGACTTCATAATTGTTTATTGTGCTTTTGTATGTGCGTATTTAGTCGTGGAAAGCTATACAGGGAAAAGTTTACAAATAACTTTAACTAATTCAGGTACTGGGACAACCCAAAGCATAAATGCCCGGGCAATAATACAATCCCACATTTGCAGCGATTTGCTTTCATGCAAATGTACAGATTTACAAATATTTGTAATTTTGTTTGCATGAATATTTCAGTTTGATTGAAAAAAAATTACAGAGTACTGTCTAAGCTTTCCTGTATAAGAATCAACAGTGTTTCAGTCATATATTGGCTGTAACCACGGTAAAGTTAATATGATTGACGAGCTGTCAACTTTGCAGATGCAGCGTTCCTAACGAAGTATATAATATGTGAACATGGAAATTTTTATAGTTTGTCTTTTATGATCTACAAGCCAGTGCGGACAAGACCTACAAGCAAATGCGGACTGACAAATGACCATATTAGACAAAACAAGGTTGGTTACCAAATCTGTTAGACCTTTTACCTGAAACAGGGACGGAAAAGTAAAAAGAGGCAAAAGAAGTATAGGAATGTGACCGACTGACCTCTGATGTCACGGCGGCCATCTTGGACTCAAGAATTCCTCAAAATGACTCAACATTCCTCAAAAATGACTCAAAATTTCTACAAATTTCCCGTTTTTTATGGAAAAATTCCCGTCTTGAGGGAAAATTTACCGTTTTTAGACCTTAAAAATATCAGCGGCTATAAATATCCATATTGAGACTTAAGCATCCATGTCTACAGCTTCCGATAAGAGCCCGTCTACAATAGTCCGAACCTGTGCGTGGTCCGTGTCATCCGAATGTGAGTGACGTCACATTGTCTCACCGAAAACTGCCCTGTCCACAATTGCGATGTCCGATGTCCGAATGTATTGATTTCTAAAGTTGTCACCAGAGCGCAGTAAATGTGCCAAACCAAATGTTTTTCTTTATTGTTTTGATGCTTTGTAGTTTGAGATTGAACTTATGAAAGTTGTGGGAGTTCAATATTATATATTTATTCAGTAAGGAAAAGTGGCAAATGTAAAAGCTAAAAAATGAACTCATATCACATTTCAAACGGGAACCGGAAATTCAAATATCGTGAGTGTTCTGTTCTTTTTCTGTGTCCGCAGTACACAGGTTTGGTCAAAAAGTTCAAATTGATGAATGTCTTCGGACCAGGTAGGTTCAGACCTTCGCCCACTTGACGCATGACGTCAGAGGGTCACATGGACCAATCAGCGACGAGTGTCCTTCGGACACAGTTTAGGACATTGCTATTGTAGACGGGCCTTATGCCTCTGACATCATTGAATATGTCATCATGTAATATGACGCCACCGTTGCAATTTCCGTTACGGCAGCCATCTTGAAAATCATTATTTGTTATCCGATTATAATGAAAAATATATATATTTTTTTATAAATATAACTTTTTATAAATTTTTAATTTTTTTCATTAAAATCGGATAATAAATAATGATTTCAAGCTGGCTGCTGTAACGGAAATTGCAACTGTGACGTCATATTACATGATGACATATTCAATTATGACGTCAGAGGCTTATCGGAAGCTGTAGACATGGATGATAAAGCCTCAATATGGATATTTCTAGCCGCTGGTATTTTTAAGATCTAAAAACGGTAAGTTTTCCCTCGAGACGGGAATTTTTCCCTGGAAAACGGGAAATTTTGAGTCATTTTGAGTCATTTTTGAGAAATTTTAAGGAATTTTTGAGTCCAATATGGCCGCCGTGACGTCAGAGGTCGGTCGGTCACTGACCCGGCACCGGCACCAGCGCCTGGCGCCTGTGCCCGGACATACATCCCTATACTACTGGCGAATCGAATCACAGCCAGTATTATCAGCCTGGATAGGCCTATAAATAGAGATAGGTAAATTTCTTGCATTCAATTTGTCGAAAGCTAGTATGAAAACATTTATACTGTTCCACTGAGTTCATTTTTGGGCGACAGTTATTTGGCTACCCCTCTGCGATGCCCAACTAGGAGAAAAAAAGCGAATCAGGTAGTGCTGATCAACTAGGATAGGAAATCAGCCAAAGGAAAAGCAAACATGGGTTGAGCACATGTAAGACATTTAATTCTATCCTGATTCCAGGTTAATTCACGAAATTTTCGAGTGAAATCAGTACGTTTGTACGAAGGTTCGTATTCACTTAGTCATTTTATCAATTTTCTAGAAGTGGCCATCCAAACCTCATTAAAAATATATATTTCCTTTCAGTTTCCCATTACCAAGGAAATAATGATAAATCAGCATTTATTAATACACACAGAGATTTTCAGTAGAGTAAAATTGTGCTTAATGCATGAAAAATAATTATATATATACGTATATACATATATATGTATGTATATGTGTGTGTCTTTGTGTGTGTCATTGAAATATAAATTTACTTTGAAAACGATTTTATTGCGAAACTGAGATCTCTCCAAGATAAAGAACTTTGTTATAAGTTAGTAAGAACTACACATTAACGTAGTTATATGTTTTTATCATTAATTTCAGTTAAGTGTAGGGCATTCTTAGCTGAAACCGATTTACGTTTTTAATATTCAATTGCTGCAAGAAACAAATCTCATAATAATAAAACTTTAATAAAACCTGCCAGAATTTGAATAATTTTCATCCACATATAACTTCACAGCTAAAGTATTACATAATAATTGAAGTTGTTTGCATTGATTTTTAAAAATTATTTTCAGGCAATTAATAGCAGCTGAGAGTGTGTCAAAATAATTACAAGAAATGTTTTATGTATTTGTGAAACATAAATACTGTTCCATACGTTTCAAAGCTGTAAATTTTACAAATATTTTTCTTTATTGATCAGTAAATGCAGCGATATGAGTTAATCTTTATGAAGGATCTTATCAGATGATGTGGCTATGACAATGCTCAAAAAATTGGTATTGTGAAAAATGTGTCTAAATCAGAATTAACACACTATTAGATTTACTTTTCTTTAAAAAATGTATTTACCCTCTGCCATAATGTTTAATGCTAATGATTGTACAACTATTGGTAACCGTGTATTAATTATTACATTTGCCGGTACTACAAATAGTTATTACGTAGAATGACCACTTCTTAAGTTGCTGCGAAATGTGAACCACAGTTAAAGAAAATACATTAGGTTTGAAATTTTTTTTATATTTCATATTTTACAAAGAATTAAAAATAATAGTGACATTAACTCATTCAGTATAATATATCATACAAAATAGAAAAAATGAGAAGAAAAACCATATAACTGATAGTAGAAACGCATTTTATATTAGCATAGAGACCAAAATACACGTATATTACTGGAACATACTAAACAAATAAATACTTAACTATAATAAAAATAAACAACTATAATCAGTTCTTCGGAATTAATTATAAACAATATTTTAAAAGGTATGTCTCCATAGAATTAAAATGTAAACTTCAGATAAAATTATAACCTTATATAAAACTCATGGACAGTTACTTCCAAAAAAAATTTTTTTCTCTCGTTTAACTTAATGTTTTCGATGTTATAACAAATTTGAACACAACAGAAAATTTTATGGCAATCTTCCAGGTTTCAAAGAAAAAAAAAATCTTACTTCAATTATATTTACATTCATTTATCCCTTGCTTTTTCCGGGTCAGTTTTGACGTCTTGATTGCTGTTTATCTGCCAAGCTTCTTTCGGCTTCCAAAATGTAGCCTGCTTCTCTAATGGCTCTGTCTATGCTTTGATTTTGCACCACTATCTCAGGCAGAAAACACCTACGATAAAATCTAGTCAGTTTCGGCAACATTTCTGTTTCCCGCATGAGCTCATCTCTTTCTACTCTTTCTACTTGTAAATTCTGACGAACAACGGACATTACCATGAAGTAACAGTATTCGCGCTCTGTATGTTTAAAGTACCTTGCAGCTGATAAAAATAAAGGTGTGAACGTTTAAGAATTAAACTTCCGTTTCATTCACACGTAGAAAAAACTTTCTTTTTCTTATTGCAGTTTCTTGGAGCCCTTGGTCAACTGCAGAAGGCACACACTTGATTTCAACAATCGCATTTTCTTCGACCACAAGTCCGTCAGGGCTAGCACTGAAATATGCGTATTAGAGATCCAAAAATAAACCACACTTCTGTACAACTAATCCGGTTTGTGCTTGAAACCTCTGAATGGCAATATGCTCATTGCGACCACCGTACTCCATTGCCAGTGTCGAAAACGGAGGCGTGTAAAGTAGGTAACTGTTTAACATGATTTGAACAGGACACAGATTCTTTCCGGCGACAAACAATGCCGAAATTACTGACTTTTAACCGCACACGTCTCATTTTGTGCCTTAGCTCACAATCAGCTAGCATTTTTGTTCGTTCCACGATATTAGTTATTTCTCCAAAAGTGACTTGCAGTGATGCAATGTAATCAACATTAATCAACATTAATTACGTAAGTTGTTTTGTCACAGAAATAATACTTCTAAATATACTAACTTGTGCACCTGTTAGATGTCAGACATGCAATTATAACATGACAATAATATACATTTTTATACTATTCATTACTATTAAAAAAATAAACGTTAATTATATAACGTTTTTCAGTCACATTATAGTAAATTTAAGACGTGTGTATAATCACAATGGCAGTCCATCGGTGAGTGGGCAAAAGCGTCACCGAAACTCAGAAATTCTAATTTAGTACTCTTTTTAACGTAAATTGATTTTTATATTAAATTAACATTTTTAATCAAATTTTTGTTTTACATAGACGTCTAAATAATTTATACATGGTAAAATTTAAAAATGAAATAACATAAAGCATATTTTACAGAAATATTTCCGGATTAATTTCTCAGTTTCTGTTTTATAATCTATTGTCGCTGACAATATGTGCCAGCACGTGTAATTGACAGTAAATATTACAAAAAATTATAGACGAAATTGCATCCTAATAAAAATGGTATTTATAGCTGCATATAAAATCAAAATTGTCCCGCATGCATCCGCAATTTTACGGCTAACATTGTCACTAGCACACCAGTGTAATGTATCATTAATAAATTTTCAAACTATAGGCTTATTTTACACATAAAAGGAAACGTTAAATACGTTTGAAATGTTTTTAGAGCAAATATATTTATCAACTCTTACAAATGTTAAAAATTAATTTCCAGGAGTCAGTTTTCAATATTATTTTAAAAGTTTTACAGTAGGTTACATATAGTAAATGTTTTATATCCGTGTATGTATAATAATAATATATATAACACATGTACATACTTTTTATTTTTAGCAGTACGTGCCAGAAGCATTTTCTTTTTTTAGCGGATTTCTTTCGCTTTGACATTTGTGGCCGTTTCTTGAGACATTTTGTGCTGCCGATAATCGCACACTACGTACCAAGACTTGATAAACTTAGTTGAATAAGTCACACGTAGTCGAGCGTTCCGAACACTAATACTACACAAGAGAGAATGATTGACCTCGGTGAGACGCTGGCGCCAAACACCTTTCCCCATCCCTTCCCATCATGCAAGGTAGCCGAGGGCGCAGCTAATCACGGGCCTCAACGCCATAAAACATTTTTATTACAAAAAGTTATAATTGACAGAATGTGAGTGTCGCTAGATTTTTTTTATCTACTCAGCTCTACCAATAATATCAAAGTTTGAAGCAAACAATCATAATGTAATAGTTTGTGCGTCTTCAGAAACATTTGCATTTTCAGGAGAAGCCTAAACCTAAAGATAGCAAAAGCTATTCTATGTTATTTTTTAAACTCGTTATTAAAATAAAATGTTATCAAGTATGTGTAGATATTCAGATAGGAATTTGAGATCTGTGTCACAATAACTGTGAAGTTAAAAATTTTAATAAACATTTGGTTTAGACAGGATTGTTTTGATGAAGCGTCGGTGTGCATAACAGTGTGACATAAAATCCTCCTAAATTATATACGAAAAAACGACCACAGAAAAAGCTATTTAAAATAATGAACAAATTTAATTTGTGAAGACGAACTGCGTGAGCACAATTTATACTGTTTTTAATACATGCCATCATGCTATCAGTTTTTGTTTTATTTGCTGTCCTGTAAAGAGTTAAACATTAACCACTGAAGTTGTAAATGCAGAACTGTCAGTACCTCGCGCGCGAGGCGTGACAGATGACTAGTCCGTGTTCGTCTCCCTGGCTCACAGTCGCGAGGGGTGGGTGACCTTCCAGGAAGGAGCTGGCAACATGGCAGCATGTCTCCGCCACCCGGCGCGTCATCCTCTTCCCCCTGCCGCCCCTCGTCAACAACCACGTGCTGGGCCTCGCGGCCTCAATGTTTCCATTACAAATAACCATGCTGTGTCTTTGTTTTTAGAGATAGAGTATCAGCACCGCTGACTTTTTTAAAGAATTCAACTCAGTCAAAGTTTCAATACAGCTGTTTAAGCGATTAAATGAATAGCCTGAAAACTATGATACTTTAAATATTATATCACATGATATCACCATCTTGAAATAAAAAATTAAAACTTTTAAAGCTATAGCGCTGTTAAGGTCTTCAAAATCTACAACATGGTTTTTGTTTGACGCCGTTATCACAAAAATTGTGGAAATCGCGCGGGAATTTGTTTTGCTTGTAAATGCCTATCCCGCGGCCGGAGTGAATTTGGTTGAAGCCCGGCCTTAAGTACACAACACATCGTGTTAAACATGCGAAATCTACACACACCAACACCACCAATGATAGGGACACACAGTCAGTGGCGTAGCGAAGGGGGTGGCCCAGGGGGGCTAAAAAACACTGGCCAATTCAACGTGTAAAACTCTTGAAGTAGATGTCTGGAAGGTCGGTTAAGCTAAGCTTCAATTCACCCAAACAAAGGGCAGAGGCTTCCCTCCCCGCACAGAGAGGGCTCAAGGTCGGGTATTCAGGCTGAAAACCCCCATTACTCATGGCCGTAAAACACCTTCCTCGGCCGACCAGGGCCACGCCCGTTTGGTCCTTTCAACAATGCAGCTAGCAACAGTCAAGTTCGAGCATTCTATGCAGTGTGTAATGCGTATGGTTAAGAATTTGTGAGTTGTGAGTTCGCCATCGAATGAAAAGTGCAGAAGATTGGAAAAATTCTTGGTAAAAAAAAACCAAAACTATCAACTCCTCTGGTGGTAAGTTTTTATTTTCTAAGTATACTGCTTGTGTGTTAACATGTTTATTGCTTATGATGGTGAAAACAGAAAAAAACATTTTGAGCAAATGTACAATACTTAAATACGATCGTTCTCTTCTAATTATTGGGTATCGCATGCCTTAAGGGTGCCGTCATCATCCCGCTTTTATTCAAAACTAGCTATGATACCTTGCTTCGTTCGGGAGTTGATATGAGATTATGTGGTAGTTGAAATATAAAAAATAAACTATGATGTAAAAAGTAAAAAAAAAATTATTGAAACCATTTTCTCATTATTTACACTACTTGTTTATAAACAACATTTTTCATTTTATTGTCCGGGGTGTGTGTGTTTATGTGTGTGTGTGTGTGTGTGTGTGTGTGTGTATATATATATATCAGGGACCGGAAAGTTACTTTTAAAAAGTAACTCAGTTACAGTTACAAATACTCCATTGGAAATGTAACCCTGTTACAACTACAAGTTACGCTACTTAAAATGAACCAGTTACAGTTACAGTTCTGAGAAAAGTAACTGTAAGTTACTTTAACAGTAACTTTGTGAAAAACTAAAAATGTGATACGTAATATTGTTATCATTAAAACCTAATAAAACATATTGTGTTTAGTAAATATACGTATATGTTTATTTAAACTGAAAAAATTTAAATAGGTCTTAAATTACATTTAGTAATTAGTTCACACTACAAAATTGTTCGTAGAACCACACAACAAACACTTCACAATAAGGTTATTTTTATCACTCGACCGAACTTCGAAAAAATTAGAATATGAAGGCCACGGCAACGAAAATTCTGGACTGCTTTCTCGGCTTCTCGATTCATTAGATTCTGTCATTGCTTTCGCGCATGTGCACAGGTAGGTTAATTAATGAAACAGCACAGCAGTAAACCCGCATGTCGCAAATATTAAATAAATGACAATAAAAACAAAATACGAGCGCAGGCTAGCCAACAGCAGTTTTACAAGTACAAGCAATACCATCGCAAATAATATGCTTGTCGGGATTTTCGTTCTGGGATTGAAACAATCAACAAATCGTTGTTCGTTCAATAAGAAATACATTTAAAAAATGTAACGCAAGAAGTAACGACAATTATCGTTACTTCAAGGCAGAAAAATGTAATTCAGTTACAGTTACAGTTACTGAAAACTTAATATATTGCGTTACCACGATCGTTACCATAAAAAGTAACTGTTACAAATAACGTCGTTACTAGTAGCGCGTTACTTCCAGTCCCTGATATATATATATATATATATATATATATATATATATATATATATATATATATATATATATATATATATATATATATATATATATATATTCGAATTTCCTACTCTCGCGCAAGCTACATATAGCTGACCGTGAGAGAAGCAGGATTCTTTGATGTTGATGCCACAATATTTTTAAGTTTGCCCTTGTGCTTTGTTAATTGTCAAACTAAAGGCTAATTTAATTGGAAACTGCAATCTTTTAAATTTAAATGGCAATTCAGAAGAGATCAGTGGTATTCTAGGTATAAATACTGTGTGTGCTTTGTTCTTTCCAGAAATAAGTTCAGCTTCAATGATATTATTCGATAGCTGTTTTACGATCATCCTCGTTCCATTACATAGTTTTGGGGAGTTGAGATTTCTTAGTAGTATGATTGGAGATCCAATTTCAGACGAAGGCAGTGTAATGGCATTTCTGGTACTTGTAAAGAGTTTAGAAATTCAGTAGGGAAGTTGACACTTTCTTCAATGGATACCATCGTGTCGAACGATTTATATATTTTCTCTTCACCAGGTATTTTTTTGGAATATTTAAATTTATATCGTCAACAATATTATTTTTAGTGGCCAAAATTGCTCTTTGAAATAACCACTCTACGTTGGTATAGTTCTGAATAATATTTGGATAAATTTTGTCGATTAGTTCGTTTTCAGTAGTGGCTATGTTACAGAAATCACTGTTGAGTTCAATGAGGCCGGTCGTTTGGTCAGTAGGATATGTACCTTCGCCTATTTTTAAAAGTATTTTAGCAAAATGTGCTGTTATTTCATCTTTTGTTAATTCAACTCTCGTGTTTTTTGTTAATTGCAGTATTTATACTGACGCCGCCGTCAGTGCTCCCTCTGAGAGCACAGGCCGTTATGTGTCCTCAACACCTGATCAGTGCCGCGCCTCGAACGCGCCCGTGCGTGCAACATAGTGCAGTGCCCAGAACGGTGTGATGTCAGTCACAGCCCCCTACGTGTGCAAAGCGCCCGGCCGGGTGTGGCACTACGCAACTAAATAATTTGTTCATGCATTTGATAAGACAAACAAAAACTAATACTTGTAAAATAACTAATAATTAATGTTAATTTAATAATCATTTTGTAAACTGGGATTATTCACAAAACTGGCCGAAATCATCTTCCCGCGCTCCGCAGTTTCCCGCGGAATTTCCCCCCTCCCTGGCCCCGGCGGCCAGGGAGGTTAGGAAGTCGCCATCCAGCACTCGCCAGGGCCGGCAGCCCACGCACGGGGAGCTCTCAACTTTCGCGCCAACTCCACCAGTCACTACAATAGGTAAATATAGCCAAACCGTTTAATTCAGCTCCCCGGTCGGCCCGAATCGGCCGTTCGAGATTTCGCACGGTCCTTTAATATAATGTGTAGCCCGATACCGGGCTTTTCGTGTGCTACGTAATCAATTAGGTGACCCCTCGTGGCACCTGCGCCTCACGCTAGTGAAATCCCACCTCGGGACATAGTTCTTCGCCCATGCGGGGCGGCACTGCGCCAAACACGAACCTAAGTGTTAAGACGAGTCATTAACTGGGACGTGCCACGATCGCGAGTGCGATATCCTGCCGGATTCCGCCGCGTCCGTACCCAGCGTAACGTGGCCCCAGCCACCACGCGGAGTAGCCGCCATTGTATAACCACCTGTGTGGGACACCCAGACCTGGTCCGAACCCGGGACTAACCACAGTGACTGTAGTGTAGTGTTTTCTATTAAGTAATTTTGTATGGCCAGTCGCCCACGCATTTCACGTTGCGTTCCGCAGACTTTCACGTAGGTAGGAACAGACTTACCGTTCGCCCGAGCATCCCACTCACAACTCGCCGGGAACAACCCCTATCAACGTACTTGCCACCGGGTTACCGTGTGGCCGTAACAAGTCCGCCAATAGAGGGTGGCGTGCGTGGAGCTTAGGTCGACGATGAGGCGGCCAGTTACGTGAGCGTGTAACGTGTAAAGTGTGCGACGGAATAAACCAGCTAAAAGTACGTGTGTGTTTTTATTAATAAGGCGTCCTGGGAGGCCATAACAGCCCAGGGAGTCCTTTGTCGACGCGTCCCTGCCTGCAGCCACGAGGCCAGGAACCCCGCCCTTGAGATCAAAATTAATCAAAACATTTCTAACTCACGTAAAATTCAGATCAGGCAACGGGGACGGCTTCAGTACTTGTGGCCAGAGATGTGACTTTTTTAAGCATGCATTGATCTCGTCTGCTGGTGTTGACTTGGGAATAACTGGAAGTGTTTGTCGAAAATCTCCTGAGAGTATGAGTAGAGCTCCTCCCATTATTTCAGAGTTTTTTTTATCGCAATTTTTGTAATGTTCTGTCCATGGCTTCTAGTGACTTTTATGGGCCATGGTGCATTCATCCCAGAAGATAATTTTAGCTTGTTTTAGAAGTTGACCCCGTCCAGATTTTCCTGAGATTTTACATACCGGGAATTGTTGTTCGGCTATATTCAGCGGTAGTTGTAAGGCAGAATGGGCAGTTCGTCCTCCTTCCATAAGTGTGGCTGCAATGCCGGATGATGCTAGTGCCAGTGCGATGTGTTTTTTAGCATGTATTTCCGCCAGTATTAGATTTATTAGAATCGTTTTACCGGTGCCTCCTGGCACGTCCAAGTAAATAATTCCACCAGTGTTGTTATTTACCCGGTTCATTATAACGTTGTAAACTTTTTTTTGATTGTCATTGAGGAGTGGTTTGTTGTGAGCAATGTATTAAAGTAGTTCATTGACGTTGTAGCTTTTTTCCTTTGTAATTTCGTAGTTTAGCACACTGAAAGCATTTCTTTGTGGTGCTGGCATTCCAAGTTCTACTAAGGCCTGGTTATTTATTGCTAAACATTTATCTTCTAAGCGAATGAGTGTTTCATTGAAGATGTCGTCATTGAATTCTATAGTAAGTTCTGGATTAGTTTGTCGGATTTGGTACAATATATCATCACTCATACACCTTTTGAAAGAGTCCCATAGCTGTTTTGGGTTTGATGGGTTACATGTTGTTAGAATTATAGCGAATAACTCTCGAATTTGTTCAGCTGAAGCTGGGAGTGTGGCTTCTTGTAGTGTTAATTCCCAGTGGTTATCGTTTTCCAATAATCCTAAGCGTTGACATGCTTCTCTGTACGTCTGGCATAGGTAGCCGTCAATGGTCCTGAGATCTGTGAAACTTGTTGGTCCCTGTATTTAATGTAACAACGTCCGGAGATAGAAACATTCGGCATTGTTTGGATGTGCAGTGTATAATCGACCTATTGCGTTAGTTTACATGATTTCTGGATGACCCTCCTCTGGCCTTCCTTGTTTTCGTCGTTGAAAAATTTTCCTTGTTTTGTCCCACATATATAATAAATAGGGATGTCGACTTAAAGTAATGTCTTTGCGAATGGATCCATTTGGCACAGTTGGAAAAAAGCTGTTAATGTTGTGTTCTGAGGTGGTTCGCTTGCAATTTTTCTAGCAGAGTGTTTTGTGAAGTAAACTCTCTGTCCATTCTCCAAATGTACTGCTAGATGTTGCACAGCTGGTTCGCGTTCGTGTATGGGAAAACTAAAAATCCTCCACGCTGCTTCGTTACTGTTGATGTATCTTCCCATTTGGTACATGAGGATCTCATCATTTCTGTTATTTTGTTCGCTATTTTGGACTATTTGAAATACTGCCATATCACTACCATTGTTTACGTACTTACATATATATTTTATAGATTTTACTGAATTGCAGTACTCAACATTTATGTGTGCTTGGAACATTTTGGAAAGTAGTGGGTTATATGGTACTACCATGTGATTATCTATTTCCAGTTTGTCTCTGCCTTGTATTCGTATTTTTGCTGTGAAGCCACCATTTTTCGGTGTTCGTCTTCTATATTTGGGATAGCCGTCATCTTCAGTTTTTGTATCGTCCAAGTATGGTTTTGGATATTTTTTTGTACATTTTCCATCACTAATGCATGGCGCATTGAAGTTTAATGGTCCACATGGTCTGTGAAAAAGTTTTTCACTACTATGTTGTATAGTTCCGGATCTTTTTGTGGATTGGGAAATTCAGCTTGGATGATTTTTTCGATATCCGTGGGATAAATTTTATTGTGTAGCCATATGAGATTGTGTGAGTGAGGTAATCCTCGTTTTTTCCACTCGATTGTATACATCCAGCATCTAACGGTTCCAAAGATGTGGTATTTTGTGATGACTTCAATAAATCTTATTTGTTTTTGTCGAAAAACTCGGGCTATTATGTCATGTCGATCCATGGAGGTTTGTCCGTATTTTAGTTGTTCTTTGATGTCTGGCCATGATGAGTTGCATGTAAATGTTATGAAGAGATCAGGTCGTCCATATTTTCTTACGTAGGTCATGGCATCTTGAGTATATTCGTGCATATGTCTTGGACTTCCTATGTATGATGAGGGTAAGATTATCATTGTTCCGATATCGTCAATATTGCCGTCATTTATGTTCGCGTCTCGAAGGTGGATGTATTCTTCTGTGCGTCGTTTCTTCTGATTCAGTCTTATGTAAAGCATCCGTTCTGCTTCTATTTTTGCATACATATCTACCAGAAATTGTTGGAATAAACGGCGAGTGTTGAGTATGTGATTGTATATTTCATTGTCTCTGATCATTAAGCGGTAAGCATGGAACTCCTTGGATGTGACTTTTTTTATTGTTTCTATGCCTGTTTCAGGATGAATTTGTTTTATATTGAAACAATATCCGTCCTCTCTGTGCATAAATATTAATGGATATTGAAGAGCATCATATGAACGGTGTGTCTCTGCAATGCATTTTAGTCCTTTTCTTCTTCGTTGTAAAATTATGTCATGGCTTGTATTTTCATTGTCCACAATTACGATGGCAACTTCATCTATCTGAGGTGCATTAAATCTACGTTCGTGTTCTCCGCGTGGTTTTTTATCGGCTCGAACTACAATTTTATAGTCATCAGAAATCACGCGGTCTAATGTTGTTTTGAATATTTAAATCAGTTGATTGTATTTGTGTAAGATCCTCTGTACATCTTCGATTATTTCGCGTCTTAATCCATTAGAATTTGTGCATCGTTGATCAATTTCTTGTTCTTCATTTCCGATGAAATATACTTGCAGAAATTTATAGTCTTCATTTAGGCATTGGTAGTAACGATCCTATTTTGTGATAAATTTGCCCTTGAATTGAAAATACATATTCAAATTCATTTCTATTAGTGTTAATCGAAGTAACACCGAAAGAAATCATTTGAAAGCAGGAGTTGTATAATCTTATATTTTGAAGAAAGTGTTTTGATTCTAGTGTTTCCCTGGTAATGTAATGTAGAAATTCCTGCGGAGGTGCTTCCAGTGTTGCTAATCGAATTTTTCCATTCATGCAACAGAGACCTGGTGTTTCTTTACTGAATTTTTTCGCGTGGCAAAATTGGCAAATGTTATTCATTTTTCTGATTACAACATATTTATGATTGTAATATTTTTTCGTCGGTGGAATAAAGACGAGAGTTGTGTAAACAACGTAATGTAATAAGTACATTAGAGTAATGCGAATAATACCAATGATCAAATAATACCTGTTAAGATCTTCAACAAAGGAACAGACCCCACTCTTGACATAAAGTATTCGCGAAATTTGTTCCTGATGTCGTGAGCCCTAGCAGAAGGCTTACGTGCCCTAGCCTGCAGGGGCAAAATACCGGTATCAGATGCCACTGTTTGCCTCCACAAACCATCAACAACATTGCCGGTACTAGCATCCTCACTATCCAGGGATCCGAATGGCGCATACAACGTCCGGGAAGACTTCTGTTTTCGCAGAAAATTATGTAGATACACACAACAAAATACAATGTCTGCAAAGTTTGAACTATTTTTCATTTCCATTGGTTTCCTAAAAATTCTGAAAACTGATGCCAGCAAACCGAAAGCATTCTCAACAGTACAACGTGCCCTAGACAGTCGGTAATTAAACACTCTGTTCGGAGATCCCTTACCCAGTTCCACCGGAAATAGTTTCATTATGTGTTCATGTAAAAGGAATGCATCATCTGCGACAAGTACAAAAGAGACGTTTGAATTTCTGCCAGGTAAAGGTCTCGGATTTGGCAAACTCATTCTTCTGCCGAATAGTTTCTTTGCGAATTCCGAATGCTTGAACACGCCACCGTCTGAAATTTTCCCTTGGAATCCTACATTACAATAAATAAAGTTGTACTCTGCATCCACAACTCCTAACAGTACTCTACTAGAACATCTTTCACAGATGTAGTAGTCAGTTGCACTACCTTCTGGACACTGTATCACAACGTGCTTTCCATCAATAGCACCGCAGCAGTTGGATGGTTCCATTTTGCTTCAAAGTTAATCTAAATTTCATTCCACTCTTCTTCACTTGATGGCATCTGAAATAAATGTATAATATGTATGCTATAGACATATACATATTGCCTATATGTTAGTAATACTAGTTAAAACTATACACAGTAGCAAATTTCCGCATGAATGTGTTGTGTTTATGCTAGGTTCCTGAAGTAAACCAAGACACTCATGCAGAGAACGATGTGCTTCATACTTCTCATCTCGAATGTCCGATAGAGGGAACGTGTGCAGTTGTCAACATTACGAGTTCCAGAATTAACATACGAAAGAGTACGGTGACCAGAGAGGAGGCAGCATTCAAAATCAAGGAAAGTGTGTGTGTGCAAACATGAAAATAAACGATGTGTATGCTTCCTTTGCGGACTTTGTTGCTCACAAGATACGGAACCTACCATCTACTCGATTACAACACATTGCTCACAACTGTATCACTAACATTCTCTTTGAGATCGAGTCCCTGGATGTTGTTCAATCAGTCGTCTCTCCATTCCAACCACTAAATTACTTGCCAAGCCCAAGTTCCACGGGTTCTTCATCGTCAGAGCAATATATAAAGCTGCGTGTGCCTAATCATGATAAAGCAGTTTATTGTTTTGGCAACAGCAGTGGTAGCAATGTGGTTGTGCCTGAGTAATGTGTTCATAAATGTATTGAATGCATCCCAGTATTCTTATGTTTTGTATCCCTACTTTCTTTTCATATAAAGTATTTAACATCGTTAAATTGTTGTCTTGGTTTCATTCACCGAATAAATATATCAATAACTAATGTATTTCATTGTATTTTATAATGACTTACCTTTATGTACTCCCTCAAAACATGTATGATGCACTTAACAGTTTCTGGTACAATGACACTGATGCTCTGCACTGACACTTTAAACAAATATTTCAGGCTGTGGTAAGAATCTCCCGTGGCGAGAAATCTCAGTGTCAGAAGAAGTCGCGTTTCTGCAGGAATAGCTTCTTGCATTACAGTGTCTTGCTTACAGATCAATGATCTCACTTTTTCTAAGAGCTGTCAAATTCCTGTCGCGACATTCGCGTAAAGTTACTAAACAGCACTTCTCCGTCCCATTGAAGCTCTCGCAACATGGTATTTTGTCTGCTTTTAAAGAACCCTTTTTGCCATAGTCTTCTTCTTCTTCTTAATAGAGACACTAATAACATATGCAGCACAAACTGCAGAAACCACCGCACTATTGATGGACATTATGTCAACTGCACATCTTGCCTCCAGCGCAGCATGTAGACAGGAGCGAGCATTGCGTCTTCACGCATGTGCGCCTTGCATTTTCATCGTGCAATATTGCATGCGCTAGAGGAAATAGCGCACAGTGCAAGTTGCACGAAAAATTGCATCGTCTGGACGCAGCTTAAGATGTACACCAAGTTCTGTCCCTGCCTGAACCAGAGATTAGAGAAAGTTACAGATGGAGCATGTCACCAATTTCTGCGGGAGGGGTCTAAGGCCCTGGGCCGGAAGGGGAATGCTTTCGTCCGCCATATTGGAATGTGAATAAAGTTGTGTGTGTAAGAGTTACGTTGCTGCGAATTTCGAAATGCTTGGATTTAATTAAGTATATTGCTCGGTTTAGAGTTTTATTTATATATTTGCCAACATATATTTAACTTTCGATTCCACAATCGTGTGACGTTCATTACTTCAGGAAGTTAGTAGATTGTGACGCCAAACATTAGTGCTCCTCGAATCCGCACAGACCGCTATGGCGCATCGCCGCCTCGCCCCGAGCGTGTGCGACGTGAACGCACCTGGGTGCAGGGTGGTGCAAAACCTCGAACGTAAGCTGCCCTGCCTAATCGACTGTCGCCCGCGCGAAAGTCAACCAAGGGGGTACTGTTAGGTGACCTGATTACCTGGACTTTGAAATTAACATTCAGCACTCTAAAAAACAATATTAATTAAGTAATGACTACGCTTAAATATTAATTGTAATTCTGGACTTTAGCGCGATCAGGCGGTGTGCATGGCCCGGGATTACTTTTGCACACGACACGTTTTCGCGGGAGCGAGGCTGGGGAGTCGTGCGGACGTCACAGCCATCGCCAGTTAATCACCGCCCTCCAAGGAGACGAGACGCGAGTCGCCCGCGGAGCCTCTCGACCTCCGCCCTTGCCATCGCTACCGGAATTGCGTGAGTTTTCAGCCCATCGGAAACGTGTCCTGTAGAGCGCGGCTCCCAGTAAGCGGGTCATGCACGATGCAGCGCATGTATAGCGTGCCTGACAATAAACCACTTTGAATCGAGCCCCGCGTATTTGTTACAACGCCCGTAGTATAGCGTCCCTGGTGGCTAAAACAGCCGAGGGTAACTCTGACGGAACGACCCTTACTGCCTGCCGGCCACGTGGCGACGTCACGCCCTCAGTCAAGTGTCTCGGCTACGCACTAGCACGTAGCTATTATTGCTAGTTGGCGCCCAGAAGCAACTCCACACCCTCAACATCACCTTGGCAGAAGGCAGAAGGCGTCAAATGGCGCCCAACCAGTGTGGCAACATAACAACGCCGCAAACGCCATCCGAATCGCAGAAAATCCGGCAGAGTTACGCGTAGGGACAAAACAAAGGGGAGAGAAAGCGCGCGCAGACGTACAGGTGCCGCGGAACGGGACGCGCCGAGTGAATCAGGCCACACCACCCCCCTCCCGCACTAAGATCGTTCGCTCGCTCCCCCCGGCATTCCACGGTTCCCCCCCCTTCCCACACCCCCTTACAGATCGTTCACTCACACCCTCCCGCCAAACCCCTCGCGAGAGAGTGGACTGCCCCGACCGATCGCGCGCCGAGGACAAACGAGCGCGCCCGAAGATCACTGAGACACCAGAGTACATCACCAGCCGCGGCCGCGTAAACAACCGCGAGGCGCGTGCGTGCGGGCAAGACCGCTCGGTCGTAAGCGCAAGGGGGCGCACCCCCGGATTTGCCCGCGCCCGCCACCGACGCTTCATCCCGACGCTCGGGTCGGACAGCCGCGGATCGCGCATGGACAAGAGGCCAGACATAGCCATCACCATGGAGAGCTGTTGCGCCGGGTGCGGCAAGCCGCACACCACCAGCCACAGCACCGGTGAGTACCCCCACCTGTACTGCACCTGCGAAACGGTACGCGTCAAGATGGAGGGGCAACCCAGAACCCAAGCGGGTTCCCAGTGCACCGCTGTCCACTGTCCCGGTTACCGAGGCGAGATAGCGAGATGCCAGCAGTGCGGAACAATTAAACACCGCGCATGCGCAGACGCGCTGGAATTCGTAAATTTCCGGGACGGACTTTTTCTGTGTGGGGGGTGCGAGCGACGCGCACGAGGGCACCCAGGGGGTCAGCTAGCCACCACGTCCCGCCCCCTCACCGGGCCTATTATCCTCCCAGAGTTCGCGAGCCTCAACCACGAGGATCCGCGCGTGTTTTTGCGAGCCTGCGAGGCGAGGCTCGTGCGGCACCTGATACCGTGGGAAGAGCGGGCAGAACGCGTGAGCGCGCAGCTGCGCGGCGAGGCGCGCGAGTGGTGGACCCAGGCGGGCAGCTACGACGCGGACTGGGAGGACTTTGCCCGCCAGCTGGAGGCGCGCTTCAATGACACCCGAGCTCTGAACACATGTCGGAGTGAGATGTTCAGCCGTTGGCAAGGGGACGGGGAGGCGGTGGAGACGTTTGTTTATAACAAGCTCAGACTATACCGCCGCCTAACACCGGGGGGTCAAACTAGCGACATACTGCCCTTCATAGTGGAGCTAGTATCCCCCGAACTTCGCCCATTCTTGCGCGAAGCGGTGACTCGCAGGCTGGATGTTTTTTCTCGCACGAGCACGAGCCGTAGAGCATGACCTCCAATCAGCTCGCAGCTCCAAAGGCGTCGCGACGCCCCGGTCAGCCCCGTCCACCAAGGGGGCGGCGCGCGCAGAGGACGAACTTGCCGTAGTGCCGTACACAGGCCCGCCGCCACCGAGGGGCAACTTCCGGCCGACCGACCCGTCCCCGATGGGGCAGGGGATGCCCCTACCGGGCCCTCCTCACCGTGGCGCGGTACAGACGCGTCGCGACGACCACC
This sequence comes from Bacillus rossius redtenbacheri, assembly GCF_032445375.1. Taxonomy (NCBI): domain Eukaryota; kingdom Metazoa; phylum Arthropoda; class Insecta; order Phasmatodea; family Bacillidae; genus Bacillus; species Bacillus rossius. The sequence goes on along the minus strand of NC_086330.1, from coordinate 293,691,903 downwards.
GCGGGGGAACACAAGGTGCCCAGGACAGCCGGCCACCCCGCTGCCGCTACTGCGCGACAGAGCAGTACCACTGGCACACGGTGTGTCCGACCCGCGAAGCAGTCTGGCGAACGCGAGGGGGCGAGGTGAAGCTCCCGGGAAACTCCGTCTAGGGGGCGGTGACGCAGCTGGCCACCACCCCCCAATTAACAGCCCAGCTCCACCAAGAGACGCACCCCGGCGCCGCGGAACCACACAGCCGCCACCCCGCCCAACTATCACAGCTGGAGGGGGCCCGCCTCACCTGTTCGCGAAGTTCGCGGCCCGCCCCAGGTCGCCGGTGAGCGATGCCGTCCACCTGGTGTCGGCGCCGCCCTCGCACGCTGCTGCGGGGACCACTCAACTAACGTCTCAACCACCTGACGCGTGTGGGGGCGGCCCGCCTCACCTGTTCACGATGTTCGCGGCCTGCCCCAGGTCGCCGGCGAGCGACGCCGTCCACCTGGCGTCGGCGCCGCCCCCGCACGCAGCTGCGGGGGCCACTCAGCTGCCGTCTCACCCACCTGGTGCGTGTGGGGGCGGCCCGCCTCACCCGTTCGCGGCCTGCCCCAGGTCGCCGGCGAGCGACGCCGATCACCTGGCGTCGGCGCCGCCCCTGCACGCAGTTGCGGGGGCCAATCAGCTGCCGTCTCACCCACCTGGCGCGGGTGGGGGCGGCCCGCCTCACCCGTTCGCGGCCTGTCCCAGGTCGCCGGCGAGCGACGCCGATCACCTGGCGTCGGCGCCGCCCCTGCACGCTGCTGCGGGGGCCAATCAGCTGCCGTCTCACCCACCCGGTGCGGGTAGGGGCGGCCCGCCTCACCCGTTCGCGGCTTGCCCCAGCTCGCCAGTGAGCGACGCCGATCACCTGGCGTCGGCGCCGCCCCTGCACGCTGCTGCGGGGGCCAATCAGCTGCCGTCTCATCCACCTGGCGCGGGTGGGGGCGGCTCGCCTCACCCGTTCACGGCCTGCCCCAGGTCGCCAGCGAGCAATGCCGTCCACCTGGCGTCGGCGCCGCCCCCGCACGCTGCTGCGGGGGCCACTCAGCTGCTGTCTCACTCACCTGGCGCGGGTGTGGGCGGCCCGCCTCACCTGTTCGCGATGTTCGCGGCCTGCCCCAGGTCGCCGGCGAGCGACGCCGTCCACCTGGCGTCGGCGCCGCCCCCGCACGCAGCTGCGGGGGCCACTCAGCTGCCGTCTCACCCACCTGGCGCGGGTGGGGGCGGCCCGCCTCACCCGTTCGCGATGTTAGCGGCCTGCCCCAGGTCGCCGGCGAGCGACGCCGTCCACCTGGCGTCGGCGCCGCCCCCGCACGCAGCTGCGGGGGCCACTCAGCTGCCGTCTCACCCACCTGGTGCGTGTGGGGGCGGCCCGCCTCACCCGTTCGCGGCCTGCCCCAGGTCGCCGGCGAGCGACGCCGATCACCTGGCGTCGGCGCCGCCCCTGCACGCAGTTGCGGGGGCCAATCAGCTGCCGTCTCACCCACCTGGCGCGGGTGGGGGCGGCCCGCCTCACCCGTTCGCGGCCTGTCCCAGGTCGCCGGCGAGCGACGCCGATCACCTGGCGTCGGCGCCGCCCCTGCACGCTGCTGCGGGGGCCAATCAGCTGCCGTCTCACCCACCCGGCGCGGGTAGGGGCGGCCCGCCTCACCCGTTCGCGGCCTGCCCCAGCTCGCCGGCGAGCGACGCCGATCACCTGGCGTCGGCGTTGCCCCTGCACGCTGCTGCGGGGGCCAATCAGCTGCCGTCTCACCCACCTGGCGCGGGTGGGGGCGGCCCGCCCCACCTTTCGCGGCCTGCCCCAGGTCGCTGGCGAGCGACGCCGATCACCTGGCGTCGGCGCCGCCCCTGCACGCTGCTGCGGGGGCCAATCAGCTGCCGTCTCACCTACCTGGCGCGGATGGGGGCGGCCTGCCTCACCCGTTCGCGGCCTGCCCCAGGTCGCCGGCGAGCGACGCCGATCACCTGGCGTCGGCGCCGCCCCTGCACGCTGCTGCGGGGGCCAATCAGCTGCCGTCTCACCCACCTGGCGCGGGTGGGGGCGGCCCGCCCCACTTTTCGCGGCCTGCCCCAGGTCGCCGGCGAGCGACACCAATCACCTGACATCGGCGCCGCCCCTGCACGCTGCTGCGGGGGCCACCCAGGGTTGTCGGCCCAGGCTGGGCAGAGTGGGGCCCGAGGCTGTTGCGCTGATCCGCATCCCGGTGGAGCTTAATGGCCAGCCCATCACCGCGCTGGTGGACACCACGGCCACGCATACCTACGTCGCTGCCCACCTCATCCCTGAGGCGGACCTTGTGCGGGAGGTCGACATCGTCCAGCTGGCCACCACTGGGGCCAGTACGTTCACGACGGGGCGTGCCCAGGTAAGGGTCGGCGTAAGGGATTTTGTTAGGAGCACCAGTGCCCTAGTGGTGCACGACCTCCGCGACGACCTGATCCTGGGGCTGCCCTGGTTGGAGCAGGAGGACGCCACAGTCGAGGTCCAGGGGAAGCGAGTCCATGTGGGGACCAGGGGCCGACGGACAGTATATGGACTCAACTACAGGACCCCACCACCGCGGGGCGAGCCCCTCCACCTGGTGGACCTCCGCCATGGTGTACCCTCCGTACATGTGCCCATGTTTGATGCAGTGTTGGGGCAGCAGCCCCAGGTGTTTGCCGCCGCGGACCTACTGCGCCGCACCACTATCACAGAACATTGCATACCAACCATACCACACTGGCCCCCTTTCGAGAAGCCCTTTGGGTTTGGACCTCGTGAGCTGCTTGCTATCAGGGATCAAATCACAGAGATGTTAGAGGATGGCGTCATCGAGCCAACAGAATCCCCATACAACTGCCGGATCGTCATGGCTAGCAAAAAGGATGGATCTCTCCGTTTTTGCATTAACTTCAAGCCCGTCAACGACATCACCATCCCAGCACCACCACCCCTCATTAACATCACTGAGGCACTCACCGGGCTGGGGGATGCCCGCATATTTTCGTCTCTCGACCTCAAGTCGGGGTACTGGCAAGTCCCAGTACGTCCCGAGGACCGCCCCAAGACAGCGTTCACGGCCCCCGATGGGCGGCGCTTCCAGTTCTGTGCGATGCCGTTTGGGCTGATGGACGCCCCCGCGACGTTCCAGACCATGATGGTCCGCGTCCTGGACGGGTACATCGGCGAGTTTGCCACCGCGTACCTGGACGGAGTGATCATCTGGTCACGGACGTGGGAGGACCATGCCCACCATCTCGCGCTGGTCCTCGAACGGCTCGCCACACACGGACTCACGTGCTCGCCGCCCAAGTGTCACATCGGTGCCGCTGAGCTGGAATTCTTGTCAGCGCCGAGGGATGCCGGCCCATTCCCGCCCAGCTCGACCTCATCGACAGCAAACAGGCACCCCGCACCAGGAAGCAGCTCCAGAAACTGATGGGGCTGCTCAACTGGTTGCGGTCGTTCATACCCCATTTCGCCACTATCACCGCACCCATGACCGACCTCCTATCGCCCAAGTCAAAGTTCCGGTGGACGACCGCCGCCGAGCAGGCCCTGACCGCGGTGAAGCAGCGATTCAGAGAGTGCCACACCCTATCGCGCCTGGACCCAGATGAACCCATCTACGTCCAGACGGACGCCAGCCAAGAGGGCATGGGGGCGGTGCTCTACCAGGAAGGGGGAGACGGGGAGCGGCGAGTGGCCGAGTATGCCAGTGCCAAGTTTGGCCCTGCAGAACGCCGCTATCATGCAAACGAGCAGGAGTGCCTTGCGGTGGTGTGGGCCCTAGGGCGCTATCGCCACCACCTCGAGGGGAGGCCGTTCACCCTGCGCACTGATAGCCAGTGTCTGCGGTGGCTGGACTCCGCCCAGGGGCGGAAGTCCAAATTTACCCGCTGGGCACTCATGCTCCAGGGCTTCGCATTCCGCGTCGAACACGTCCCTGGGCGGGAGAACCAGCTGGCAGACGAGCTGTCCCGTCACCCTGACCCCACTATTGTCTTCCAGGACCCCCAGGGCTGGGAGGAACTCCTGCCACCACCTCACCCACCAGCCAGCGGCACCACGGCACCCGCACCAGCGGACCTCTACGCCATCCAGCGGGCGAACCCTACCACCCAGGCAGACACACCAGCCACCCTACTCGCCCTAATGGAGCATGTGAGGCAGGCCCAGGTCGACGACCCCGACACGCAGCGCGACCTGGCCGCGTGTGGGGAAGGGGTTCAGCCCCATCAGCGTAGTCTGGACGGGGTTTTGCAGAATCGGGCCCCAGGTGATATGGACAGCTGGCAGATCTATGTGCCCCCTGCGGCGAGGCAAGGGGTTCTTCAATTTTTTCACGACCATGATCTGGCCGGCCACCCAGGGACTGAACAGACCCAACATGCACTCCGAAAGCTGTTCCACTGGTCAGGGGTAGCGCGGGATGTCCGCGTGCATGTGCGCAGCTGCCAACAGTGTCAGCAACACAAGGCGCGCCGTGCGGATGGGGTAGAACAGCAGCACCCCCGACGACCGGAGGAGCCCTTCCATACTGTGGCCCTCGACGTCATGGGGCCCTACCCCCGCACAACCCGGGGAAAGCGCTTCCTCGTTGTGACCACCGACGTGTTCACGCGATGGTCAGAGGCGTTCGCCGTGTCCAACGCACGCGCAGGGACGATAGTGGCCCTCCTGGACAGCGAGGTGTTCCCTCGCTATGGGTACCCAAAGACGCTACTAACAGACAACGGTACCCAGTTCACAGGGAGACGTTGGGCGGCAGACTGCCGACGCTGGGGAGTTGAGCATCACACTACCCCGACATATCACCCGAGGGCGAACCCGACGGAGCGACGCAACCAGGACATCAAAGTTCAGTTGCGCCTCCGCCTGGGGGATGATCACTCGAAATGGGATGTACACCTGCCCAAGTTGCTCTACTGCCTGCGCCGGCGAGTCAATGCCGTTACCGGCCATTCCCCCGCGGAACTGCTCCATGGTCAGAACCTCGCCCTACCGGGCGAGCTGCGGGTCGCCGAGGCAGCAGGGGCAGTCACCCGCCCACCAGCCATTGACCTAAGGGAAGAGGCACAACGGCACCAAGCCCAGTTCCTGGCCACCCGAACCCCGCAGTCAGCCACTCTCCCAACACCACTGGAGCCAGGGCAGATGGTCTATGCTCGGTGTCACCACCTGTCGTCCGGCAGAAAGAACTACTGCGCGGGGCTGAGCCCCAAGTGGGCAGCCCCCCGGGAGGTCTTGCGACGCCTAGGCCCCACCACATACCTCATCAGACTCCCAAATGGTAGGGCCACAAAAATCCACAGGGATGACCTGCGCCTCGTTTCCACTCCCGAGGATCCCTCTGAGGGTAGGGAGCGCCCAAGGGCCCCCACCCCAAGCGCACCAGCCTCACGTGCCACGTCACCAGTCGGCCAATCACCCTACCACCAACCCACCACCATGGACACCACATCACCGACATCACCAACCCCATCACCAGCTCCCCATCCTATGCCACCAGCCATGCCACCAGCCACACCACCACCCATCACCTCACCCGTCGACATGCAGGACGTGTGCCGACCCACCATCAGAGCTGACGCACCATCACCGATGTCACCGTTCACATCATCAGTCACACGCCCCACGTCACCGACCATGTCACCTGTCACGACTTCCCGCCATCTTAGCCGAAGTGCGAGGAGTGAGCTAAGGAGACTTGGGCGTCTAATTGACCGGTTGGACCCAGGGGGCGAATGCCCCAGCGGGCCAACTACCATGACCCCTCAGCCATGCCCCGAGGTATTTTACCCCCCCGACCAGCCTGAGGTCAGGCAGTCCCACCGAGCGCGCAGGGCGCCGACGAGAGGATGCTGCGAGGGCAGCAGCCAAGAGGTACCCATTGCTCCCCCCGGCAAGGGGGAGGGTGGTGACCAGACAGCTCCCAGAGTGGGAGGGGGGAACATTAGTGCCGAGGGACCACGACAGTCCACCCGGGTCCGCCAAAATCCAGGGCACCTCAGGGAGTTCATTTGGCGCCCACTACGACCACCAGTAGACCGGAAACCACACCCCGACGTACCCCGCCTCAGTGTCATGTCTCTGCTTCCCCCGTTCGCCCAAAACACAGCAGCCCCGGGACCAATCCCCCAAGACAGTGTTGGCCTCAGTGCAACGAGGCAATGCGTGTGATCGGGGCGTCGATGACCATAGCGGCCTCAGGAAAAGGGGGGCATTTGACGCCAAACATTAGTGCTCCTCGAATCCGCACAGACCGCTATGGCGCATCGCCGCCTCGCCCCGAGCGTGTGCGACGTGAACGCACCTGGGTGCAGGGTGGTGCAACGCCTCGAACGTAAGCTGCCCTGCCTAATCGACTGTCGCCCGCGCGAAAGTCGACCAAGGGGGTACTATTAGGTGACCTGATTACCTGGACTTTGAAATTAACATTCAGCACTCTAAAAAACAATATTAATTAAGTAATGACTACGCTTAAATATTAATTGTAATTCTGGACTTTAGCGCGATCAGGCGGTGTGCATGGCCCGGGATTACTTTTGCACACGACACGTTTTCGCGGGAGCGAGGCTGGGGAGTCGTGCGGACATCACAGCCATCGCCAGTTAATCACCGCCCTCCAAGGAGACGAGACGCGAGTCGCCCGCGGAGCCTCTCGACCTCCGCCCTTGCCATCGCTACCGGAATTGCGTGAGTTTTCAGCCCATCGGAAACGTGTCCTGTAGAGCGCGGCTCCCAGTAAGCGGGTCATGCACGATGCAGCGCATGTATAGCATGCCTGACAATAAACCACTTTGAATCGAGCCCCGCGTATTTGTTACAACGCCCGTAGTATAGCGTCCCTGGTGGCTAAAACAGCTGGGGGTAACTCTGACGGAACGACCCTTACTGCCTGCCGGCCACGTGGCGACGTCACGCCCTCAGTCAAGAGTCTCGGCTACGCACTAGCACGTAGATATTATTGCTAGTTGGCGCCCAGAAGCAACTCCACACCCTCAACATCACCTTGGCAGAAGGCAGAAGGCGTCAATTGTGTAAAAAATTGTGTTGAGGTGACACTCGTATGGGAAATGGGAAATGGCATCCTGTGTAGCATTTTTATATGTGTACTAATAGGATTGCAAGGAAAGGAACAAAACAACTGGAATTTGAAAAGGATAATAAAATAATGTTTCACAAGTAAGTAGCAATAAATGGCGGGGCTGGCTTATAGCCTTTTATAATGTTTATCAATGATATAGGTTATCTCCCCATAAACAGAATAATGTGACTGTTGATAAACAATAAGGAACATTTACCACCCGAAATATTACAAAATAGAGCTGTAAGAAAACTGGGTAAATTTTCTGTATTGCGTATCCAAGTATATCTGTTGGTCCTGTTTAAGTATTTTTAATGTCAGCAGTTTTATTAAAACTTTTTTAATTTAATTTATATTATATTATACTAACCTAAACAACCGTCCAAAATGTTTTCTTTTTTAAAGTATTTTTAATGTATAGCTACACTAACCTAAACTGTTCATAATGTTTTTAAGGACGATTGGAGCGGAACATATGTAAGTAACTAGGGGCTTTATAGGCCTAAAATGTTTAATGCGAGGAAGAACTATATAGAAAGGGTAATTAGGGAATTGAAGCTCATTAAGGCAGTGGGGCCAGACGGAATGGAAAATGATGCATTAAAGTTTGGTGGGAAGGAGTAGAGGTGTAGTTAGATTAGTTGCTAGTGGTAGATAGTGGAAACAACTTTCAGGCAGATTATGATAGGTTGTGGCCTTAAAACTGAGAACCAATTTTTTGTTACTTTTTAATATTTTATTTAAGTATTAACATTGGTTTCCATAAAAGTAATTAAACTTAAAGCCTACTAAGTAGGATGATGAAAAAATTGAGATGGAAATCATTGAAAGACAGGAGGAGAATAGAAGACTGGTCAGGATGTATTTGGTGATGAATGGTGAGGGTGGGTGGGAAATGTTGCTCTGCAAGCTAAGTACAGGATTGTTAATGGGAGAGGGGCAAATAACAAAAAGATTCAGAGGGCTTGAAGGAAAATGAAGAGGAGTAGACAATCTATGCTTGTGAGGACTGTAAACAGGAGTGGAATGTAACACAGAAGTACCTACCTAATTGGTTACTGTGAGAGGGGTTGTGGTAGGTTTACGAAGGGTATGGAAGGCTAGCATCATAGGTATGATGTGATAGCTTCAAGTACTTACTACAGCAAATTACAACAGATCTGTCCGACATTAGCATTGATAATACCTTATCAAAGTCTGATAATTTTATAATTTTCTATCAGAAGTCATTAATGAGACCGGTAATAGAATAAATCTACATAGTTCATATTTAATACAGCATTTCGCTATCCTAAACATAATCAGCTGACTGAAATTCTTAACCATACCCGCCATATTGGAACCTGAATGGCGAAACCTACTCGCCCTCTCCATAGCTAGTTTATGCTCCATCTGTAACTTTCTCTATAATCTCTGGCCCGAACATGCCCGAACAATTCACCTTCTGCCAACCCCGAGATTTGTTTTATTTTTGCGCAGAAAAAATGAATTAAAATATTAAAAGTGGTAGGTTAGGTTCAGTGGCGTAGCGTGGGTGGGGCGGAGGGGGCGGCAGCCCGCGGGGGCGGGTCGCCGGTGAAGCGGGTTGAGATCTGATCTATGATTCATTCATTACATGTGTCAGACACACTATAATGTTCCATTTTTATCTAACATTTTGCGCACCAACTATTTTTTAATATTTATTTAAAAGAAAAACTGCGAAATCACTGACAGAGCTCTTTATAACGTTTGTTTGTTGACATACGAACGGCAACATCGCATCACGCCGCGCCGCCCGGCGCGCGCGAGCCTAGTTGAGTGGCACTCATTATGTTAATTACTCATACAAAATCTTTTGTTTCACGCGTCGGCCCGTGTCGATGCCTCTCTTTCGCACTCATTGAATTCAGTACTACGCATTGTACTGTAAAGTTTGACCTTAACCCAGGGCAAACCTAACAACTTCCGCGAACCGGGACACAGTAAAACTCCTATATTGCCCCGTACCGCGAGCGCAGGTAAACCCAAAAAAATATTAAAACCCAAACTAATAGCAGACTTAAAAAATACTAATAAGGTTGCGAACAGTGAGAGGAGGCAGCAAGTTAAAAAGACGCAAAATTTATATGACAACATTTAATAAATATATCTATCATAAAATCGTTTCATCACAAATCGGCGCATCCATCATAAAATACCTACCCTATTACTACTTATAAAAAATAGCTATATAATAATACTAAAAAAATACTTTAACAATTCCCCGAAAAAATTATAATTTGATCATATACTTCGGAGCTCCAAAAATTAAATATAATTACCAAAAAGGCATTAAAAATATATAAGAACATATTAATACAAATACAAATACAAATATAGATACGCACCGGGCGTATCACCGCTGTAAATACTAATTAACATAGGCGAAATCTAGCAAAAAATTGACACACCTTAACATGCAAATAAATATACTAAAAATTTAGCAAATTACAAATTATGGGTTTACAAGCCCTTCTCAGTTAAATCATTTTCTAACGGTCGACGCCTTTTTTCTTCTAGGTCTGGCAGGGATTGGGTGAAACACGCTGAACGTAAAATCCCAGTTTCAGTTTTATTAGTCCGTTAATTTAAATCCCAAAAATCCACAAATTATAGTTTCGCACCAGGGGTCTAAAGGGTCAACGGGGCAGTGGCACAATTACCTCAGATCTACTATGAGCTCCGCTAGACTATAAACTTGGCTATATTGTCGATTGAACAAGAATTGGCTGCTAATATTGATTTTGACAAAGTTATTTCTGACTTCGCTGCTCATAAGGCCCGTAGAATCCGCTTGTAAAACCACTCATCCTATTTTAACTTCAATAAAAGGTACCTCATTGCATGTGAAATTTAATTTTAACTAAGCACCTATAGAATGGGGGCGGCAAAATGGGTCTCCCGCCCCAGGCGCCGAGATGGCACGCTACGCCACTGGTTAGGTTAGCTACATTAAAACTTTTTAAAACACTATGGACGGTTAGTTAGGTTAGTATAACTACATTAAAATAAACAGAGAAATATAAATATATATAAATAAACCGAGGTTGGCCGAAGGTTAATATCGGGCGTGTTCGGGCAGGGACAGAACTTGATGTACATCTTAGGCTTCCCCCGGGCGCTGCAGTCGACTTTCTGTTTGTCGCGGCGCACTTTAACTCACACGGCGGACATCATGCGCGGGCGTGTTCGTTGGACACGTAATTCGAGGAAGTGTTTTTGGGACATAACGGCCTGTGCGACCCAGAGGGAGCCCGGCAGCTGGTGTCACAGTAATGTTTTCAATCTTTTTAAACTTTTATACGAAACATGAAATTATTATAGGTACATGTCCAAGTTCTGACCGAAGAGATTTGTTGAAGTAGCAGATTGTTTTTGAGCTTGAGAAGCCAGCAAGCCAAACTCCTTCAATAGAGAGCCAGGATTCTGTGGAGCAGGCCTTTGTGAAGCTGAAACAAAAACAGATTGAAAACATAGTCTAAAAAAAAATTGAATTTTTTATTACTGGAATAATTGGTTATTTATTAAAGGTTTGCTTACTGGCATGGTTATGCTCAGTCTTGTAGGATTGTGCCTGGCACTCCTGTGTAAGGAAATGGATAGCTTCATCCTTCTCATGCTTGTCTAGAAGAATGTGCTTGAAGCGGGGATTCAGCATCATGGCTGACAAATAAAATGGTTGCTTTGTTTTGTAAGAAGGAAACCTTGATTTAAGTGACAGTAGCAAATTGTGTCCAAATGTTTTCCCAGTTCCATGTTCATTTTCAGCACAGTGCTTGTCCAGTTTGTTTGTTATGGAATAAATAATTGGAATTACAGTTGAACTTGTTGGTGTCCTCTCACCACATACCTCCACTGTTGCCTGATAAAGAGGTTTCAGAATTTTCACATATATATCAACCATTTTCCATTCTGAGATACTTTAGATTGTCATGTTTTCTTTCTGAAAACAAGTCCCTTGAAATAGCTTCCTTAATGGCCAGTAACCGTTCAAGCATCAGATATTCAGAATTCCAGCATGTTTCGCAGTCCTGAATCACTCCAAGTTCTGGCAATCTCAATTGATTTTGAATTTTATGAAGCCTCTCCATGCCTGTAGTGCTATGCTTATAGTAACCAACTATAGATCTGCATGCTTTAACCAAATCTTGTTTTTCTGTGGAATTCTTCTTTGCATTAATCAATACATGCTGTAAAGTATGTGCAAAACATTGGAAGTGGACTGAAGGGTTTTAATAATGAGACTGCAGCCTTCGTGTTCCTTGCATTGTCAGTCACTAGAAATACAGGCAATGTGTTGCATATATCACTCAGATTCCATTTCTGTAAGCATTTTTTTAATTTCTCGCATATTGCATAATCAGTGTGGTCACCAGAGAAATGAAATGAACATAGACAATGAGACTTAAGACTGAAATCTTGATCCATGTCGTGCATAGTAACTGACAATAATGCGAGATTACTTCTCGACGACCACAAGTCTGTTGTGAAAGCTAGAGATGTCACAGTAGAAATGGCACTGCCTATTTTAGCATTCAAACTGTTGACAGTTTCTTCGTAAAACTCTGGAATTATTTTCCTGCGGAATGTTTTGCTCCATGGCAGACTGTACAGAGGCTGAGCCAATTTTAAAACATTTTTTAGGACTCTTTCGTCAAAAATGCTGTATGGATGGCAACCATTTGCTAACCATATACCTACTTCTTTTGTCAAAGCCTTTTGCTTGGGGTGGTCAATACCCCAGGTGTGATATTACATCTGACGTCGTACCGACCATGGCCTTTAAGCCCGTGCTCCGCACCGCCAGTATCGTATCCCGTTTTCGGAGCGCGCCCCTTGCCCAGCTGGATTGAGTCAGGCGAGCGCCTCGGGCGTGACTCCAATAGACAACAAACCTCATTAACAGTCACCGCGGCCACTGGCCTTAATTAAAATGCCCGTGAATGTCGGAATAGGAGAAGTCCCTCTAAAACAATTCACAGTGGGACAACATGGTAGTAAATTTACAGTCGCCAACTTGATGTCACATTTTAAATAATTAAATACATTAAAACTATTGTTAAGCCTTAAGCACCAATTACCAGGTGCTACATTTTAATTGGGCACCTGGAACATGTTTTAACTCGTAATATAGTAACTTAAATTAATGTAAGTTTTTTGACGCCGACTCACAAAGAAGAGAAAGTTTCTCTTCCTTGCGAGGCGGCCATGTCCGGCAGTCTCGAACCACTCCGCGCCGGGAACAGACGTGTGTCTGTGGGCAGCATCCAAGTTTCTTTCATTTTATTACTTTTTATTCTGTACTAAATCTTTAAATTTAAAACCTTTTGTTAATTCACCGCTGCCCACGTCGACTCGGCGCGTATTTTGCGGAGCCGGGCCTATCCCGACCGTCTTCAGTGTGATACCGCGATACGTATCGTAGCACAAAACGTACGGTACTGGCCGACTCCAGCGAAAGTGTTTTTACTTAAGGACGCCGTGCATATGCCTGCCGGCTGCACACACGTAAGTGTTTCGCCGAATTTAGGAGCCCGCTCATAGAGCACCCCCTGCACCCATTAATGTTCGGCGCTGGCCGTCTCCAGCGAGCATCGACCCGCGTCCCGCGAGACTGCCGCGGTAACCATTAATGTCGCGTAGCGTCATGTTTTTTCTGTATTAATCGTGTAACGGCTAGACGTCGCCAAGTGTTGGTGAGAGTGTTCTGTAGCGGGACTAAATTAAAGGTAATTCGCACCAACTCGTGTATACTAATTTTCCGGAGTCTCCCGTCCTCCACACGGCCGAGCGGCCTTCACAGTCAAGAGAGAACCATTCAGGGTGGATTCAAGCCGTGTACCTGGCGGGGCACGTGGGGGCAGAGTACCCACGACCCAACATCAACGGCCTAGCAGTCCACTAGCCTGGCGCCCCTCCGGACAACAAGAGCACCGCGACGCCCGTAGGGCCCGTCAGGTACCCCCCGGGCCTTTCACATAGGTCGGGTGACGGCACATCAGATCACAGAACACAAACTTTAATTTAAAAATTTTATTTATGTTTTTTCAGTATTTGTTTACATTTTTGTTTGTCACAAATTTATATATCTTTCATGTTAATTAACTTCTATATTTGTTTTGGTTAATTGCTTTGAGCTTCGCAACCTTTCTCTATGTTAATAATGTTAAATGTAATATCTTTTAAATGCTTAATTCAAGGCCGGTGATTGGCCGATAGATCGGCAGATTTTTTTAATGACATTGTTGGTTATAGACGATATTAATTTGGTAAGAGAAGAGAAAAAAACTTCGGTGTGCCATCTTGTGGCTTGTGTGTGTTGTCGCGTCGGGCTTTGCCGACGTGATATTTTAAATATTATATAGCATCGATACGTCTCTCAAATTGGCAAGGAAAATACGCCCGAGCTTCGGCGAAGCTCTGAGAATAATGGTTTTATTGGGGCTTTATCCAAAACCATATATCATCATATCTTCAGGTATGACTATATGCTATGCTAAATCCTGAGCAGTCGCGTCACCGAATCATAGCACTATTTGATGTAGTGATCATCTGCTGTCTGATTATCATAATTGTTTTAAATCTATCACCTTTGAATAATACCAAAGCCTCTAGTTTTCTTGGAATTATGGCACGATTGATATGTTGTACGACTTCACTCAGAAGTCTTGAAGGATATTGAATTTCATGCGAACCGACGAATACTGAACTAGCTAAATTTATTTTTATCTCCTAACAAATGAACTTTTGTATCTGTTGTGCCCAACGTAATTTTATTAGCTACTTAATATGTTGTTTTCTTTTTATTCGAAAGTGTAAGCAACCGTCTTTGTCATTTTATTTTTTAATGTTAAACAATAAAAGTATTATAATTAGTATTAAATTTAATTTTCTATCTAATAAATAATTAAGTTCGGTACCTTCGGGTACTAGCGCCCATTAAAGATTCAGAAGCGCATTTCAGGGAGAATTTATTAATCTGTAACTGTGAAAGGGCTCATTTACTGTGACAGTAAATTGTGTACTCAGCAGGGGGCATTACACAGGTGACAAAATTAGCTAGCTTGGGCTGATTTGTTGGTACATCTTGACGTCGACCCAAGTGTCTACCCAGCTCTCACAGCCCGTTTTGCCACGCCAACGCCTTCTCCTGCCCTGTGTCCCGAGTGCACCGAACAGTGTAGTGCGGTGCCGCTATGGCAGGGAGGCGGGGTAGATTCACGCGTCAAGAGAACCAACGGCGGAAGACGAACTTTCTTTGGAAAGAATGGACGCTGTATTTGCAGCGGGACAAATATTGTAAATATTCTTTATAAACCTTATTTTATTGTACTTATTTTATTTTATCATTGAAGTGATTATGTTTTGTTTTATTATTATTATTCATTGGGCGACTACGTCACACCCGTCTGCAAAACGTCAGGGTCGGGGTGGGATGCTGGTAGGGGGAAGGATGAGCCGCCGCGCGCCGCGCCGGAGCATGGAGGTAGTCAGTCGTCACCAGGCGGGCACGAGAAGCGGTCGCGTGACGAGAGGAGTCGTTCCTTCAGACAGTCGCTGAGCATTGAGCCAACAAGCAGTAAGTGGACGTCGGCGTCGCGACGCGAGTATAGTGGCAGCATAGAGTCAGAACACGAGTCTAAATTTGTTTGTATTTATGCGGCGAGGACTAGGAGCATTTGCGTTGTACATAGTATCTTGCGGGGCATTTATGTCTGTACACAATAGCTTGTAGAATAGTGTGTCAGTGTTGCACCACATTTCCGGATGTCTCCGAACTATATGATATAGTGCTAGAAGGCACCAGTAGTGCGAGGCTTGTTCAGTGTGTGTATGGGCGTATCGGATTGTAGTATCCGCATTTGTACATAGTGGTTTGCAATCTATTGTGTGTATCGTGCCGCATCACATTGCCGGGACACGCGACGTAGAGTCATTGAGACCAGAGGGACGTTAGGACATTTATTGCGCACAAGGACCCCCCAACGTAACACAGGCCTAAACGTGTATATAATACGGTGCAGACTATCCTGAGAGTAACTCCGAGTATCCAGTCAGGAGGAAAACCATCATGTCGCAGTGCGTGAAACTAGACTGTCATAGGTGGGGGTACAGGGTCCTGTATTAATAAACCGGGTGTTCGTCACAGACTGGTGGTGGATAATTATATGTCTTAGCTTGACCCTCCTTGACCACACTGGCCGAACCCCACTCTACCTAGGACAACTAAGCAACCGGAAGTCGAACTACGAGGGAGGGCTAGTGGGACGACAATCTGATTTAACTGACTTTTTCTCAATTCTGCTCTATAATTTTAAAGTTTTGTATTTTTCCTGAAGAATGGTCAACTCATTTTTTGCCTTCGGATGTTGTGTTAAGTGTCTGTGCATACCTGTTGTGGAACCATATTCCATTTTCAGGACAGAAGGGCACAAAGTACATTGCACCTTGTTATTTGGTTTTTTCTTAAAGAACTTCCAAATTGGCGCAGAAGACACACCTGGTTCACTTTTGCTACTGCCTGGAATGCCAGGCTCTATCGTTCACACAAGTATATAAACTCCCCTTTTTTATTAAATTTAATTTACCGGAAATAATTATCACGCGTACTTTAAAAATACCACTTGTTTTTAATTGTTCACTTTCATTCTTATATAATGACTAACTACTAAAATGTAAAACCTCTGATGTTTACGAAAGACGTTTATAATGGCATAAACAATTGAAACAAAGATGGCGTCTTTCAGTTTATTAGTGTTTCGAATATATTACGTTTGGCAACACTGCTTATTTCTGCTCTTGTTAATTTTCAAGACTAAGGGCCGGTTTTATGACCTCCGGCTAAAGTTCCGGCTAAAATTTAACCGCAGGCTAGCTCTTATTTCGGTTTTATGACTCCCTGTTAACGTCTACCTTCCAGTTAAAGTCCCGGCTAATCTAACGGGTGGATGAACCGGCCGCTAGCTGCTTAACCGGAGGCTAAGCAACAGAAAATAAAATGGCGATGTATCAGGCGAGGTTAGTTGTTGTTAGTGATGATGACTATTTGAGGAATTCTATTGAATATTTGCAGGATGCCATGGAATAATTTATTACTAAATGTAAAATGCTTCGCATTCGTCAAAGTTTTATTAAAAATTACATGGCATGAAAGTGTAGTCACGCTTTTCTATTCTCGTCGAGTCGTGTATTATTATTTGACTTTAATTGATCACGAAGTACATAAACGTATGCTATGTATATAAACTTAAGAATATGTGTAAATAAGTGAATTTTAAAATTGCAAAACGAGGGTTATTATTACCTGTAGGTACCTATAAAATGCGTGTTTTCGTGGAAGTTGTATCTGTGAATTTTTATTCGTAATACAATGGACATATGCCGGGAATGAAATGCATTTCATACGACTTCAGACGTGGTTATAATTCAATGAATACAATTGAATGTGAAAATAAATGTTACCCAATTATCCCTTCCCTATCTTACAAACCATTAGGTACTTATTATCTACCTGCCACGCAAGTGCAAAACGAAAACAGCACTGGAATTATTCTGTTTACCGTATCCAAGTTTATCCCTTGATCCTATCGGCATGACCCTTTATATGTTGGTCTTGTTTTACATTATACTTGCTGTTTTAATTTAGAATGTTGAAAAATTCTGTACACAACACAAAATACCTAACATATCACGATGCAAACAAATTATGTCAGGTCTTGTAAAAATATATTTCTTTTGTATACATTTTACAATCATAATTATTTTCCCAGTGAATATATCTAGGATCTCTCGACCTACTAAATTAAAACAGCAAGCATCCTATACCACAAACTAATTCCATCAGGATCGGATTAATTTGGATACGTGATACGAAACTATTAGTACAAAAATGAAACCTACACCAGTGAAATGAAAATCCACAAGTATTTTCCCGAAACGGGGTCTATATTATTTGATTATGAAATAAATTTATGAAAGAAATAAGTGTTCTCTAGCAAAAATGTCATCCCCTATTTATTTGTTGGTATAGAATTACTTCGTTAGTTTTGGCTTAATATATAACCTAACAAAATCATGAGTTTCAATACAAGAGTAAAGTTGAAAACACACGGTTTTGAATCGTAAATTGTAATTTTATGGTTTAATACAAAGCAGGTTTGACGTCAAAGTAGTTTTTGGTTAATTTAATTATATCTGTTGCAAGATAAAGTTCGCGGCATATTTCTTTACTGCAGCTGTAAACATTCCGAATCACAATACAAACAAACAGCTGACTAACATTCTACCAGAAAAAATAACTGTCTTGCAACAAAAGTTACCAAATTCTGTTTTATTTCATTACCAACACACCCATTATTACACCACACGCTTCGTCAGGTTCCGGTTAGCCAACCGCAGGCTAAGTATGGGTCATAATACACCCCTCGTTCGTTAACCGGAGGCTAGCCTTACCTGGAGGCTAGCTAACCTGAGGATTTAGCCGGAGGTCATAATATCGGCCCTAATTATAACATAAAAATACGGCAAAGATGTTAACATTCGCCAAAATTAAAAATTATTTCATAAAAAACAATCATTCAAAACATTCAACAATGATTTCTTTATTTAGTCAGAGATTTATTTTAAACTAATTTAATGAACGCGTGTTTGATTTACGTTAATGTTTATAATATTTGGGCTGTATCCGAATACATAGGGATGCGTCCTTAGCACACACATCCCTACATCCCTTAGGGCCGGTTTTATGACCTCCTGCTAAAGTTCCGGCTAAAATTTAACCGCAGGCTAGCTCTTATTTCGGTTTTATGACTCCCTGTTAACGTCTACCTTCCAGTTAAAGTTCCGGCTAACCTAGCGGGTGGATGAACCGGCCGCTAGCTGCTTAACCGGAGGCTAAGCAACAGAAAATAAAATGGCGATGTATCAGGCGAGGTTAGTTGTTGATAGTGATGATGACTATTTGAGGAATTCTATTGAATATTTGCAGGATGCGATGAAATAATTTATTAAGTACTAAATGTAAAATGCTTCGCCGTATTCGTCAGTTTTATTAAAAATTACATGGCATGAAAGTGTAGTCACGCTTTTCTATTCTCGTCGAGTCGTGTATTATTATTTGACTTTAATTGATCACGAAGTACATAAACGTATGCTATGTATATAAACTTAAATGTTCCTGCTTAAGAATATGTGTAAATAAGTGAATTTTAAAATTGAAAAACGAGGGTTATTATTACCTATAAAATGCGTGTTTTCGTGGAAGTTGTATCTGTGAATTTTTATTCGTAATACAGTGGACATATGCCGGGAATGAAATGCACTTCATACGCCTTCAGACGTGGTTATAATTCAATGAATACAGTTGAATGTGAAAATAAATGTTACCCAATTATCCCTTCCCTATCTTACAAACCATTAGGTACTTATTATCTACCTGCCACGCAAGTGCAAAACGAAAACAGCACTGGAATTATTCTGTTTACCGTATCCAAGTTTATCCCTTGATCCTATCGGCATGACCCTTTATATGTTGGTCTTGTTTTACATTATACTTGCTGTTTTAATTTAGAATGTTGAAAAATCCTGTACATATCACAAAATACCTAACATATCACGATACAAACAAATTATGTCAGGTCTTGTAAAAATATATTACTTTCGTATACATTTTACAATCATAATTATTTCCCCAGTGAATATATCTAGGATCTCTGGACCTAATAAATTAAAACAGCAAGCATCCTATACCACAAACTAATTCCATCAGGATCGGATTAATTTGGATATGTGATACGAAACTATTAGTACAAAAATGAAACCTACACCAGTGAAATGAAAATCGACAAGTATTTTCCCGAAACGGGGTCTATATTATTTGATTATGAAAGAAATTTATGAAAGAAATAAGTGTTCTCTAGCAAAAATTGTCATCCCTATTTATTTGTTGGTATAGAATTACTTCGTTAGTTTTGGCTTAATATATAACCTAACAAAATCATGTGTTTCAATACAAGAGTAAAGTTGAAAACACACGGTTTTGAATCGTAAATTGTAATTTTATGGTTTAATACAAAGCAGGTTAGACGTCAAAGTAATTTTTGGTTAGTTTAATTATATCTGTTGCAAGATAAAGTTCGCGGCATATTTCTTTACTGCAGCTGTAAACATTCCGAATCACAATTCAAACAAACAGCTGACTAACATTCTACCAGAAAAAATAACTGTCTTGCAACAAAAGTTACCAAATTCTGTTTTATTTCATTACCAACACAACCATTATTACACCACACGCTTCGTCAGGTTCCGGTTAGCCAACCGCAGGCTAAGTATGGGTCATAATACACCCCTCTTTCGTTAACCGGAGGCTAGCTAACCTGAGGATTTAGCCGGAGGTCATAATATCGGCCCTTAGCAAATGCAGCCACAATGTAGAGGACGCATTTCTAATGGATGGATAGTATCCGAATACTTTTACTACTAGCACCACCTGTTGACTGTCATTCGTACTAATGTTCACGCAGCCATTTTGTAGAGGTGTAAAAGTAACGAAAAAATGTGTACCCGTATGTATTCGTTACTATAACAATTAGTACTCGTTACTTTCGTATCGTTATTCGTTACTTCTGATACCGCATGACATGGTACATAGCATCGAATCGAGTCGTATTTCGTACGCGTACAGTATGACGTCGCGTAAATAAAAATAAATCGAATATAAACAATTAAAAATATTTGATAATTAACAGCTTTTGTTAACCAAGAAACAATTAACTCTCATTAGAGCGGCTTTATTATAATATATCTTTTAAGATAAGAACATAAACCGTGAAAATACGCGATTATAAAAAACAAAAACATACATATTTATAATTTGTAAAAAATACTTTCTTACGTTGTTTCTGTTCGAATCTAAAACTTTGTCTACACACACAATACCTTTAATAAACAGTAAAAAAACTTGGACGACGAATTTCCAAATCATACTTTTATTAATAAACAAACATCGTTATTTGTAACGAATACGCGCGCGCATGCGTGAAACATACGAAAGATGCGAGTAACGAAATGCATTCGTGTGTAACGTTTCGTTACTCGTTACTAGATGCCGCACCCGTTACTCAGTAACGAATACATACGGTTTGCTACAGCTCTACCATTTTGTGTAGGAATATCTACGAATATTCAGCAAAACGTATATAATAAATACCTACCAATTAAAAAATAATGTAACGTGTATGTTATAGATGTTAGCGATCCAAATAAAATACATTTTATAAATTGTAAACTTTAAAAATACTTATGAGTTTTGAATTATCCTTTAAGTTTAAATTCGTATTTTTATTATATTTATTAACGTCTTCATTTGTCTCTGTTTAAGTTATCACTTTCGCTTATAATGTTTTAAACAAATATTATGCTGAAAATTTGAAGTAATATTATACACAAACAAAATAAAACCCGATTCCGAAGCTAATGGATGTAGGGACACGTTAAGCTGGGTTTACGATTGATCTTAACATCGAGCACACGATTAAGTCAAAACTACATTTTCCAGTTTATGATTGACATAGAAGTCGTTAATTCTAACCAATCACAGCACAAAACACATGGTCGGCCATTGTTCGAAACGGAGAAGCAGGTTTGAATTTTGAAATAGGTTATTGACAAATGGGATATCTATTTTTCGAAATGGATGATGATTACAAATGACAAATATACGAATTCTAACCCAAAATACTGCCTATCTCGGTCGAATAATAAGACATAAACTTCCGGTTGAAAGGTTCCGGTTTGTTGTGATTGGTCGCTTCCTTAAGTCTTAACGAAAAATATAAAATATAACCATTTCTGTTAAGTCTTAAGTCATCATATGGTTCGCACACGACCCGTCAAAATTCACACACGACAATCATAAACCATTCCACTAGTTTACATAGAGTCATATGGTAAGTACACGACTAAGTCTTAAGTCTTAATTCTTAATTTTCAATCGTAAACCCACCTTTAGTGGATGCGAGTGTCTATGCCTAGAAATCTCGAATTAGTGGATGCGTGAAGGGATGCATCGGCATGCCTTGTGAGAATTCGGATTCAACACAAAGATGGCCGCGTCCACTACGATGCACTTTTAGTGGATCTCTTAGCTAAGGGATCCATTAGGCCAGTATTCGGATACAGCCAATATGTATTTTATTTGTGATGTCTTTGTACTTTGTTTGTTTAATACGTATACGTAGTTACGGGACGTATGTATACATAACGAATTTTTATTATATAAACATTAGTACGACGAAGGTTTTTACTATTTATAAAAATTGGTTTTCTGAGGTTTTATCCCGAAGAGAAAAATTATTTTCCTGACAGAAATTCTACACTAAACATGAGGAAAAGAGGAGATGGTGCATTAATTGCAATTAATTTTTTTTTAAAGTCTTTCCTAATAATATATATGATTATAGAGAATTTGAATGTCTGGGTAAAAATTAAAATAACCCAAACTAAATTTCTAACGTTTGGGAACATATATATTCCCCTTAATATTTCCTCAGTAACTTACAGTATACTCATAATTATCTGGAATAATGACTGATGAGGGGTCTACGGATAACAAAAAAAAAAAAATATGGTTAAAGTAATGTAAAAAAAACTCATTGCAATTTTTTTATCCTATAGACAAACACTATAACACCTGTACCTTATAGGAACACCCTAATTTGTCCCAGTAAAACAGAGCGCTAATCAAAACAGTCCTAGTCAGATGTGTTATTTCAATAAGAGTGTATTTTAATCAAAATACGTTGTTTTCCTATCAGGTAAGTATCCTTGCTGACTACCATTTTAATTAGACTTGTGCAGTTCGCGAACGAACTAGTTCGGAAGAGCGCTCCCACAGATGAACTACGCTAACTAGTTCCCAGATCCCTCGCTCCTCAGTTCATTAGTTAGTTCTTGTTCCGATCTCCTTCTTTTAGTTCTATGCACATGATCTGGCTCTTATCAAAAGTTGTCACTCGTTCTCCCTTTCGGGTATTAATTACGGCTTTGTCGCTGGTCTTTTTGGTTGGCTATCGTTTTCTGCTCGGGTCGGATAGCTGAAATTTCAGACGTCTAATGGATACTGACTTTAAAAAAATATTGACTCTTAATCGCTGCAAATGTTTACTGCAATGATACATTTTCAAATATGATCGTTTTGTTGATGATGATAGCTTTATACTCGTGTCCGAGCACAGTTACCCCAGGGTAACTTCGCGGTGGGGAAACCGTGGTGTATACTGAGAACAAGTCAGACATAATTACATTAGGTACCTACTTATATCAGTGTTTACAAAATGATTTCAATATTTATAAAATAATTTTGACAGCTGATGACAACTTTAATATTAAAATTTTGACTAATATAAACCCATTGTTAAATAAACTTATTTTTACATTTCATACATTATTTGTCATTTAATAAAAAAATAAAATAAATAAGTTGTTATGACTGTCTTAGAATGGCAGTACATGCAGTGTTAGTAATTATCTCAAAAATGATAAGTGTGGAGCACATTTTTTTTTAACTTCACTCATATTTATTGTTGGTATTTTTTATTATTATTTCCAAAATTTGCGTGTGTATGTGAAAAAAATTCTTAACTACTACCTATGTACTTAACATTTGACATTGTCGACTGTAGATACTTTTCATGTTACCCTATATGCTATATTCTTTGATCAGATGTCTTGTGCTCTTGTGAATGTGCACGTCTAACTTAAAAAATATATATATATATTAATATATGTATATTTATAAAACTGTATTTTATTCACTAAAATAAACACATTTCATAAATAATATTTCTTAAACTAATTATAAAATAAATTCTTTTATAGACTAAAATTTTTTCGATTATAGTGTATGTTAAGTGAAGAATAAAAACAGAACTGTTATATACGCCATTTTACCCAATTATGTAAATTATTGCTTTATTTACTCATTTGATGTATAATAACCCAAAAAAGGATAATAATCTAGGCGTTCACAACACTCATCATTATAAAAAATAACTACTATAACATAAAAAGAAGATCGTCTGCAGTTGCGGTAGCAAAGCAAACTATCTGTGACCTGTCTTCTTTGAATTCGTGATGGGAGCGGACGAACTAAAAGAGCGACCTAGTTCGCCAAGAAGCTGCGAACTAAAAGGAGCGCTCCCGGTCGTGAACTATTATTCGCAAGTCTAATTTTAATCAACATACTACTCACGTTAAAATTATTATACAGTATTAACATATGTATGTCTACATACAATAGATGTACATTAAAATAAATATTAAATAACACTTTGAGATGTAACTTACCTACAATTAAATTTAATAAATCACGTACTGAAATTTTTACGTTTTTTTTAACCTAACTACAACTAAGTGGTTTTGGGAGGGACCTAGGTGCATCTCAGTCTGAAGCCTATACGCCTTGTCATGCTGGGATTAACCATGCAGGGAGAGGGTCGCATGCATCGTGTGCTAGGAGGGGATTGGCCAGCCATGGCAGCAATTGATGCCATGACTAACTCCCCTCACTCATAAATCTAGACTATAACTAGAGATAGGTTGGACTCAGGGAAAACCCTGGGCACTGTCATGCAGTGTGCAAATTTGCATGCATTAAGTGTAGGAGAATACAGGAGACAGATGATGGTCTGGATGAAGAGTTGGACAGAGTAGAAAAGAGTCTACCATGCAAGGGGTTGGGTACTTGGACTCATGGTCTGCTTTGCTTTTTATCCAGGACTGGATTTAGTGACCAGGGACGCAAGCACCCTTGGTGGTGAGTGGCTACACTGACTACTCACTCCGCTTACACTCGGCACCTAAAACTAAAGCAGTAAAAGTGAACAAAATAATATCTTACAATAAAATAAACATACCACCGTGCAGGGCGGAAGCAAATGGCTTATTATATTCTAGGGAAAATACTTAATTCTATTATTTTAATTTTGTTTTTATGCATTATTTTAATCTTTTTTCTTAAGGCTTATACAGTGCTTATTCTAAAATGCCACACATTGCCACCCTGCAGACCGCCTCCCTAGAGCCGGAGTATGATTTGCCTGATAACCAGGAGCTCCGCGCAGCATGGTATATCTATGCTAGCCATCAGACATGAGGGTCAGTGCTAACACGACAGACAGAGAACCCGTGTGCTTTGTACTATTTTGAATTTAAAAAAAAAAAAAAAAAATCTGTTTGGAACTTTTATGGAGGAAAGATTTTAACACCAATATTGATAAATTAAAAAAAAGGGAATATTTTAATCATGTGAGCTGTGGCTTTTATGTGTAGATCTTTATCAGTATAGATACTCAATTATTTTTTTTTCTAGTCAGCCTGCCCAATGTATTTTTAAACCTGAAAACCTGACAAGAAACAAAACTACTAGAACTGTTTCTGGATGTATTTCGTTCGATTTAAAGAAAATTATAGTTACAGCTTAAGGAAATTTTAGCAAAAGTTTTTTTTTATATACTAAGGTTGGAAATTATTCTCATTTCATGACAATTGTAGATTTATATATATATATATATATATATATATATATATATATATATGTACACACACACACACATAATTCACTTGTTCTTCCATATTGTTCACGAAATATATTAAATTGTAAGTATCTCAAGCTTAAGAAAAAATCATGATTATTTCTTAAAAATTATATCATTATAATAACACTTACAATTAACTATAAAATAATGAAAATAATGATAAAGTGGACACTTTTTTATCTTCTAGCAAATCTGAATTGCTGGAATACCTACCTGTGAGAACCTGTTATAGACATAACGAAGGATCCTTGTTTGTGGTAGAAAAATAATATAACCCGATTTCCAACACTCAAAAACATGTCTTGAGTTATCTTGGCATACCAGCAACAGAGGTTGCCAGTGAACGGGTTTTTTTTAGTGCTGGCAATATTGTCAGTGCCAAAAGAGAAAAATTAACAAGTGAACATGTTGAGGAGTTGGTGTTTCTTCATGAAAATTTAAAGTAGAGTAGGACACAAGATGTTTGTATTTATTACGTTTTATGTTATTTATTATTTGTATTTGTGTGTCTTTCCTTATTTGTGATTTGGACTATAAATATAGATGGTTTATTTTAAAAAAAATACTTTAAAATATGCACATTTTAAAAGTAAATATAACTTTCTGTACATCAAGCTGAGACAATTTACTGCTCTTGCTCCCGATCCGGATCCCGAAAATCTAATGTATTTCCCGACCGAAACCCGTCCCTAAGTAAAAATGCTATTCCCGTCCACCTCTAGTAAATTTATATTGAACCCTTTCATGGGTGAGAGGAATAACGTCAAGCGGGGTGACTACGGCCACTGGGGTGACTATGGTCAAAGCAAAGATAAATCTTCTCCTATCCTACAAAAAATTATACTACTAGCAATAACTATATTTTTTACAGAATATATGAACATATTGAAATATAACAGGAGAATGTTAACTTAAACTTTGCCAAAAAAATTGGTTGTCTGTAAAGTTGGTTTACGGACGATAGTTTAACGTGACGTCATAACAAACATTGATGAAATGATTGCATACTTTTATGAATAAAATTGAATCATTTTTATTGA
Source organism: Bacillus rossius redtenbacheri (assembly GCF_032445375.1). Lineage (NCBI taxonomy): Eukaryota > Metazoa > Arthropoda > Insecta > Phasmatodea > Bacillidae > Bacillus > Bacillus rossius. Next base: position 293,666,157 of record NC_086330.1, on the reverse strand, counting down.
ATTATCACTCTTTTGTATGGATATAAAGAATGAGTGAAATGAAATCTACAATTTAATTGATACATTTACTTTTATTTGCACTCATTAATTCAACTATAACTTTTATACATGTTTGCTATTTAACATCTTCCAATTTTTTTAAATTCTGCTAAGGATAGGACGATGATAGGAAAAGTAAGAAACGGGACACTTTTTCGTGCGTGCAGCCAGCATTCATTGATTTATTAGACGTTGTCATGTCAAAATATATATATTTTTACATGACGTCTAATAAATTGATGAACGCCGGCTGCACGCACAAAAAAGTGTCCCATTACGCACATTGTCCCGTTTCGCTGTGTCCCGCTACGCTCATTATAAATTGCTCTTTGCTAACCTGAACCTCCTAGCATTGCAACCTAGTCCGTGGCGTAATTCTGTTTTCATGCATTTCAATGAAACATTTTCATTGCTCTTTGCTAACTCGTTCCTCCTAGCATTGCTGCAGAAACCGTGGCGCAAATATATTATTTTTGACTGCATCTTGGTGTTGGGTAAGCCATTTTCCTTCACATCATCCTTGAAACACTCACATTCGTTTCCTACTTTTCCTAACATCGTCCTATCCTTAACAGAATAACACAGATTGGAAGAAGTTAAATAGCAAACATGTATTAAAGTTATAGTTAAAATTATCTCTTTGTTAAAGTAATAAACATATTTGAATTAATGAGTGCAAATAAAAGTAAATTTATCAATTAAATTGTAGATTTCATTTCACTCCTTCTTTGTATCCATACAAAATAGTGATAATTCAATAAAAATGATTCAATTTTATTTCATAAAAGTGTGCAATCATTTCATCAATGTTTTGTTATGACGTCACGTTAAACTATCATCCGTAAACCGACTTTAAAGACAACCAATTTTTTGATCAAATTTTTTGTACCGGCAAATTTACCCCAAGATAAATGTTGGCTAAACTGTTTAACACAGCTGATCAACGTCATGTGGTATAGCAATAAGAATACTTGTTTAACTTGCACCAAGATTTCAGGATTTTAGGTAAGTAAACATGTAAGCATTTATTTTAAAATAGCTGTTTGCCATTAATAATTCTAATAAAGTGTAAATACATAAATTATTTGGGGTTACTATGGTCATTTGTTAATTTTCATTATAATCTATAAAACATGCATATTTTTTAAAATATTAATGTCTAAGATAAGTAACCTATTCAGAATCAACTAGCAATTAGACCTAAAATGTATAAAAATAAGAATACAGATACTTATCATTGTGTTCTTTTTATATTTACCTGCAGGTGATTGTCATGGTGAGAACCTATCAACGATCCCCTGGGTTGCGATCCTACATGGATTACAGCCCAGAACAAATGGATTCAGCAATTACTGCTGTTAGAAAGGGAATGAGCATAAGGACAGCGGCCGAAAGATACAAAGAAAAAAGGGAAGCGTTGAGGAAAAGACGCAAGAACATGGACACGAAGAGACCATGTGGACAGACAGTATTAATGGAAGCTGAAGAATCTTTGTTGTGTTCTTACTCCACCCAGCTTGCTGAATGGGGTTTCCCAATAACCTCATTTCAGTTACGTTTGCTCGTGCGATCATACTTAAAAAGGCAGGGTAAAACAATCACTTAGTTTTCTAATGGGTGTACCCCAGGAGTAGAGTGGGCTTGGTCGTTCATAAAACGCAACAATGAAAAAATATGTTCCCGCATTGTCTCAAACATCAACCCCAAACGTTCTCAGTTAAATCCTGAATATGTTAACTATTTTGACAATATGGCAGACAGTGATATTCCACCTGACAATCTAATTAATTTTGACGAAACAAATTTGTCAGATGATCCGGGTAGGTTAAAGGGCATTGCTAAACGCAGAATGAAGTATTTTGAGAGGGTCCTCACATCAACCAAATCTTCAATAAGTGTCATGTTTGCTGCCTCAGCTTCTGGGCGACTCCTCCCACCATTTGTAGTGTACAAAGCCGAACATGTTTATGATTTGTGGGTGACAGGTGGTCCATCAGGAACAAGATATTCATGTTCAAAAAGTAGATGCTTCGACACAGCAACATTTGAAGAATGGTTTTTCACCATACTTCTCCCTTACATCCAGAGAATTAATACTGGTTCTAACAACCAGAAGTTTGTTGTCATTGGTGATAATTTATCATCACATTTCTCACCAAAAGTGCTAGAAGCTTGCAAAAATAACAACATAGCTTTCAAGTGCCTGCCACCTAATTCAACACATGTTTGCCAGCCACTGGATGTGGCCTTCTTTGCTCCACTCAAAAGGTATTGGAGGGAAATACTAATTTCAAGCAGAGGAACTCGGGGAAGACTATGTCAATCACCAAGGCACAGTTCCCACTCCTGTTAAATGCCCTAATGGACAAAATTGCTCCTACTGCTAATAAAGCACTGCAGGCAGGATTCCGAAAGTGTGGGCTGTATCCACTAAATCGCAATGAAGTCCTTCGAAGTCTGCCAAGTGGGAAAGGTAATGACTCCACTTTGTGTTTATCTCCATCAAAAAACATGTCTGCAACAGTTTTGGAGTTTCTCAAGGATATGAGATATTCCAGACCACAAACAACTGCAGGTAGGAAGAAAAGGCTCCGTGTAGAAGCAGGGGAAAGTGTTTATGTTGCTGACGTACCACTCAAGGAACCAATTATTGATGGTGACAGTCCATCAACGACTCAACCACCCAAAAATAAAAGAAAAAGGAATGATAGCTTATCTTCATCAGAGGATGGATGTGTTCAGTATGCAGAGAGTGATGTAGAAACATGAAAAGTGGCTAGACAAGATCATGTGCAGAAGGAAAATGAAAATGAAGATTATTTCTTGGCAGAGGCTCAAGAACTACAAATAGGAACTTGGGTATTACCTGAATTCGCAAGCAAGAGAATCTGTAAACATTTTGTCGGCAAAGTAACAGAATCTACAGACTTGGAACAGGAACTGATCGTGACTTTTCTTAAAAAATCTCGAGTGGGTTTCTTTATTTGGCCAGACAAGCCAGATGTTTCTGTCATTGACAAAGCACAAGTAATCAGAGTTCTTCCTGCACCAGTTGAAGAGAGAAGAGGCAGGTTAATGTTTCATGTAACGTTTGATAGCTTTAATGTTGGTTAAACTGTTCAACCGAACTTGTGTTTTTTTAGTGACGTTGTTGGAGAATTTACAAATTGGTTGGCATAATGGACAATTATGGAACTGCATGTAACATAACTGTGGGTACCGTAGATATGATGCCCTATTTAGGACTATTTTATATATATCATTCTTGTGTATTGCTATGTATTCATTATTTTGTGTGACCATATTCACCCCTTTAAAAATTCACCATTTTCAGAATGTTTTGTATTGGTTTTGTGTTGTGACCATAGTGACCCCAATCAATGAGGTGACTATGGTCACAATGTATTATTTTTTTTACTTAAATATATAGGCTCAAAAAAATTCATGCAAATAGTATTTTGAAAGCTAGAATCAAGTACTGTGTTGTACAAATTTTTAATGAAATATATAAATAAATATAACAAATCTGGTATGAAAAAACATTAAAAGTGACCACGCTTGACGGTATGTATTCCCACATTTATTTTTCTTTACTAGGGCCCAAGGGAGCAGTTATTCCCATTTGATACACGTGCTTGCAATATTTTTAGGAATTTACATAATTTATAGATGTTCCATAAGATCTATTGAATACAAAATTTCATTTATTTCATTACCTATGTATGTAATTATTTTTATTAGGTTTCACAATTACAACAATAAAATCACACATTGTTACACGGTTTGACAATTTACCATTACCGCTTCAAAATTAAGCATGTTGTTCTAAATATATTTATTCTGATTAGTATAAACTAGCCATATCTTGATCTGTTAGTAAAAGTAGGTAATAATTTGCAGGAACAGTTTCGGGATGAGAATGACACGCTGGATTACTTTTTCTCACTTCCTGATGAGGAAACTGACTCTGAAAAAGAACCGGATGAAGGAGCCAGCAGGCCTCAAAGTGCTTCATTCACTGGAAAAAAGTGAGAAAAGTGACTTTTGTGATAGAAAAAGTGAGAAAAAAGTGATCTCCAGGAAAATAACTAAAAAGGTGACCTGAAATATAACTGAAATAAATGTTACAAAAATTTCTGATAGTAGTAAAATAAAATGTTAGGTTATATATGGATCTAATAAAATACTGACAGTTATTTGATTAACAATTTAAAAACACACAAGTTACAAATTATGCACCAGTAGCACAAAATTAAAAGAAACAAATTATTCATATACCTAAGATGGTGAAAGAGAAGTCAACTGTGTAAACTGTGACTTAAAAGTGGTTTCCATGAAAATTCTGTCAAGATTAACATTTTTATATTGTCTTATAAAATGAACTAAGAATTATATTAATTAAGAAGACACCATAGGCCTACTACAAAACTGTATCTAGTCCAATTTAAGAACATTTAAACATCAGCAAACTTATGTCAGAACACTCCATCAACACAAAACATCTAATTTTTTGAGTATTTTGAAAAATAGTCAGAAATAATTTTAGATTTCCTTTTCTCCACTGAGTGTTGTACAGTATCAACCTCAAGCTTCTTCTCTGCAGCTTCTTTTCTGACTCTGTTAACACCTTCCAAAATGGCCTGGGCCAATCCAATTTCCTGCATATCTTTCTTTTCTACAGCCCTCTTTAATATCTTATTTGCCTCCTCAAAAAGTACATCTGCAGTCTTTCATTTTTGCTGCTCTTCACTTTGCAAACTCTTCAATTTGTTCTCAGCACCAGCTTTATCTTTCTCTCATCTGTTTCCAACTTCTTCCGAGCTGCTTCTTCTTTTAAAGCCTTCTCATTTTGCAAGTGTGTAAGCTAGCTGCTATGAGCTACACGAGCCATTGCTAATAGCTCTCTTGTAATGGGAACCAAATCAGGCTTGCTGTGGTACATCTTCATTATTGCACTCTTGACAGTCATTGCTGCATTGAGTGTTCTTTCCGACATGGAAGCTTTGTCTTGAGTTAAGATGTGGGAGGACAAAAAAACCCTCGCTCTAAGTCAGCATTTCCGTATGAAAGAGCCAAAACAGATTTTACAACTTTAGCAACGTTTGGGTATTTTATCATCAGCAATGCTGTTCTTCAAAACAAAAAACTGAGCCCAGTAGTCATCTATACGGCCACCAAACACACTTTCCTTTTCACACTGGAGTAGTTTCCATTCATCTAACAGAATACATCAATTACAATGGGCAGACCCTTTGCTAGAGCAACAATGTCTCGACAACTGCGGTGTAAAACCCTTTCTTCTGGCTGGAGGCAACGACAATTCTTCAGAAGTGGTTTCAATATTAGGGGTGACTTTCTGATAACATGAGTAACAGCTTCAACATAATGGTTTTTCACTCCGGCCAAAAACTCCAGCTGAAACCTTTCATCCACCTGTAACATATACCCTTTATGATTTGTAAATGTGTTTCGAAACAAGAGTTACGGTGCCGTCTATATAAACTTATATATCCTAACTGCAAAAGCAAATTCTACAACAAATTTACCAGGTGTTAAAATTGTTGGTAATTGTCTAGAATAAGGTATCTTGCAAAAAACTTTAAAAAATGTCAAATTAAAATTTTAAAATAGGGTGCACTCAATAGTAACAACCTTTCTCATTAATAAACTAAAAAGATTTTCAAATTAGAATTTTTTTCAATCATCAATAACATTTCGAGGTAAGTTAATCACACCTCCTGCCTGTTAGTTTTGTTTTTTTAGGGATCTCCTTTTTTAAAATAAATTATAGATATTTAAAAAAAAACAGCAGGCATAAACGTATTAAACTAGCCTTGGGGGTGGGGGAGGTTGATAATATGGGTAACATTTTTTCCAATTAAAAAAAAATCTTTCACAGTATTATTAAAGGAGGTGAATACTATTTAATTAATAAATTTTCTAATTTTTTAAACATTTTAAAAAGACCTCTATTTTAGACTGTTTGGACTTGTAAATATTGTGTGTAATTTAGTGTATAGTGTTTGAAACATTTGAATTTTGAACTTCCCGCGCTGCTTGCTAGCAGCGCCAAGTTTTTCAAGTTGGCTGCCTGCCAAGGCAGGTAGCCCTGCAGCTTCCGGCAACGAAGCAACAGTTGTTGTTGAACCATCATGGCGGTAAGTTGTGCTATCGTGCACGCTTACTGCCAATCGAGTTGTTTGCGAGTGAATCGTTATTAACTGTTTCGTTTTTTATGGATTTTACAGTCTCGTACGTCTCTAGACAAAACATTTGGTCCTCCGGGCCGGATAGTTCCGGTTTTTTCTGGTGTTGTTTTAAACGTGATTCGTGTGCACGTGGTAAACAATTACACTTCTTTTTCACGTTATTTCGTGCGCTATACTCTCGTTAATTAGAGTATTTTCATGGTCAAGATTTCTTCGGCAACGTGTTTTAGAAGAAATTCGCAGAGATTTGGCGATCTAAGAAACTGTTATATCTTCTTTGTTTTTCGTGGAATATATTTCGTGTTGGGGTTATGTTGTATTATTTATCGGCGTCTGCTCATGTTTTTCGTTGCGTTAGGTGTTTTTGCTGGATATAAATTTTGATTTGCTGTGTCTAACCTTGGTTATATTGGTCTTCGTTGTATTTATATCGTTGTGTCTTTTTGGTTATTTCGTCCTTTGCGTCTGTGTGTGACCATGGCAGATATAGGCTCGGTACTCGTGCGTATCCGACTAGCAGAGGCTCGGCTCAAACGTGCTGTCGACCTGTCTCAAAGTGTTGTTGACGATGTTTCTAAGCAAGGATTGTTTCGTGCCACAGTTCGTGATCTACCCCAAGTTCGTGATAAGTTCGAGGCGGATTTTGTGGTTCTCGGGGCAACACAAAATTCTGACATCGATCTCTCAGAACTGACTGCACGAATGGACGATTGCGAAGAGAAATATTTTGAAGTCATGGCGACGGTAAGTGCCCTGGAGGGTTGTTCGATGGAGAGCTCAACATCCTCAAGGCCCAAGGTGAGCAATTATAGGGTAGCTTTACCAAAAATTACGCTTCCAAGTTTTGAGGGTAGCATTAAAAATTGGCCTAACTTCTCCAACCTATTTTGCACTCTCGTTGCTAACAATAGTGACCTTTCATCTGTTGAGAAACTGGCTTATCTGAAGACTGCTCTCAGTGGTGAACCCCTCAGCATGATTCAGGCCTTGCCCATGTCTGAAGTAAACTTTGATGTGGCTTGGAAACTACTTGTTGGTAGGTACGAGAACAAGAGGCTCATTGTGTCTGTCCATGTGGAGGCTTTACTTCAAGCACCCTCTGCATCAGCTGACTCTCCCAAGACATTGCGCCAACTGTTGAACACTGTTACAGAGAATGTGTCTGCTCTTAAGGCCTTGTCTGTCCCTGTAGACCAGTGGGATCTGATGTTGCTGCCCATTTTATGCAAACGGTTGGATGCTGCCTTACAAACACAATGGGAAATTACATTAACAGACGAGTTTCCCACTCTTAGTAGTTTCACTTCGTTTCTTGAAAAACATTGTCGTGCGCATGAGGCTGTGATAGCTTCCCGTTCTAGGAGTTCAGGAAATCAGGTTCCCAAACAGACGGCTCAAGGGCACCAAAACAGCTGGAGGCAGTCTCGAGGTCAGCCTGTAAACACATTAGTAAGTTCTCCACAGTCACAAAGTTGTCTCTTGTGTAGTGACATTCATGTGCTTAGGTCATGCCCTATCTTCTTGCAGGGTAGCCCCAAGGAACGATATGCAATAGTAAAGGAGCATAAGTTGTGTCTGAATTGTCTTTCCCCATCACATCGATCAAATTGGTGTCCATCTAAGTCCTCATGTCACCATTGTAAGGCACGTCACCATTCCATGCTGCATTTTGGGGGTCAGCGATCAGAGGAAGACTCCATCCCATCCAACTCAGACAAGGAACCACCATCATCTGACTCTAATCCTGCCACTGTTGCAGTAACTGCTGCTAAACCTACCTCAACAACAACAATATTGTTGTCAACTGCTCAAGTACAGATTTTCGATCGTGCTGGTGTGCCTTGTGTTGTACGTGCTTTGCTAGACACTGCCAGTCAAGCCAGCTTTATCACCGAACAGTGCCTACAAAAGCTCCGACTGGTTCGCAGACAGGCACATCTTCCGATACATGGTTTGTCCAGTACACCTGTGAATGTGGCTAAGTCCTACACATCAGTTGTCATCTCCCCAGTGGGCAATCCAGATAATCAGTTTGCCCTGGATGTATTTGTGTTACCACGCATTACCAATAACTTGCCGAGTGCCAAACTCTCATCGGATGTGCGGCGATCAGTGGCTCATCTGAAGCTTGCTGATCCTTCTTTCGACACCCCTGGTACTGTTGACCTGCTTATTGGTGCTAACCTATTTCCTCTTCTCGTAACTGGAGGCAAGATTGAAGGGTCTCCAGTGGCTCTCGACTCTGTTTTGGGATGGATTCTCATGGGAAGGGTGGACACCAAACTTCCACCATCCTGCCTGGCATCGCATTGTGTCACACTGTTCACTTCTTACCCTCCATTAGATGATGTTGTACGAAAGTTCTGGGAAATTGAAGAATTCCCACGGGTAGAACACAAGTCTCCTGAGGATGTTTCTTGCGAAACCATGTTTGCAGAAACTCACGTCCGAAATGAAGAAGGCCGATATAGTGTGTCCCTGCCATTTCGCCACTCGAGACCTGAGTTGGGCACCTCTAGACCCCAAGCTATAAATAGGTTGATGCGCCTAGAGAGACGCTTGAAAGGTGACTCAAAGCTCAAAATAATGTACTCAGAGTTCATGGAAGACTATCTTGCCATGGGTCACATGGAAAAGATTCCTGATGATCAGACTGATGTGACACCAGCTTATTATATCCCTCACCATTGTGTCCTGAAGCCAGAGAGTTCAACCACGAAGCTGCGGGTAGTGTTTGATGGGTCTGCTAAGAGCTCATCTGGTGTCTCATTGAATGACACACTGCTAACCGGCCCCAAGTTGCAAAGAGACATTTTTGATCTACTGTTGAACTTTGTGTTTACGGCAGATGTTAAACAAATGTACCGTCAAATATCTGTTCTGCCCCAGCACCAGGACTACCAACGCATTGTTTGGCGCTTTTGTGATTCGGAACCTGTGCAGGATTATCGATTGAAGACGGTGACGTATGGCGTCTCCTCAGCTCCGTTCTTGGCCCTTCGAACTCTTCAACAACTGGCGGTAGATGAGAAAGACCACTTTCCAGTTGCCTCAAGAGTTTTGCAATCCGATGTGTATGTTGATGATGTGGTTACCGGTTCTGACTCTCTTGAATCTGCTCTGGCCATCCAAAAGGACCTTCGAGCTCTTCTTGCCAAAGGGGGCTTCAAGTTGAGGAAGTTCATGAGCAACCATACAGCTCTCATAGAATGGCTTCCGCCTGAAGATGTTGATATGCCCCAATCATTTGATCTGGATCCTGAGAGTCAAGTTGTGGTCAAGGTCTTAGGACTTCAATGGAACCCAGTCTCTGACACCTTCTCCTATGTAATCCGAGGCCACTCAAGTCTTGTTACGAAGAGGAGCATCCTTGCCAATGTAGCCAGAATATTTGATCCTCTAGGATGGCTTACTCCACCGTTAATGTTTGCAAAGCATCTATTGCAACTAATGTGGGTCCGGTCCATTGACTGGGATGATCACCTCCACCCTGATCTTGCTTCTCAGTGGGATCATTTTAGCCGGGAGCTCCCTCGGTTGTCCTCTATTGCTGTCGCTCGGTTCATTAAAGGTCCAGAAGGCTCTACCTATCAACTGCATGGTTTCTGTGATAGTTCTGAGATTGGTTACGCGGCCGTGGTGTACCTGCGCATAGTGTGCCCGGATGATCGAACCATCATTCGTCTGCTGATCAGTAAATCCAAGGTTGCACCAGTCAAAAGCCAAACCTTACCTCGTCTGGACCTTTGTGGAGCACTACTGTTGGCTCGTGTGCTCAATCATGTGATTGAGACTTACCAAGAAGTTTTGCCCGTATCTTCCATCACAGCCTGGACAGACTCACAAGTGGTTTTGGCATGGATTAACTCATCTCCTCATCAGTTGAAGACTTTTGTAGCTAACCGGGTAAGCGAACTCCAAGAGCTTACCCGTCCCAGTTGGTGGAAACACGTACCGTCCGAGTTCAATCCTGCTGACTGTGCCTCTCGTGGTCTCTTCCCTCTTCAACTATTGGATCATCACTTGTGGTGGACTGGCCCACCGTGGTTAATAGTCACCTGGACAGTGGACTTCCCAGTCACCAGATGCAGTGGAAGTGGATCCCGCCGTGATGGAGAAGAAGACTGTCACCTTGACCACTGTAACGTCCACTGATGATCTTGGCCAGTTGGCAACGCGATTCAGTCGACTAACCAGGCTTCTGCGTGTCACATGCTGTTTATTGCGGTTTGCCCACAATTGTCGCGTGTCACTGAAAGAGCGCAAGACTGACAATATGTCTCCTGATGAGCTGAATAAGGCTTTACATTTTTGGCTCTTCTGGGTACAATCACATCATTTCAAAGAGGATATAAGTGCTCTGAAGAAGGGACAGTGCATTTCCCCTCAGATTCGCAAACTAGTACCCTTTCTTGATGACAGTGGCCTGATAAGGGTAGGTGGTCGTTTAGCTCACTCCAGTGTTCCGTTTGAGCAGAAGCACCCAGAGCTGCTTCCAAAATCTCACCATCTGACTGATCTCATTATTAACCATTATCATGAAAAGAATCATCATCCTGGAGTTCAGACTCTTAGAGGAATTCTTAGAGAACAATTCTGGATTCTTGCAGATAAGGATGCCATCTCTCGCTGCTTGCGTCACTGTGTTCCATGTTTCAAGCAAAGACCCGTAGCAAGCGCACCTCTCATGGGCGATCTTCCCTCTATGAGAGTGCAACAGGTTAAACCATTTGCCAAAGTAGGAGTTGACTATGCTGGTCCTTTTATGGTTAAGCTTGGTCGGGTCCGTGGGGCAAAGGTCTTGAAGGCGAACCTTTGTATTTTTGTCTGCTGCGCGACAAAGGCCGTTCATGCAGAACTAGCTTCAGACCTGTCCACAGATACATTTATTGGAGCCTACAAACGTTTTCTTGCCAGGCGTGGGAGAACATCTGATATCTACAGTGATTGCGGGACCAACTTTGTCGGAACTCACAATCGTCTTAAGGAACTTCAGCAACTTCTGTCGTCCGCACCACACCAGCAGGCTGTCACTGATGCGTTATCCCAGCTCGGTGTCATGTGGCACTTCAACCCTCCTGCTGCTCCCCATTTTGGTGGTTTGTGGGAGGCCGGGGTAAAGTCATTCAAGACTCACTTAAGTAAAGTTATTGGTGAACAAGTGCTCACATTTGAAGAACTTTACACCCTACTAGTGCAGGTGGAAGCTACGTTAAACTCGAGACCCCTGTGCCCTTTGAGCTCTGATCCCAATGACATCAGTGCTCTAACCCCTGGCCATTTCTTAACCCTGGAGCCACTGGTCACATTACCAGAGCCTAACTTGAGGGATGTACGGCTAAACCGCCCTTAACGTTGGCAACTTGTGGAACGCCTCCAACAGGACTTTTGGCATCGTTGGCACAGGGATTATTTACACACGCTCCAGAAGCGGCAGAAATGGAACGAGCAGGGAGTTAGTCCCATTGCCAACCAACTTGTGCTCCTGAAAGACGACAGACTCCCACCTCTACAGTGGCGCTTGGGGCGCATCGTGGAGCTCTATCCTGGGAAAGATGGTGTTGCCAGAGTGGCTACTATCCGGACTTCTAGTGGAACTTTGAAGCGTCCTGTGGTGAAGCTCTGCCCGCTACCATATGATTGTTGAAATGGGACATTTCAAGGTGGGCGGTAATGTTTGGACTTGTAAATATTGTGTGTAATTTAGTGTATAGTGTTTGAAACATTTGAATTTTGAACTTCCCGCGCTGCTTGCTAGCAGCGCCAAGTTTTTCAAGTTGGCTGCCTGCCAAGGCAGGTAGCCCTGCAGCTTCCGGCAACGAAGCAACAGTTGTTGTTGAACCATCATGGCGGTAAGTTGTGCTATCGTGCACGCTTGCTGCCAATCGAGTTGTTTGCGAGTGAATCGTTATTAATTGTTTCGTTTTTTATGGATTTTACAGTCTCGTACGTCTCTAGACAAAACATAGACAATTGCAATAAATATAGTTTAAAAAACTAAAGAAACATGCTTTTAAAGATTATCAAACTAAAAAGTTAAAAATAATTTTAAAATTATGTTTTATGACAATAGTATATAAGCAATACTAGTATAAATGAGAAAAAAGCTTGAGGCGCTTTGTGCCATATTTTTTGTATATTAAGCGCCCCATGCTTTTTTCTCATTTATACTAGTATTGCTTATATACTGTTGTCATAAATTAAATTTTAAAATTATTTTTAACTTTTTAGTTTGATAATCTTTAAAAGCATGTTTCTTTAGTTTTTTAAACTATATTTATGTATAATTATCATAGGGAAATGAGTTACAGACACTACTTATTACCATCTGAGATAACTATTTGGAGTTGCAACGTCACAAAGAAATGGTAAAGTCCCTCAGAATCATTTACAGTTAGATGTATGGATATAATCTTAGAATTTACTGAAAAAAAAAAAAAAAAAACATTTTTTTTTCGGCGTGGCCGGGAGTAGAACCCACGATCGCTGAATCCGAAAGCTGACGTCACAGAAGTTGCGCGCCTTAGACCGCTTGGCTAACGAACGTAATGAAATTGGTGGGACATTTTACAGTGATGAGCCACTCACTCTTAGTCGAAAGAGTTACAGACAGACAGACAAACAAACATACAGGTGAAGCTAATATAAAGCATGTAAAATGGTTTATTGCACTTACTGCAATTATCTGTGCTTAATTTAGAACATTGTTAACATGTTGGAACCAAAGTTAAAAATGGTAGGCTACTATAAGAAATATATAACAAAACAAAAATGATTCCAGGTTCTTAAAAAAAAATTCCCCTACTGTTCATTACAGGGGGGGAAAAATTTCCAGGTCAAGTGGCCACCCTGAAAGTATAATTTGAAGATTTAAATCTTAAATAACTAAATCTAGAACTTACCTTTGAAATTTCTGTCAAAATCTCTTTCTCAACATGGATTTTCTGGGCAAGAAGTAGGTTCTCTGTTTTTAGTAAATCTTCACTTACACCAACAGTTTGTATAAGTTCTGGTTTGCAAACCTTTCCAAGCAAACCCTTAGCAAGAGTGTCTAGTTCATCATGCATAACATGTATCATTGGTTCTTCCTTCTGGAATGCACCAGTGAAGTGCTGCACACGAAAAGAAGTTCAGCCTTTATAGTAGGCTTCTTTAGTAAACTCACTTGTAGTTGTTGCTCTTGTCTAGGCTATTTCTCTTCTTGGGAACATAACTTAGGAAGTATTTTTTGAGAGCTTCCCATTGTTCGATCAATCGTGATGCAGCTCCTTCTAAGGTAAGCGTTAAAACTGTATTTTACTGTGATTTCGCGTTTATCGTCGTTTAATCGCGATCGCGAAAAGAACAGGCCCCTAACAATGATTAGCTGATATTTTTTTCCATGTAATTTTTTGATTGGTTAAAAATGATTTCAATAGTTTTCATGATTTTTTCTTTTTGTAATCTCTGTTGAAAAAGCCTCGTTGTGAGGGGCAGGAAATTTGCATACTGCTATGTTTCGGTGAGGGAAGTGCCGTGATTGACTGAAGAGGTCGTGCACCTGCCACTTCATTCGGGTGGTACACATTTGCACGAATCCTCATTAGTCAGCATCTGAACGAGGTACTGAGAGATCATGTGCTGGGCAGTGGCTTAAAACTAACATATAAATATAAGCTGAATAGTTTATTTCGTGGCTCTGGTCCAGGTGCTACCAACTTTCAAATATAATTTTTGGACTAGTCATCGACTCATCGGTATTGGTCCACAGCAAGGATAAAGTAAACTTAGTCTTTGTTCCGAGGACTATTTCCTACGGCTTGTACCGTGAGTTCGTGTGCAACCTCGGGTCATAATGCGAACTATCTTTTAATATTCATCCTTTGGAACCTGCGAACAGTCAATGTGCTTGTTTTGAAGTCAGTAAAGAGGTTATGTGAGACAATTTGTATAATCTACAGGTATTTGTTTTCATGGTCGAAAGATGACCGCCATGAAGACAAATTTTCTTTGAGTATTAATAGAAACACATTATTATCAGTTTGTGTGTCTGAGACACATTATTTACCCAATCAAAGACAGTAACAAGTTTTTGTCCTAGAACTTTTTATTTTTTCTCCGACCAAATCATTTCTACAGGTGTTAATGAAAGTCCACTTCAGACCACTTTTGAGCTAGCTGAGGTGGTTTGGAGAGCGACAAATCAATTGTGTAAACTTCAGTTTCTGGCTGCTTGTATTCATGTACTTTAGTATTGAAGTATAATGGCAACAGTGCCGGATTTTACAAAAGATTTTAGGGATGGATAAAACACAAACAATATTTGGAAAAATTGTATGCAGACAATTTTCTTGATTTTCTTGCACTTTAGGACCCAAATTATCAAATAACCGATGTAAGTTTATTTTTAAATGTAATTTTTCAATATTTAAAAAAAAAAAAAAAAGTAAATAAATTGTATACCAATCAAAAACCAGCCAAATTTCACACAAGTGTGTGTGTTATTGCAAATTTGATAACTAACGGCTATCATATCAATAAAATATGTAAGTAAAGAAATATTTTCCCCCTTTTTACCATTCTTAAATGGTCTGGAAAAATATATAAATTGAATACCATTGATGTATTCAATGCGGAACAGCTTATTACAAACATGGCAAATCACTTTAATGACGTAACAAGAAAGACAAATTTACAAAATTAAATTCAAGACACATGACATCTACACATTTGAAGTGTTAAATCTAAATTGAATTGCGAACAGTTAAGGAACATATTATAATGTACAAAAACATTTAACTCAAACTGCATTAGATTTACTTGCAAGTTATGGTTTCAGTTACTGCAGGTGGTAGTTAAAAATAATCTTTGCAAAGTAATATTCATCTTCAACTTGTTTCAATTTCCATAGTTACAGCATCTGCAAACAGAAAATAAAAACAAAATTACATCAAGCTGCATTCGAAAATTTAAAAAAAAAAAAAAAAAAAAAAAAAAAAGAAAGAAAGAAAGCGAAACTTTGCTGATACGAGTATAGGATTTTATGATACAAAGTTATGAGCATTTTGAAATGCACAGTCAGTTGGACTGTGGAAACCATAGTACATTTATACAGTAGTCAAACTTGTTTAAGATGACATGGCATAAGATGTTTTCCAAACTAAAAAGTCAGAATAATCTAGCAACAAAAGTTTCACATACCATTTACTCTAACACTTTTAAAGTTATCAGATTTTCTCGCTTTATAAGCACTAACAAAAAATTTGTAATTTTCTATAATAAATCTTTGCCCAATATTTGCCAGAATGCATCACATTGTAATCAGAGAACCATTACACAACCGTGCCATAATTTATGTTTAGGTATCAGCAGACAGACGAAATTCAGTGGTTGTATTCTGTGATAAACCCAATGTTTGTACAACAAATTAAAAACAAGTATGGTTTTAGTTTTTTATTTCCAATTTTAAGTTCACAAAATAAAATACATTTTGTGTTTCGTAATGCAATGTACACTTAGCAAGTTTAGGAATTTATGAGTTTTAATGTGTCAATAAAATTCTTAAGAATGAAATAGATAAACTGTAATGTGAAATTCAAAAATTTATTTAAAAAAAAAAAACAACAGGATTTACAAGAATTCAAGACTCATTGCATTCTGTGGTAAGTTTTGGACCCAACTGGTACCACAGTGCTACCACACTGGTACCAACCTAACTTCACGTCTATATGGCTTACCGCCACTGAAACTGAATCATAAACCATATTTTATATGGTAAAAACAATAAAAATTAGTTGATATAATTATTAATAATAAAGAACCTAAAATAAAGTTTCTAGTAAATAATAAAAAATATTTATTTATTTATTTATTTTATTTGTAATTGTAACATGCCAACCGACAGGACAAAGCCTTTAATGGTTGGCACACAATTAGATACATATACACTCACAATAATAAACATAAATGAAAAACACAAAACAATACAATATAATACATATAAAAACAAAAGACAATAAAAAAAAATCAAACGTTACAATTTCGACAATACAGAACTAAAACACATATGATCATTAGGAACTAAGGATAATGATTAAAGTCTTTATCAAATTTATTAAAATTGGTTATTAGCCTAAAGATAATATCATTATTTCTGTTAACTGTACATAAAGTGGAAGTTAAACGACTGTTAAAAGGAGGTACTCTTAAACCGGTGTTGTCAAGTATATATTTACAGTTTAATTTGTTAGTATAACATTTTTTAATAAAAATAAAGTCGAGTAATTCTCTTCGACTTGAGAGAGATATCAGATTGGGTAAAGGAAGTTGTTTTTGAATAATAATATTTATTAATTTATTCTGTATATTTTCGATTTTCATATTATCGCACATATTGATGTTGTTCCAAATTACTGAGCAGTATTCTAGTTTTGACCTAATTAATGCTAAATAAAGTGATAGGATAGAATCAGTTTTGGTAGCATAACATGTGACATATTTAATTAAAGCTAATGTTCTTCGGGAACTAGAAATTAAATGTTGAACATGTTGGTGAAAGAACAATTTAGAATCTAGAATGATACCTAAATCTTTGAGAGAAGAGGATTTCTTAATTAAGGTGTTGCCCAATTTATAATCGTATTTAATAGGAAGGTATTTTCTGGTAAAGGATATTATTTTTGTTTTGCCTTTGTTGAGGGTCACAAGATTGGCTTTACACCAGTTATTAATTTCATTAATGTCAGTTTGTAATAATAAACAGTCATTAAAAGAGAAAATTTTTATACTTATTTTTAGATCATCTGCGAATAGAGTGCCAGAAGAATGATTCAGAATTTGAGTAATATCATCAATAAATATGTTAAAAAGTAAAGGAGACAAGGTACCACCTTGAGGATCTCCAGAACTAGCTATAAAATTTGAAGAATTGGAGTTGTTGATAGATACAAAAAAAGTTCGATTTTTAAGGTAGCTAGAAAACCAATTAACATAATTGTCACTAAGACAGAAATTATGTAACTTGCCTAATAGTAATGAATGGTTTACAGTATCGAAAGCTTTAGCAAGATCAAAATAGCAGGCATCTACCTGACCCCTGCTAATGACTTCATTAAAAATAGGATTGAGGAAAGTAATTAGATTGGTGGCTGTGGTAATTCCTGATCTAAAGCCATGTTGATTACTAGATAAACGATTTTTTAGTTGGAAATTATTGATTTTAAAAACTATTTTTTCAAAAATTTTAGAGAGACCATTTAGGGTCGGTTTTATGACCCCCGGCTAAAGTTCCGGCTAAAATTTAACCTCAGGCTAGCTCTTATTTCGGTTTTATGACTCCCTGTTAACGTCTACCTTACAGTTAAAGTCCCGGCTAACCTAGCGGGTGGATGAACCGGCCGCTAGTTGCTTAACCGGGGGCTAAGCAACAGAAAATAAAATGGCGATGTATCAGGCGAGGTTAGTTGTTGATAGTGATGATGACTATTTTAGGAATTCTATTGAATATTTGCAGGATGCAATGGAATAATTTATTACTAAATATAAAATGCTTCGCCGTATTCGTCAAAGTTTTATTAAAAATTACATGGCATGAAAGTGTAGTCACGCTTTTCTATTCTCGTCGAGTCGTGTATTATTATTTGACTTTAATTGATCACGAAGTACATAAACGTATGCAATGTATATAAACTTAAATGTTCGTGCTTAAGAATATGTGTAAATAAGTGAATTTTAAAATTGCAAAACGAGGGTTATTATTACCTATAAAATGCGTGTTTTCGTGGAAGTTGTATCTGTGAATTTTTATTCGTAATACAGTGGACATATGCCGGGAATGAAATGCATTTTATACGACTTCAGACGTGGTTCTAATTCAATGAATACAATTGCATGTGAAAATAAATGTTACCCAATTATCCCTTCCCTATTTTACAAACCTTTAGGTACTTATTATCTACCTGCCACGCAAGTGCAAAACGAAAACAGCACTGGAATTATTCTGTTTCCCGTATCCAAGTTTATCCTTTGATCCTATCGGCATGACTCTTTATATGTTGGTCTTGTTTTACATTATACTTGCTATTTTAATTTAGAATGTTGAAAAATCCTGTACATACCACAAAATACCTTAACATATCACGATGCAAACAAATTATGTCAGGTCTTGTAAAAATGTATTTCTTTCGTATACATTTTACAATCATAATTATTTCCCCAGTGAATATGTCTAGGATCTCTCGACCTACTAAATTAAAACAGCAAGCATCCTATACCACAAACTAATTCCATCAGGATCGGATTAATTTGGATACGTGATACAAAACTATTAGTACAAATATGAAACCTACACCAGTGAAATGAAAATCGACAAAGTATTTTCCCGAAACAGGGTCTATATTATTTGATTATGAAATAAATTTATGAAAGAAATAAGTGTTCTCTAGCAAAAATGTCTTATCCTTTATAGAGGTATTTGAGAAGCCCTCAATAGAAATGAATTTTACGTTTATTATTTTACTTCTTACCTCTATGACTTTGTCTTAGTCCTGTTATGAATTATATTTACCAGTATTGTATCTCTATGGTCAGGTCAATTTGGTTTTACTCTTTAAGTATTTTCATGTTTTATCTAAGTAATAATTTTATGAAATGTCTTTGCAAACACTTGTTAAACGGCTACGAATAGGAAATGAGCTTACACCTTTTAATATTGTTTTTGGGTCATTACTGAGGAAAGAGTATATGTGATTGGATGCTCGACTGCGCATATATTTTATTTAAAGAATTTAGTATTTCCAGTGTGATTTCGGAGAGTGTTCAATAGAGAAAGCTTTGACTGTTTGAAACAAATTGGAACTTGAGTTTCTGTTCTACTATCATGGGAGAAGGATTAGAGAGAAAGAGCTCCGTGATTTAGTCATAAATGAATGTAAGAATATCACGTAAAACATTGGTACGACGACTGAATAGCTAGAATATACGTGAAATTGATGATTTTATAATAAATACCGGAACTACACAATGAAGAAGAGGTAGTTACCGATGTTCGAAGCTCTACTAAAGAATCGACGACGACGATAAGTTTTGACTAACAGCATAAATAGAACTGGATCAACGACGAATTAAGAAGAAAAGAAGAAAAGGAATATCAATCTTCGAGATGGAAGGAGTTCGACAGCGGTAGACGGCATCGTAGACGGTGTACCGGAGGACATCATCCTTCTAGACGACTCCAGGTGACCGACGCCAGTCCTGCTGGAGTACCAGCAGCACGAGAGGAGGTGCATCGAGACGGAGACCCAACCAGCGACATCGGAGAAGAGACAGGTCTAACCAGCAACATCGGAGGAGAGACAGGGGTTCGGAGAGGTTTTCCACAGCCTCTTGGTATTGTAACGACGCGACGAGGTTTGTTTGCCCCATCCCCGAATTAACAAGAACAGCGAGAAGTTACCTGTCCTATTTTAATGGCAAGATATCTTAAACTATGATGTTTACGATCAAGACCTAATTTGAAACTCGCAAAACAACTTAATACTACTTAACTACGTAAAGACTTGTAGCTTGTACGTACTGGACCTGGTTAACTGACATTGATCAGTAATATGTACGATATCAAAGTTAAAATCTGTTAAAGTCATTAATTGTCTTGAATGTTTAAAGAATAGCCCCAGGTCCAGAAGTCTTGAGACAGTTTGATCTACCGAAAGAGACTGAGCTAGTAAAAACAAAGAAAAGACTAATTTGCCAGTTAAAATGTGTTTCAATAATATTTAAAATATTGAATGATAACCAAACTATTATTCAGTGATACAATTACGTAAAACGTAATTAGTTCTGAAAGACGTTTAAGTATAACGGATATTGAAATTTTGTTTAATGAAAAACCTATTTAAACATGAATAATTGTCTCAAAGGTATTTGTATGTTGCTTGCTAATCATTGACTCTGTCACTTTTCATGTTACAGTTGGATATGTTGCAAAAGAGTATTGTCACCCATACAACCATGATTTTGACCCTAGTAAAAAGTTAAATTTTCATTATATTTTATTTTTCCGATTGATAACCATACTTACATATCATGTGTATGTTAAACCAGATAGACAGAAATATTTAGCTTGGATTGTCTTGAAAGAATAATTAGTTTTTATTACACTGAGATCAGCAGTCATAGAGAAGTTAATGCTTTTAAACACACTACTTATATTTGTTGATTTTAAGGTCAGAATACTTACACCAAAGAGAAGGAGACATACTGCTAAGGAATTATACGACATTTTATTGTTTGGTATTCACACTGAGTCAAACTACACCAGTACATACAACTTGAGAATAATTTATTTTCACTATCAACATAACAAGACATATTTTAGTTAATATTCTGTAGAGGTTAGTAGTTGTGCTACATACACAATCACAGCACTAGTACTTTATAGAGTTTTCACGGCGCCCAACTAGACCACATTTTACATTATAGATATTGGCATTTTAGGAAATATACTCCATAGAGTAATTCTGAAAACACTTTAGAATTTTTGGCGCACAACGTGTAAGCCAACGTTAGGGACTATTTTATGATTTTTTTTTTGAACAACTCAAGACACTTTGAAAAATACAGACAGTAATTTTATTTTGTCAAGATGACAGACACAGGTAGGAAGTCATATTTTTTGAGAGGTAGCAATGACACTTCTGACTCTAGTCCTGAACGAGAACCTAGAGAAGTAGTACCAGAACAGCACATCGAGACTACTGGTATGGAGTCACAGCAGGAAATGGATTTGGGTCATTCGCCGCCGACACCAACTGTTACCCTAGATGCACTGTTCCAGTTCATGAATAAGGAGAAATTAGAACGGGAGCGTAAAGAACAGGAGGAGAAACTAGAACGGGAACGGGAGAAACAAGAACGGGAGCGTAAAGAACAGGAGGAGAAACTAGAACGGGAACGGGAGAAACAAGAACGGGAGCGTATAGAACAGGAGGAGAAGTTAGAAAGGGAACAAAAGGAGCGAGAAAACGCCGAAAGACTAGACAATTTAGTGCAAGTCTTAAATAACACTTTAGGCAGGATTGCAGATGAAACAGCAGAAATCAGGCATGACTTAACTGAAACACAGCACGAGATGCAACAGAAGTTTTCCAGTGTACACACTCGTATTGAAGGTGTAGAAATATTCAGTAAACGCACTGACGATAAAGTAGTACACTTAAGCGAGCGTCTAACAGGAAGGTTAGATATGGTAGAGGCGAAAATAGGGGAAATAGAAAGAGAATCCAGACACATCGCAACATTCTCGCCCCAACTAACGACTCACCACACTAGCGAATGTAATACCGACAAGGAAGACACGCCGGTAAACAAATCGATAATGATAGAAGCCGAGCGAAATCCCGCGAATATTAGTACTGCAATTATGTCAGCAGATCCGGTACTTACACTACACCACCCTTCTAAGAAATGGTTGGATGACGTTCCAACATATTCAGGGAAAAGTAATGAAAACCCTCGAAGATTCTTAAATCAGTTTGGAGAATATTGCCACACATTTAAGTTAACAGACGCAGAAAAATTGAAATGCGTTAGCCACTGCTTGAAAAACACGGCATATTATTGGTGGGAGTTGGCGAAAGATTCGGTACACGCATACGAATCGTTTCAGAAAGCTTTCATATCCCAATTTTGGAATACTCGTATCCAAAGCAATTTGCGAATACAGTTGCATTCTGAAAAATTCGAAAATCGTAAATTTCAAAATTTAGAGGCGCATATCAGCGATATGTACGAGAGAACTCGTTATCTTGATTGCCGTATGGAAGACGAAGAGTTTATTGCCATGATAATTTCGCAATTACCACTCAATTATCAATTACAACTTAGTGGACGGCAATACAGTAATATTGTAGATTTCAAGGAACAACTGTTAACGTATGAACGACTCGTTAAGCTCGATAAAACGGTAACGCACAAAGAAACTAACGAGCGCAAGAACACGAACCAACAGACACCGTTATACAATAACTGGCGCAACCGAAATGAAGGGCAGAACAGCGGACACAAACAACCTCAAATTCACACACTGAACGTTGAAAACTGCGGAAGTAATTGGTATCACAATAGATATCTAGGTCAGCGATATGGTAACGGATTTTATAAACCACAGTACTATCGTCGTAGAAACGAGAAGCGACAAGACAGACGCGAAAATGAATCACAGTGGGAGAATAAACGTCAGGAGGGGACAGTTAATTTCAGAGAGAATTCAGGCAAAAATCGAACAACGAAAGAACGATCGGCAAATTACAATAATCATTCCGGAGGTCAGTACAGCATAAATGCACAAACGTTTGTACCGTCTGAAAAAGGGAACAGCTTTAGCACCACCATTCACGACGCGCGACAAGGAGAAAGAAATTCATATTCTATAGCGCCAAGTCACGAGCAAAGCAACACGGAATGGCCGCGCATGCAATCTAGCAGAAGCTCAGATACAAACCAAGGAGGTAATAACACATTTTTGATTTCACCGAATGCAAATAATGGATTTGCTAATTTGTCACAAGAGCAAATTAGAGGATTTAAGGACAGTGCGGTAAACTAATTAGGGATGGCGAAAACCCGCTCCGCACGTCAGTCCCTAATTGTAAGTTAGACGGGGCTAGTATAAAATTGGATCCCGACGCAAATGACAAGAATAATTGTCGAAACATACACACCATTATGTTCAAAGAAAACGAGCGTGAAATTTTACTCAGCGAGCCCACAGAAACCGAAGTTCAAGCGAAACAAGCACTATGTCCGGAGATATCGTTAACTTTAAACGGAGTTAAAGTGCCTGTACTATTAGACAGCGGCGCAGAGATATCCTGCATCAGCGAAGACTGCGTAGCCATGATAGAGAGCACCGGAATATCATTACCGAGAATGCCAGTACCGAGTTTAAAGATTCTAGGGGTTACATCAAGGGCTAGTCCCATCATTAATCGTCAGACCTTATTGGAAGTAGAAGGTTTAGGTAGCACCAAGTACATTAATGTATTAATCGTAAAAGGATTGGCTAAACCAGTAATTTTCGGTGTAGACTTTCTAACTAGCCATAAAATAATTTTGAATTTTGCAGGTTGGATGGTAACTGCTATGGATGACACAGAAAATACGAAAACTACTGAAAATTGGGAAGTTTCGGAAAAATGCATTGCAATCATTCATAAGGAAACTTCGTGTATTAATAGTGACATAAATTTGATGGCGACCGGAGCTGATTTAATAGAAGCTGTAAAGGGAATTACCATGGTAAATGAAACCGGTAGAAAAAATCTTCTTCATGTCTTAAGAAATTTTCAAAATATATTTTCCGAAAAACCTGGGTTAAACAAATTATATACAGCTAGTATTCAGGTCATACCCGGTGAACCATTCCATAAAAAGTCGTATCCCATCCCGGCGAAATATTTGAAAGAGGCTGAAGAATATCTAGACTTAATGTTGGAATGGAATGTAATAAAGCGAGCGCCTAGCCCATTCACGAATGCGATACTCTGTGTGCGAAAGAAAGACGGAACAGTACGTTTATGCCTTGACGCGAGGGAGATCAACAAAATTACTGTTCGAGATCGGGAAAGTCCGAGACCAACAAATGATATTCTGCGATTATATCAGGGTGTCAAGTTTCTAACCACACTTGATTTGTCGGCAGGGTACTGGCAAATACCCTTAGAAGAAAGATCTAGACAGTACACATCATTCCTATTCAAGAACTCGCAGTATGTGTTCCAAGTCATGCCGTTCGGCTTATGTAATGCGGTAGCTGAGTTTACTCGTTGTCTGGACGAAACGCTAGGATCTGAGTGCAAAGGATTCGCGCGAGCATATGTCGACGACATTTTGATTACATCGTCATCATTCGAAGAACACCTGGAGCATATCGGCATTGTCCTAACGAAACTACGTGACGCAGGAATTATTCTGTTTCCCGTATCCAAGTTTATCCTTTGATCCTATCGGCATGACTCTTTATATGTTGGTCTTGTTTTACATTATACTTGCTATTTTAATTTAGAATGTTGAAAAATCCTGTACATACCACAAAATACCTTAACATATCACGATGCAAACAAATTATGTCAGGTCTTGTAAAAATGTATTTCTTTCGTATACATTTTACAATCATAATTATTTCCCCAGTGAATATGTCTAGGATCTCTCGACCTACTAAATTAAAACAGCAAGCATCCTATACCACAAACTAATTCCATCAGGATCGGATTAATTTGGATACGTGATACAAAACTATTAGTACAAATATGAAACCTACACCAGTGAAATGAAAATCGACAAAGTATTTTCCCGAAACAGGGTCTATATTATTTGATTATGAAATAAATTTATGAAAGAAATAAGTGTTCTTTAGCAAAAATGTCTTATCCTTATTTATTTGTTTGTATAGAATTACTTCGTTAGTTTTGGCTTAATATATAACCTAACAAAATCATGAGTTTCAATACAAGAGTAAAGTTGAAAACACACGGTTTTGAATCGTAAATTGTAATTTTATGGTTTAATACAAAGCAGGTTTGACGTCGAAGTAGTTTTTGGTTAATTTAATTATATCTGTTGCAAGATAAAGTTTGCGGCATATTTATTTACTGCAGCTGTAAACATTCCGAATCACAATAAAAATAAACAGCTGACTAACATTCTACCAGAAAAAAAACTGTCTTGCAACAAATGTTACCAAATTCTGGTTTATTACATTACCAACACACCCATTATTACACCCATTATTACACCACACGCATCGTCAGGTTCCGGTTAGCCAACCGCAGGCTAAGTATGGGTCATAATACACCCCTCGTTCGTTAACCGGAGGCTAGCCTAACCTGAAGGCTAGCTAACCTGAGGATTTAGCCGGAGGTCATAATATCGGCCCTTAATAGTGATATTGGTCTATAGTTAACCACATTTAATTTGCTACCGTTTTTATGAATTGGGATGACCTTTGCAATTTTCCATTTATTTGGAAAAACTTGGGTTCTTAAACTAGTATTAAATAAATGTTTTAATAGGGGTACTAATAAATTTGAACAGCCTTTCAGAATAAAATTAGGAATCCCGTCGGGTTCTGTATACATTGAGGGTTTTAGAGCCCTTATGCACCAAAGCACAAGGCTGTCAGAAACAGAGGGAACAGATATTGTATCAAGGAATGAATTTAAGGTGGGAACTTGGTAATTGACATTAGAGGACACATAAACACTTGAAAAGTATTCAGCAAATACATTAGTCAACACCACTGGATCACTAGATACAACATCATTAACTTTTAACGAATGCTGTTCATGATAACAGTTTTTTATTAATTTGACATAGCGCCAAAACTTCTTAGGGTTGTTCTTGATATTATTGTTAGTGGTTCTGGTCCAATTTATTTTATCACGCTTGATAAGATATTTGGTTTGTTTTCGAAAGAATGAAAATTTAGTATAATAGTACATACCGTATTTACCCATGTACCACCCGCCCCCATGTATGACCCGCACCCCTAATTTTCAACACACTCTCTAGGAAAAAATTTTTTTTCCACTATAATGTAATTTACATGTGCCAGCATAAATAGGGAAAAAGAGTCTGTCATTGTAACAACAAAGTAAACACAGAATTTGCTAGGTCGGCACGGTCCGATGCTGCTCGGCACGGTCCGGCGCTGCCTGGAATGCTAGGTCGGCACGGTCCGGCGCGGCACGGCACGGTCCGGCGCTGCACGGCACGGTTCGGTGCCGCCTTGGCACATCCCAGCGGGCGACGCAAGCTGTACACGCGGCGCACGACGTAGTTAACAATATTGCTTGTTTGCTATTCACCCGCGCTACAATATGATAGTAACGGGTTGGATATTAATATTTTCATTGTAATAAATGCTTCCAGCATTCTGTAATGTACGATAAATCCATTTTTTTCAGTCTTAATTTTTGTCCAAAACCTCAAATTCCGTGTATGACCCGCACCCCGATTTTTGAATGTTGTTTTTCGGAAAAAATGTGCGGGTGGTACATGGGTAAATACGGTATTTTTGTTTCTTCTGTAAAGTTTGTGAAAATGTTTCTTGGATTTTAAAGCTTTAATTAAGTCTTTTGAAAACCAAACAGGGTATTTAGATGGTTTGCTAATGAAAACGGGGATGAATTCATTAATATTGTGACATATACAAGTAGTTAATTGATCAACAAGATAGTTAACATCAGTAGATTTATAGAAATTTGACCAATCATAGTTTTTAACAGCATTGTAAAGACCAAGATAGTCAACATTTATATAGGACCTAGAGACTCTAGTAGAACTGACCACATAAGGAATGCTGTCAGATATTATTTTTAGAATTAAGGCAGGATGATATGGGTCTTCAGTGACAAGTGCTTCATCCGCATGAGATACTGAACATTGCGAGATGTTTGTAAAACAAAGATCTAAGAGGTTTTTGGATGATAGGATTGTATTATACTGAAATAGACCAAGACTAGATATAAAGTTTATAAGATATTGTGCTTTAGTCTTGATGTGCGTGTGCACGATGTTGGTAGTTAGATTATTGGTCCAATCAACACCTGGGACGTTAAAATCACCAAGTAGCACTAACTCATCTTGATAAGCAGCCAGTTTATCTTCTAAAGTCTCAAAATAAGATGAATAAATATTTGGTGATGTTTGGGGTGGTAAATATATATTGCCAATTATAAAGGATTTATTCTGAGACATTTTAACTTTTAACCAAACAGATTCAATTCCGGGGTAGTCCAGGTGAAAAATAGGCTGAATAGAAGTAAATTTAAACTTATTGACTGCTATCAAAACACCGCCACCACGATCTTTAGAAGTCAGCAAGGCGTCTCTATCATTTCTGTAGATTGAGTATTGGTCTGTGAAGTAGTGGGAATTAATGCTAAGATCGTTGAACCAGGTTTCAGTTAGATAAAATCATAATTAGAGATAATAATGTTTTCATAGAATTCTTTTGATTAAGTTCTTAGACCACGGACGTTTTGATAAAAAATTTCCAATTCCTTTGAAATAGGATGCACAAAAACAAATTACGGTGCTCCTCCTGGCACCGGAGACAGGTTCGTTACAGTGACACCAGCTGATAAGGGCTTCATGGGGATGACAGTCTTATCAGTGCTGACGGAATTATTTGATGTAGAGTCACTGGTAGCAATTTGTTCCGGGTGGAGTTTACCGTAGAAGGGACTGATTAAGCACCCACTCTGCCAGAATACTATGTTATTTATTCTATTAAAATCTTCTTCAAGTACTACTATGTGAAACAAAGCGTAAGAATCGAATTTGGTTCTAAGTTTCACTACCTTAACATGTGAAAGATTGAGTTCATTAGTTATGTAGTCAACTATCTCGTTTGCTTGAACAGAAGGATCAAAACGAGTAACAAACAGTGCTTTTGTTCTTCTCGGAACAGGCTTGGCGACCGTTTTAAGGGTAGGAATATTCCTTATACCCACTTGCATCGGTGTTTTCTTTCTTTCCGGCTCACGCTTGGATTCTGTATTCACATTCATTTTGGATTTTCGTGCATTTTGTACAACGGTGAAGCCGTCAGAGTCAGCATGTTGGTTGGTGTGGTTGTTTTTGGTGACATCACTTTTTTCCCGCTGCGTCGGAAGCAGGTCACTGGACGGACGCCCGTTACCCGAGACGCTCTGTGCTGCTACACGTTCAGTTTTTTTGTCGCTCGAAGACTTCATTAAAGCCTGACTATAAGATATCTCACTTTTATTTATTACAAACAAACTTTCTTTTATTGAGACGAGTTCTTGTTTAATCACACCCGTTTCAGAGCGGGAGTCGATAAGCAGACACTTAAGTTGAGCGTTTTCGTTTTGAAGAGCATCAACTTTATTACAAAGCAGTTCAACCTTTTTAATTAAATCATCGAGTTTAAGAGCATCTGGCTTCATTATTTCCAGCTTGGTTATCTCCAACGTGGGTATTGCCTGAGTTGCACTAGAACTGGAACCAGATGTATAATATTTACATAACTTGCCATTTTGTAAACAATATCAAAAGTTGAGAAATGCAATTCATTTGGAGGAAAATTAACATTACACTTGAGGTTACACTAGAACGCCAATTTTATATATGCTCAAGGTTCCACAGATTGCATATGTAAAATTGAAAGTGGCTCTTTTTGACCCCACCAAAGAAAAAATAATTTTTTTTTTTGAACCAAATACATCTGATTTTTTTTGTTATATTTGGTCTTATAAATTATATATGATTAAAGATTTAAAAATACAATAAAAATAAAAGACCTCCAGCTGCAGCATATGGATATGGAATGCTCTAATCCTCAGCGCTGCGGCTGGTCTCACATGTTTGCATCTGTTATGTAGCAAACATGAAAAAATATCTAAAAATATCTACTCTACATTACAGCGTATCATGCGGTGTATTCGTACCCACCATTCATACACAATGTTATTCCTACGATTGCGTGAATATGAATTCTTCCAGTTGTGAAAAGCATGTGGAATGTTAATGCTAATAACTTCTCATATTTTTATAGGCCTACACTTTTAGACATTTCTTATGTAAAATAGACAAGCAAACCACATATTTAGCCTCCTTTCCTCACTTATTTTGCCACCATTGATACTTTTCTCCTCCCCTTTTTAATTAATTCCACCCAGACACATCAGTAACCAATCTTTATGGGAGAGGTAAATGAGGAGGGGGGGGGGGGGGAAGGTGCAACAGAAGTATTACTGGTTAGACAAGACTTGCCAGGGCCTTGTTGATGAGCTGGAAGAATTTCATGCCTTGCATTTCCCTCATCCTCTTTATAAGTTAAATCTTTAACAGCTCACTATTAAAAATAATTACAAACACACTTTGATTAACAGAATTGAAGAGAACATGCACATACAGTGTTTAATTGCATAATCGCCGCACATCAAGTTTGAAAAGTAGGGGTGCAACGTTTATATGAAAAAACTTTTTTTTTGTTAGGTAAAGTTATTCTTAAAAACAAAACCCATTCATGGAAAGTACGTTTACTGTGTTTTATCGCATAATCGTCTCACATTTTATTCTAAAATCAAGTTTGAAAAGTACGGGTGTCACGTGAGAGAAAAAAATTTTTTGTTGGATAAAAGTAATTCATGAAAACAAAACCCATTCAAGGAAAGTAGGTTTATTTAAAAAGTTAAGTATAAAAGAGCACGCCAAACAATTTAAATTAATAAGTCATGCAACAAAAACCTTTCTTCAACTTTAAATAGAAAAACAAAATCTGTGATCCGAATGCGAGCTTGAATGAACGCGTAACTATTGTTGTAGTACACACCACGAATAAGTGCGGGCCATCGAATGTAGTTAACTCGGCACTCGACAGAGAACGAGATATCGATATTCGACTACGTGTGCGTGCTCTATACGGGAAGCAACATAACCAAACACGAATCATGCCAACTAGCGCTGGCTACAATTTTGTAAGTGGTACACCGCGGCGACGCAAACAAACATATAAAGGTTATAACGTTTAAAAACATCTTTAAGAGAAAATATACACATCAACAAATTTGTATTTCCATTAATTAAATAAGTAAGTGGTAATGTCAGAATAAATATTAGATTTCTACTTTAAAATACATAGTTTTATATGGAAAAAATACCCACACAAAGCTCTCGTTATCTAATAGCGGGACCAAAAACATCATGTCACGTTTACGTGAGAAGTTTTTTTATCCAAATTTTGACGCCCTAAAATATAGGTGCAAAGATTATGTAATAAAACAGGGTAGTTCAGAGTACACCTGCACTGTTTCATAAAAGTAATCATAGGCATTTGTGGTTAATAAGACCACTGCGCTGTAATGGCAAATACATTCATTAAAACGTAATGTACATTTGAATGTGAGAGCTCCGTGAATTTTTAAAGCCAATTATTTGTTTGTCTAGCAAGTTGAAAAAAGCTTAGTTAAGCAACTTTCATGCTTACAAACTGCATCACGTATGCCATTTTGATTTTGAGCCCTGTTCACAGCTTAGTTGAGAAACTACTTGCCTACAAACAGCATCACTAATACCATTTTTGGGCGCTTTTTATTGGCAAACCTCCCTAGCAGATGTGAGGAATACAACATGATTTAAGTAACTATGGATTGCTTGCTATAGCCATAGGGGGAGGAAGTTGCTACTCAATTGCTTTTCTTTCTTCTTTCATGCTGCACACGGTTGCAGTTGCTATGCATCACTTGCTGGTAATGTTGGGATGAAGAACGGAAAGGTGAGTGTAGTTCATTTGTGGTACAATAAATATGTTTAGGATACTGCTAAATTTTTACAATCAAGAAATTTCAAAGTTTATGATTTTCCAGCAGACTAATAAACAAAGTGTACCTATTTGAAGTATGTTTTTTTTTTTTTAGAGTTAATATCTGATGCCATTTATATATTTTTATAAGCTTTATTGTGATTTTTTTCACATTTTTTCTGATTAATCATAGATTGGTGTTAAAATTTCTGATTTTTCAACGATTCCTGAGAATGTAATCGCTGCTTCATTAAATCTGGGTTTCATAAAATTGGGATTCCAGTGTATTTACTGGATAATTTTAATTGTTAAGCGTAAATGTATTTGGGGATTTTTCACTTTTATTTGTGTTAAACTATAGTGCAATTTTTAGTGTGCCATTTTAAAACTTAACAAGACAGACCCATACATGTCAGTTGAAAATAAAATGCAAGCTCCTTGCTTTGGAACAAAAATCACACATTAATAAAATCAAAATTAGCCGTATGTTCGACAAACAAATTGCCGCTTTGCTTGGTGTTCTAGTTTCAACGATAAACACAGTATTTTTTTACAGTAAAACCCCTACTCTTTAGCAATATGCTATTGAGTAAGTAGGCTGAAAGAAAATCAATACAGTAAAATATGAAAAAAATTGTGTGTGTGCAAATGGAATGGTTCCATCAAAAGTGTCCTTAACATTCCAGTTGATGGCCCAATTTTAAGAAAGAAGCAGATAAAATTGCGCTGAAACTAAATGTGAAGTTCACTTCTTCAGATAGCTGGATAAATAGGTTCAAGAAGCACTGTGGGTTAGTCCACAAACAAGTAAGTGTGTCCAAGAGTATCTTACATGGAAACATTTAAGCTTGGAAAAATGAAATTCTTCCAGGTATGCTGTCAAAATACAAACCACAGGACATCTTCAATGTAGATGAATGTGACATACTACAATATGCTCACTGACCGTAACTAAACTATCAAAGGAGAAAATATTCATGAACTACCGCTACACCATTGAACTCTTCAAGGAACCACAGACAACTGCTTAATGGTGCTGTAAACTAAGCACATGACAACCCTGTTGTTACATCTTTAACGTAAAAAAAAAGTGTGTTAAATAGTCAAAAATTTGAAGGAAATCTGCCAAAAATTAGTTCAAAGCGTGTTGCCCTATGTTTCTCTAGGCGAGCACTGTATTGTCCATGGTGAAGTAGATGCCCCCACCCCCTGACTAATCCTCTTCACCCTCCTGCCACAGACAACAACAGTTCTGTTTCTAAAGACCTGAAAAACACGCAATTGCGATAAACTCAAAAACTAACACGATTTGTGATGCAATGAAGCTGAAATACAATTATTAAAATTTATTCCATATTTTACACATATTCCTACACAAATAGGCTCTCATTTTATTAATGTTAAGGCGTGGTTTATAAACAATGCAAGGGAATGCAACGACACAATAATGGAACACGCAATATTTTACAAGAAAATCACAGTTTTTTATAAGCATGCAAGTACCAACATCACCAAACCAACAACTTTAAATTGTAAAACAGTTGAAAACAATAATATTTCTCACGAAAACATACGAAAGTTTCAATAATATGATTTAAAAGTGTTATTTTCTTTCACTGCGTGAAAGCTAAACAAGTCAAATATCATATTTATAATAAAAACAACACCGTGGCCATTTACCCGCATAACGTCTGCATCTTAAAAAGTAAAAAAATAGATGAATAAAAAAAATTCCAATATTGCTGTCAAATGCAAGCCAAAACACAAAGAAAATGGAAGTTGAACAATACTTGCCCTGCATAGTTTATAAACCAGTACTCTAAAATGTGGTTACTACACTTTTTAGCATCTGGCATTTTTTTTTTACATTATTACGTAGTTTACAAAAGCCCTTCCGATCCTTAACAGTAGGAAGAATTCAGATAAAGAACTACATGCTCTACCACTTTTTGACAGCATCAACCACTACAGGTGTGACAGATGAGACAGAATAACAGTAAGGAATGTGGGCAGAGAGGGAGAGAGCGCCTGCTAATGGATTTTATGGCATACAGGGTACCTGCCACTTCTTTTCTCTCATATTCATAGGGTTTCCATACACTTTTGCTTACAAAGATGTTCCTGTTGGCCTGGTAGAGTGAAACAGCAAACATAATAAAAAGGCTAAAAGTCTAGCCCGCGTAAAGAGAAAAACATTATCAACACAATAAAACAATCCCAAGATTATTTATAAATTCCTGACTTTTCTAGATTATTTCCCAGTCATGTGAAATTCCCGCCACTCTCCCAGTTTTCCTAGTTTTCACGATTGGTAGACACCCTGATCTTATTTAAAAAAAATTAAAAAAAATTGATTGTCTGTAAAGTCGGTTTACGGATGATAGTTTAACGTGACGTCATAACAAAACATTGATGAAATGATTGCATACTTTTATGAATAAAATTGGATCATTTTTATTGAATTATCACTATTTTGTATGGATACAAAGAAGGAATGAAATGAAATCTACAGTTTAATTGATAAATTTACTTTTATTTGCACTCATTAATTCAAATATGTTTATTACTTTAACAAACAGATTATTTTTACTATAACTTTTATACATGTTTGCTATTTAACTTCTTCCAATCTGTGTTATTCTGTTAAGGATAGGACGATGACAGGAAAAGTAGGAAGCGAATGGGAGTGTTTCAAGTTTAATGTGCCTCAAAAAAGTCAAATCGATGGTTGTTCCAAACGAGTGGAAGAGAGATAGATGCGGCGCAATCGTACAATGAGCATAACGGGACAAAGCGTAACGGGACAATGAGTAATCCTTTTTCGTGCGTGCAGCCGACGTTCATCGATTTATTAGACGTCACGTCAAAAACACGACCTAATAGCTTGATGGTAGAAAATAAACATGGCACCATTTCCAAATGAAAGAAACAGAATATTAGCAGGAGAGCCAACACCAACAGTACTTTTCATGAACGTTTGTTATCATTTGTTAAACAATAAAATTAATATTCCAAACATTTATTTCAATTATAATCTTTTTTGACGTGCCGTCTAATAAATCAATGAATGCTGGCTGCACGCACGAAAAAGTGTCCCTTTACGCTGTGTCCCGTTACGCTCATTGTTCCGTTACGCTGTGTTCCATTACTCTGTCGGCGAGTGCAGTAATAATAGGTTATGTTACAATTGACTAAAAAATTATGGTGATTCATATAATTGATGATAGATATTTGATTACAGTTTATTTACATGAAAACTTGTTCATAATTATATTTAAATTTTATAGCTAAACGCCAGTTTTTAAAATTAATTACAAGTCATCTACACGTGAACTGTTTCGTCGACTGTTTATAAAGTTAAGTGAAAAGTTAATGTGGTTTTCATTGCTTATTACAACAACAATTTCGGAAATAAAGGTTAATTATTCTTGCATTTTAAAATCTGATTACTAGTATAATTTCAAGTATTTATTCTTTTATTATTAAAATAAAAATGATTCAATTTTATTCATAAAAGTATGCAATCATTTCATCAATGTTTTGTTATGACGTCATGTTAAACTATCGTCCGTAAACCAACTTTACAGACAACCAGTTTTTTTTAATATTTGGTTTGATAATCACAGATAATGACTAAGTTTTATCTGTCACCACTGTTTAAAGTTACAAATTACAATTAAATTATTTTTCCTGATACACAATATTTTTAACCATTTGGTATTTTGGTAACCGAACAGAACAAAAATTAATAATGTTTTAACTTTGAAATCAATAATGTTGTCTTTATGATGAACATTTGTACGTGAATTGCTATGACGTAAACAATGCTGAGCAGTTTTTTTAAAGTTATTTAGATAAGATAAAAAAATTAATTAAAACATGCCACCTTAAATGGATTCAGACATAACCATTATTTATTTATTTATTTATTTATTTAATATTTGTTGCATGCCTACCTACAGCTTATGGCCTTGGGTGGTAGGCACAATACAAACACAGATACATACAGACAGAACAAAACAATACAAAATACAAGACAAGCGTATAGTCATAGGTGGATATTGGGGAAAGGGGGGCCACGGGGACGCGTGCCAACCTCCCACCCCACCCCCCTCAGAAGGGTAAAATATACTCTGGACACTACGACTTCTGAAGTAATCAACTTGTACTATACTAGGTACAGACTACCAGTGCCCCCCCCCCCCCCCCCCCCCCCCCCCACTAATGACAAATCTGGAGTCAATCATTGTCCTGGGTTGGCAAAGTGATAGAGAGTAAAATTCTCAGAGTTTGAAATGTGACAAACCAAATATGGAGAAAGAAAAGAAGAAGAAGAAAAAAACACAAAGGTATTTCTTTACCAGCAACTAGCAAATGGCAGAATATTAGACGTGCCACTTATGTTCTGAAAACTCTTACAGGTAGCCTATTTTAAATTATACCTTACACAATTTTTGAACATGTTATTGTAATGAAATATTATCTGCTAGGTTACTATTATATATTTTTTTCTTTCAATTCACACCATGCACAATTTTGTTACAACTGAGAACGTGAAAAAAGGTGAGTGTTCTACTTTTTGCTTTACTCAGACATGCGTGCTTGCGGAGTTTACAAACCAAGAACATCACGAACCGTTGCCGAGCGAACGAAACAAATTAGGCAACAGTTTGCGACTTGCCCATAGAGCAACTATAGTAGAGTATACATACATTTTGTTTCTTACCTTTGTTTGGCTGATGATATAATAATTCACTTATCCATCAACAAAAACGATAACCAAAATCAACAAGAGTACACAAATGCGCGCCATTTTGGCCAGCCTAACAGGCCGCAATGTGTACAGCCATGTGCCGATTATAATCGATACGTCGATCATTGTGTACGCGGCGAATTGAACAATCGATATGCATATTGTATCGTGCTGCTGCGTGAAGAACAAACACGGCCAAAATTTCCAGACGATTTTTAAAAAATCCCTGACATTTCCCTGACTTTTCCCTGACACACGAAATTCCCTGACAATTCCCGGTTTTCCAGGTTTTCCAGGTCGCTAGACACCCTGCACGTGTAGAACACAAGTCTCCTGAGGATGTTTGTTGCGAAACCATGTATGCTGAAACTCACGTCAGAAATGAAGGCCGATATAGTGTGTCCCTACCATTTCGCCACTCGAGACCTGAGTTGGGCACCTCTAGACCCCAAGATATAAATAGGTTGATGCGCCTAGAGAGACACTTGAAAGGTGACTCAAAGCTCAAACTGATTTACTCAGAGTTCATGGAAGACTATCTTGCCACGGGTCACATGGAAAAGGTTCCAGATGATCAGATTAATGTGACGCCAGCATATTATATCTCCCACCATTGTGTCGTGAAGCCGGAAAGCTCAACCACAAAGCTGCGGGTAGTGTTTGATGCGTCTGCTAAGAGCTCATCCAGTGTCTCATTGAATGACACACTGCTAACCGGCCCCAACCTGCAAAGATACATTTTTGACCTACTGTTGAATTTTCGGCTACATGCCTTTGTGTTTACGGCAGATGTTAAACAAATGTACCGTCAAATATCTGTTCTGCCCCAGCACCAGGACTACTAAATGTCGAAGATGTGGTTACCGGTTCTCACTCTCTTGAATCTGCTCTGGCCATCCAAAAGGACCTTCGATCTCTTCTCGCCAAAGGGGGCTTCAAGTTGAGGAAGTTTAAGAGCAACCATTCAGCGCTCATAGACTGGCTTCCATCTGAAGATGCTGATATGTCCTAATCATTTTGCTATCGCACTGGGTTGCTGAATTATAAAGATGTTATGTTGTGGGCGCCACCACGTGGTTCGTGGGCACGTGGACCCGGCGAGACTCTTTCTCCTGGTCGTGACGTCGCCCGTGTGGGGCGAGACACGCAACCCTATTCACCTACGGTGGCCCTAACACCCGCTCTCAGCGTCGTGTACGCTATCACCATGAAACAATTATCCCAAGTGGGCTCTAGGCGTCCCACACGCCATACACTCCTAAGGGCACACGTGGTTAGAATGAAAAGATGGAGACTTCAATGCGCCCGAGTTTTATTCACTCCTTCCTCTTACATATTTACTTATTAAGCGGTTAAAAAGCCAACGGCATGAATCAGCTTAGAGGAGGGCCAGGTCACCTCGTGGCCTGACCTACGATTCGCAACGCAGTCGATTTCAAAAGTCCGTCTGAGCGGAAAAAATATTTACGTTAAAGAGTCTTCCACCCGGAGTAGGCCTCGAAGCGGTTAAAAGCGATTCAGAAAAATTATTACACGGCCGGATGCTAAATGATCAGTTCTTACCAAGTATTGAAGGCGACGAGGTACAGCACGCGTCCTACTCCGGGCGGTTCCAAGATTAGACTACCTGGCTAGGGGATGTCATGGCGCCTCCTTCCGCTCCCGTTACCGTTAGCTGTTCAATTTACGTTTTTACTTACAATGAAATATGAATAAACATTTAGTAAACCAGTATTGATTAAGTTACTGCCTCTGCTCCTTCCACCTAATTAACAAAGCTAAATAAAAGAATTACAATAATGAAAAGTTAATTTGGTAGTTCTCTTAGCGGTCGCTTGTGGCGCTGTAACGTCTGTTTAGAAAAATGGACCTGCAAACATACGACCCTTGGGAATTAAAAGATAAAATAAAGGTTGACAATTCTTATTTAATAATTAGGATTTACGGGGAAGCCGCACCGACTCTAATTACTGGCCTCTTGTATGGCCGCAACACACACACTCACCTACACACGCTCGCCGTCGGCGGGACGTTTGAAATAGAGGGTGCTGGTGGGGGGAGAGGGGTGCTGCCGTGGACGGGTCACATCGGGCTTAGGAGGGGCGTAGCCCTGGACGACGTCAATTTGATCTGGATCCTGAGAGTCAAGTTGTGGTCAAGGTCTTATGACTTCAATAGAACCCAGCCTCGGACACCTTCTCCTATGTAATCCGAGGCCACTAGAGTCTTGTTACGAAGAGGAGCATCCTTGCCAACATAGCCAGAATATTTGATCCTCTAGGATGGCTTACTCCACTGCTAATGTTTGCAAAGCACCTATTACAACTGTTGTGGGTGCGGTCCATTGACTGGGATGATCACCCCCCCCCCCCTGATCTTGTTTCTCAGTGGGATTATTTTAGCCGGGAGCTCCCTCGGTTGTCTTCCATTGCTGTCTCTCGGTTCATTAAGGGTCCAGAAGGCTCTACCTATCAGCTGCATGGTTTCTGCGATAGTTCTGAGATTGGTTACGCGGCCGTGGTGTACCTGCGCATAGTGTGCCCGGATGATGGAACCATCATTCGTCTACTGATAAGAAAATGCAAGGTTGCACCAGTCAAAAGCCAAACCTTACCTCGCCTGGAGCTTTGTGGAGCATGATGAAGAGAATAATTATTTTAAGTTGTAAACGGGAAAACGTATAATGCAGGAATCTCTTAAGTGAATTTTACTGCATTACAAATATCCCTACCTAAACATATTAATAGAGATGGGTCGAGTCTTGGTTTATCGAGTCGAGCCGAGCCGAGTTGGGTCAGATTGACTCGACTCGAAAACCGAGTCACATATTTTATCAAGTTCGAGACTCGAAACACGTTTCGAGTTAAGTACCAGCATCGTGACATTATAGCACTTTATTATAGGTTGTCTTAACGTTTTCGCTTAGTCATTAATACAGTAAGAAATGATAATGACCTTTAAACAAAACAAATCCCGTGCAAACCTAACCTTGCCCGCTACCGTGCTACGGCGCTATAATAGGTACAAGTGCAACCAAACCTAGGCCTACCTTCATTTATGAAAGTGACGTCGTAACGTAATTTTGTCGATAGTGGCGACAGTTTATAGGACAAAATTATGTCACATGACCATTTTATATTAAAAAAAAGCTTGGAAAACAGCGTGCACTGTTTTCATTTTGTTTTTCATCCCGTGTTTACTTCAAATACGGTACCGCATTTGTTTACAAAATACGTCAATGGATTTTCACTGAAGAAAAATTTGTTGCAAAACGCACATATATTAATAATCATCACGTTTATTGTGGCCTGTTTATAATAACTCGTATAAACAAGAGATTTCCGTAACCTAAAAATAAAAACAAAAAATAATTATATTGTAATATTTAGTAAATAACACCAAGCCGTGATGCGTGAAAATGGCTGCGTGTTAGGCCAGCCAGCCTTGCATTTTGGAACTAAATTTAGCTGTGCTCCGCTACGCAGCGCTGCGTGTCAATAACGTTTAGGATAAAATTACTTTCTTTTTGTTTGAATAAAATATAATAATAACAACGCTCATGCATTTTTATTTGGCAATCAGTTACTGATCGCCAAATCAAATGCATGAAATATTTATTTAAAAACATATTGATATTCTTGTAGTTGTAACAAGTTCCGGGCGATTAATCTTGCCGCGGAAAGTGTATTTACATTGAGAATGTGACAATGTGACAAGGCCTATATCCCCTGAGCTGTTTGTTCGTGTGGGGATCTGCCGGTGGATAGGAAAAAAAAAGTTACGTAACTCGGGAAGCCTTATTTTCACAGAAGAAAGAGCCAAACTCCCGATCGTACATCTTCGTTTTCTTTTTGTTCATTGTAAATAAAAATGGCGGTGTTGATAAAAGGAAATATCATAAACAAGGCAACGGTATTTATTTGTACGCCGCCATATTTTTCGTTTGCAGTGTGTCCGTGAATGTTTATTTTGGACAACTCATGATAACTATGGTCAATTAGGCTACATTATAAATACTTTAAAACATTGTGGACGGTTGATATGGTTAGGATAGCTACATTAAAGATACTGTGAAATCTAGTTGAAATAAAGCTTAGTTTTTTATATTTAAATAACAATGATTTGAATGAATCATTTAAAATATTTAAATAACATAATGATTTGCTAATTAATCATTTAAAATATTTAAATAATGCAGATGCATCTTGGATACACAATTTTTATATTAATGGGTGTAGTAATATTTTATTTATCATATTCGATGCAAAAAATTATAAAATTATGAAACTCGAACTGACTCGACCTCTTCAAAAATTTTGTGACTCGAACTCGACTCGACTCGAAATATGAATTGCTAAACTCGGCTCGACTCGACGCCAAAAAACCTCAACTCGTCCATCTCTACGATATTAAGTTAAACTAGTCTAGTCGTACCATGTAAGCCGTGCTTTAAAGTAACACTGAAATCAGTGAAAGTATTAAGACACTAATGGTAAAACATAATTACCGTCTGGCAGTGAGAACGTCGCTGTATCCAGGATGACGTCCTTGGCTACATCGTTGAACATGAACTCGTCCTGATACTCCTTGAGGTACTGTGTGGACCTTGCCTCATCCAAGAACAAGGCGTACACACGCTTTATGTCTTCTATGGCAACCTGCACACACATACACATAGCTATGTAAAAAATATTGTTTAGCAAGACTTGTAGGAAAAACTGTTATTTTACATTCAAGGTTATATTAAATTGGAAGTCTTATATTGGAGGTCATCGTATGTTCAAGTTTGGTTAATATTTAAGATTGTCTTACATTCTGAAAACTCAGATATCTTATACTAATTGAAAAATATAGTGCAAGATGGTACTTCATAACCTGGCTCTAATTCATTGAGCAGGCCTTTGAATCCGCGATCCTCTACAATGCTGTATAGCTGAAAATCACATGCCATCATTACACCAATTTTCCTGTCAATTATGTTTTTTCTAGCTTCGCTAACGTTTTGTTTCTTTGTGACAGAGTCTTGGATTGATAACTGTCTATGAGAATTTTCTTTTTGTTTTGTAGCTTTTTCCCTTTGTTAATTCCAAATAATCCTTTTCGGCGGCTGGATGAAGTTTCAAGTGTTGCAAGAGACCACTTATTGAACAAGTCGGCGTCTGAATACATTTTTTGCACACTTTGCACTCACCTCACCCTTTCGTTTTTCGTAAAATTTCCAGAACTATCAGCCATTCTAATAATTACATGTACGTATCAGCGCTCAAAATAACTTAAAAAAAAAAACTGGTACGATCATTTATTTCCCGGTAATTTAAACTAAACTTAACCCCAAAAATAAAATAAACAAGGTATTGAGCTCTTTCCATAGATTATGGGACACACAAACAGTGAGTGTTCACTTCTTGCCGTATTTGTGCCGTTGTTGCTAGCGATCCAAGCGACGTTATTTCAAAATATGGTATATTTTTAAAGTGAGACATGTATTGGTGTTCGTTTGAATTGTGAAACGTCACTGTTTTGAAAAATTTTTACGTGAACGTGGAAAATAAACAATAGAACAACACTGTGTTATGTCGGCATGTAGTAACGGATTCAAGTTTTTATTTTTAGTACCTAGTAGCTCTTTTTTTCGAGTGTCAGTAAAAACTTCGCTTTATTTAAATGCATAAATAGACAATCAGAGCTAAGCAATACAAATTCTAGAAATTCTCGGAAATTTTAAAATGTTCTCGAGACGAAATTGAGAATATTTTGATCTCCATAATTTCTCGATATTACCGAGACTCGCACGTCTCTAGAATAATACTAATGCAGTCTGAGATTCATGTAAGACTTTTAAATATCTGTTACATGTATAGTTAGTCCATTTTAAACTATCCTGACAAGTTTAAACTAAAATGTATTTTGCTAAACAGTTACTGAA
The DNA here is from genome assembly GCF_032445375.1 of Bacillus rossius redtenbacheri. Classification (NCBI taxonomy): domain Eukaryota; kingdom Metazoa; phylum Arthropoda; class Insecta; order Phasmatodea; family Bacillidae; genus Bacillus; species Bacillus rossius. The sequence goes on along the minus strand of NC_086330.1, from coordinate 293,624,926 downwards.
CTAGCGAATGCCAGTTAAGTGTCCTGAATAACATAGAAACCTTAAGCAGTGACTAAATATGATAATATAAACCATGGATAAATATTATTACTGTTTTAATATCAGTTTTTAATGCAGAACAGTGTCCTTTATGCTTACTTGTAATCAGGATTTTAAATGTGATTTATACTTGAAGTTCATCATAGTGTTTTCAAAAGAAAAACTAAATCACAATAGCCAGATAGGGCTTTGATCAGGTGATAGCTGGGTGTGCAATGTTTGTTGTGCAATTTGCTTGTCTAAATTAGGGGAGTGCCAACACTAAAACCGTTATCACTGAATGTAACTATTGTCTTGATCCATCAAATGCAAGTAAAACTACAAGGTATATAATATTCCCCACCCCCCTCCAGAAAAATAGCACTGTTAATTAAAAATTACAAATTGTAAGCAAAGTTGTTATTTTTAAGTAATTCAAATTTTACAATTATTAGCACCTAATGAAAGTTAAAAATGAACATAGCTTTTATACTTCAAGACAACAGGGAAAAAATACGTAAAAACCAGGATACATAAAAAGAGGGAAGTGTTTGAAAAACATTTTTATTCACACTACGATGGAAACAATACGCAAATACACACCACACTAAATAAAATGTCGGAGATGCTTATATTTCTATATATTAACTAGAACTTCATTATTTCTAACGGTAAAACATTAAATCCAACAAATATTGCAGTAATTCACCATTATTTAAAGTTTGAACATGAAAATTTAGGTTCTTGAGTAAGAGATGGGAATGATGAAGCATTTCAAAATGTCCACTTTTTATGGTGAGATTATACTACACAATTAATATTTGTACTTTGTGTATAATCACGTGTTAACATAATAATTTCAGATTTATCGAAAATAATTCTATGTAATGTATGTAATTTTCTTTTGAATTTTTTTTTTTCCATGGTCCTTAAAAGGCGAGCAGGTGCGGTGGTTTGCCAGTTGCGTAATAGTTAGAGAGACAGAGAGTTCAGTAGCCATGAGAAAGGACTAAAGTTTGTCGGGGTGCTGTTGCCATGCACCTGTATTGGCTGGTATTTTTGATTGGTTAAAAATTATGTCACCAGACTTTGTGCTCTTTTCTTGTAAATTTTGCCACAAAAGCCTAGTTAGGAAATTTGGGTTAGGAAATTTGTGTAATGCTAGGTTTCCTGAGGGTTGTGCTGTGATTGGTTGGAGAGATCTTGCACTTGCCACTTCTCTCGGGCGGTGCACCGTTGCACTTAACCTCGTTAGTATGTGTCTGGTCGAGTTATCGGTAGGTCGTGTGTTGACTGATGACTCACAAATAACATATTAATGTAAGTTATAGAGAATTTTGTGGCGGTGGTCGAGGCCCCAGCATATTTAAACAACCTTTTTTTTCGTTTATGGAACTGTAACTAGAATTTTTTTGACCACAGTCTGTATTAGCCCAAAACAAGAATGAAAGAAAATTCGTCCATTGTTCCGAGGACGTGAGTCCGTCTGCATGTACAGGGAACTCATGTAAACCACGGGATTTACTTGCAAACTATATTTTAATAGTTATTCTTCGGTGCCTGCGGACAGTCAACTTGCTTGTTTTTGAGTCAGTGAAGAGGTTATGTGCGTTTTGCTTATAAATTCTACACGTATTTGTTCTCGTGTTCTGAAAATGGAAGCCATGAAGACTCGTGAATATTGGTGAGATATTAATAAACAAAAAAGGAAAAAATCAGTAGTTTGTGTCTGAAAGAAGTTATTTCTGTAACCAACAGTTAACAGTAACATTTCATCTGGAACTTACATATTTTTCACGCCCAATTTATTTTTGCATGTGTTCACGAATGTGTAGACAATTATTTGAGCTAGTCGGGAAGCCCTGGAGTGTGACAATGTTAATAAAAAATTTATGGGTGGCCAATTTTTTTTTTTTCAAATTCAGATTATATACAGTACAGAAAGAACTAAAGGCCAATTCAAATTATTTCAGGTTACCCTTGATGCTGGAATCCTGAATTTGGCTACATATGATACACATAATGCTAGCAGCAGCCTGGTGACAAGGAGGTGTAACGTGGCCTGACCTCGGGGTGTTTGCGCCGCCGGGCCACAAGGCTGGCCGTGGTAATCAGCTGGATGGAGTAGCGCAGCGATGTCTCCATGGCTATGCGCGTCAGCACGAGGAGGGCGTCGTCGCTGATCTCGCAGTCCTCCTCCTCGCATCTGCGCAACACAACAATTCATTTACAGCATGTCTACAAGAACCTGGTGAACCAGCTTCAACACGTTTTCAGAAGATTTGACTATAATTTCCTTACAGTTTTTTTTTCCTGCGAGGAACGGTGCTTGCGCAGCCGGATGCGTAGCGCCATGCATGTCCAGCACGATGGGAAACAGGAGCCCGGATGTAATGAAACACGCAGCACCTGCATCGGGCGCTTGGGGTCGTACACGATAATGCAGTGTAGGTGGTGTGATGTGTCTGGCTGCAGTGGCCTGACCAAATGGTTTAAAGTTTAAATTATAAGGACTACATGGGGTGCATAAATTAAAGAAAATTAAAGCTGAGCCTCTTGATACTCATCAAAAACATGAATAAATAAAAAGTGTAAAAGTGCATCAAGGAAATTCCTAATTTTCAGTACAATTCTTTAATCTCCAAATCCTGTTTTATAAAATATCTTGGTGTCAATCACGATTCCAAATTATATTTTCACAAACATGTTGATTTATACTCTACTTCTCGAAGAACATCTGCCCTTATATATAAATACCATTACAAACGTAGGCGGCACGAGTGCGACGCACGCCAGGTGCCTGGCAACCCCGCACGACCACTGACATCAAGCGTGCATTCCTTCGGGGATTACAGCAGCCCGCTCTCACCCCCCCCCCCTTTACCATCATGCTCTCCCTCCTTATCACCGTTTTCTATCCCCTGGCGGTCTGGGAATTCCGCGTGGAGTGGCATGAATAAAAATCGTTATTCTGGATACTTCGAGCATCGAGTTGGCCAGGGATGACATGACACGTCACAACCACTTCAGTCGGTTGCAGTAAGATTGCCAAAGGTATAAATGTGACGATGCCGGCCTCACGGGAGTTCAGAGAGTAGTGTGGAGTGGAGTGGAGTGGAGTGAAGTGCGAGTTCGGCGAGGACAAGAGGACCTCCCCCCCTACCCTTGTGGGCGGCATGACGGGAACGTGCCAGTGTGGTGACTGAGTGGTGCGAAACTGTGTGTGCTAACAGGTGCGAGGAAAGGGGTGAACCACTGTTGAGCCTAGCTCCAGTGAGGAGTGTATACTGTGGACTGGACAGATATTTAGTGATTAACCTGTTTTATAGCATAATCGTCACACGCGCATAATCATTGCACCTATATTTTAGGGCGTCAAAATTTGGATAAAAAAAAACCTCTCACATAAACGTTGCATTATGTTTTGGTCCCGCTATTAGATTCCGAGAGCTTTGTGTAGGTATCTTTTCTGTATAAAACAATGTGTTTTAAAGTAGAAATTTAAAATTTATTCGGACATTACCACTTACTTATTTAATTAACGGAAATACAAAGTTGTCTGATGTGTAAAATTTCTTTTAAAGACGTTTTTTAACGTTATAACCTTAATCTGTTCGTCTGCGTCGCCGCGGTGTACCGCTTATAAAAATGTAGCCAGCACTAGTTGGCATCATTCATGTTTGGTTATGTTGGCTTCCCGTACAGAGCGCACGCACGTAGTCAAATATCTATACTGATATCTCGCCAATTGCATGCAAGGTACGTTCTCTGTCGAGAGCTGAGTTAACTACATTTGTTGACCCGCTCTCTTTCGTGGTATGTACTACGACGATAGTTATGCGTTAGTTCAGGCTCACATTCACATTTTGTTTTTCTATTTAAAGTTGAAGAAAGGTTTTTGTTGCATGACTTATTAATTTAAATTGTTCGGTGTGCTTTTATACACTCCACTATTTATTAAACGTACTTTCCATGAAGGGGTTTGGTTTTAAAGAATAACTTTACCTAACCAAAAAAAAGTTTTTTTCCCGCATAAATGTTGCACCCCCACTTTTCCAACTTGATTTCAGTATAAAATGTGTGACGATTATGCGATAAAACATGGTAATGAACAGTCATTTTTAAGTGCGAGTGATTTGTGAACAGATGTAAAGTGTGGTGATTTAATTAGTAAGGTAAATATTAGTAGTAAATAAAACTGTTCAAAAATTAATTGGCGTATCCTTATGAACCTTTTTTGCCTACTCGTAACAATATATTACTTTTCATGAAACTAATTGTGACCTAATTATGTCCCTCTATTTGGCATTAATCAAATCTAAATTAGAATATTGCTCAATTATCCGAAATGACATCAAGATGGCTGACATTGGAAAAATAGAAAGTGTACACAATAAAATGATTCAACTAGTTATTACAAAGAATTTCTTGGCTTCAAATCTAACTTCCCTCGTAAATTACAGAGCCTATTTAGACTTGATATTTTTGTTCATAATTGTTATACAGTGAAACCTCACAAATACAAACATAAGGGGACAATTTGTGATAACGAGGTTTGTAATAACCATACTTCCCCATGTTGCACAAACATATTTTTGTACATAATGTCAAAACAAAAGAAAAATATGTGCATTATTATAGTACTATGTACTACAATCCTGCATAAGAGCATTCTCTTAACTAAAAACATAGTTAGCCTACATAAAAATTTAACACAAAATTATTTACAATTTTGAATGGTATGTTGTTACAACTTATTATGTATCTAATAGATCACTATGAAGATATAGGTAAAAAAAAAAATAACTATTTGGTTTGCTTCTCATTTTTTTAAACATACTTTGGACAAAGCCACATAACTGGTCAAAGGCTTTGATTGTTTCAGTGTCATATTGCAGGAAAGTGTAAACTGAAGGAAAACTCTTATTAAACTACATACTATAATACACAATAAATACCTCATTTCTTGTATGTATTTTTTTTTCATTGTATACTTTCACTTTACATTAAAGAAATATAATGTATAATAGCCTACTAATACACTATTAAAATTGTAGCCTTGCCCAAAATACATGACATAATAACAGGGTGGCTACCAAACTGTAAAGAATAAATTCACTAACTTTTCCAGGACAATCATTTTTATTCCCTCACCATGTGTAACAATCTCCTCAATTTTAAGCGTAAAACCTTCTTATTTTTGCATATTAACTAACTTATCAGATAACATACACAAATATATGTCAAACCAAAATCAGACAAACAATAATAGTCACATAATCCCACACACTTACCGTATTTACTCTGTCATGATAATTTGTTACATTTTGAGGTTTAGTTAGTAAAACAAACATAGACACTATTTATACACACTTTTAAGAAACCATTTTTGAGAGGTCTGTAATTTTCATGTCAATTATTTGTCTCTGAGCTTCAAGTAATATCCTAGCACTTGTTTTTTATTTATTTATATTTATTTGTGTTCCATTGAGCGTTCTTTTGGTAGAAACCATAAGGCTATGGAACATGTCAATTACATATCTACAGTTATATATATACATACAGTTTAACATACACAGTTTTAAATACACCTTAGCTTTCTTTTCTACAAGTTACCTTATTTACTCTGTCATGATATTTTGTTACATCTTGAGGTTTATTAGGTAAATCACACGCACTATTTATTCACACTTTTAAGAATCCATTTTTGAGAGGTCTATAATTTTAATGTTAATTATATTTGCCTCTCTTTGAGCTTCAAGTAACAGCCTTGCTTTCGTTTCTACAAGTTCCTTCAAATCGTTACTTGCTTTCTTCTTTATTGCTTTCGAAGCATCCTTCTGCAGATCTTCTTTTTGGCATAAATCAGCAGCTTCCTTTGAGCGTGCACGAGCATTTCTTGCAGCATGAATCAAACTTTAGGTTATTGTAATGTTGGACACTCCTCCTGCTGCTTTAACAGCATCATACATCATTGGCCTAGCGATTAGACTCTCTTCTTTCAGGTTTTCCACCACACAACTGCATTGACTATAAAACCTCGTTCAACATTGCTATTACCATGTGACAGCACCATCACAAGCTTCATAACTTTGCATAAATACTTTGTATTGTCATTACACAAACTCAGCCAGAAGTGATCAAGCCTCTGTTGATTTCGTAAATAGCTGTGTAACAATGCTGTAACACCAGGGCGTTTGCATAGATCCCTGTACTCTGAAGCAGATCGATCTGCACACAAACCATCAAGTAGTTTGTTGTCAACTAAAATTGACAGGAGTGTTTCAAGGCATTTGGATGCCACATTCACCTCAATAACCACAGCTGGGTCAAAACAGGACAAAGCTTTAGTTACTTTGAGCTTCAAAGCTGATCTTTCAAAAATATTTTTTGTGATTGTCTTTAAACACATTAACATTTTACGAAAGACAAGAATGTCAAGGTCTGTGACTTGTTTAGTACCCCTAACCTCTCTACATTTCCTAATGGCACTTCTAGTAGAATGCCCTATCTTTACTTCTTTCACATTCAAGAGGTTTTCTGATTTATCTGTGTCCAGCTTGGTGAGGGAACACTTTTCCAGCACATCGGACTTCATAAATCTGTCCATTATGTTTCTGCAAGTTGACGACAATGCACAATGCAAAAAAGAGGCCATTGGAGCATCGCTTTGAAACTCTTCTTAGGAATAGTTCTATGTCTGAAGCCACAGTTTTGAAGAAGGTAAGTTTATCACCCAGTAGAGGATCTGCGACACATTTTTCAACAATAGTGAAGCTGGCAGATTGGTTGTATTTCTTTTCTTTCAAAGTCGTTTTCACAAAGGTTACAACATTAGGTAACATTTCTATTGCCCTCTGAGCTACAACTTGATTCTCTAACCACCTAACAGAGCAAAATTTCTGTGGAAACAGAGTACTGGAAGTCCAAGTAGTATAGTCTGCTCGACATGCAGGAGAAAACTAAAACAAATTATACAAGGCTCACAGAAACGTGACAATATTCCAACCTGTGACTGTGATTCCAGCCTTAAATGCACAGTGCAATGTATGCAGTCCACAACTGCCCATGTCCAAAATCACTTGTTCAATTTCATCTTCTTTCATCGAAGCTTTCTAAACCCTTGAGAAACTCTTTATTAACATTTGGACCATCCATAGAAACTTGGACCAATTTCTTTAGGAATGGTCGAGCACAGCCCAAGAAAGCACTAAGTAAGTCATGTGCAGTGGTATGGCCAAGAAATACTGAAGTCAGATACCGAGTTATGGCTTCTCCTCTGACTGTGTCCCAAAAAAATATTTTTTATGATGTCCATTTGTTGTTTGTTTGATACTTTATTTAGACTCTAGTCAAATCCTACCGTAACATGATCAGAATCTCCAATTACCTGCAAGAGCTCATTTTCGAAATATGGACTTAAATCATACAATATTAAGTAACCATGTTTAGCTCACTGTAGTTTAATTTTCTCTGCAATTTTACTGTCCGGAGCAGACATACCCATAGATTAGTGTGTCGTTACAGCATGAAGAGTAAAAAGTCATTCAGCCTTTGTAACGTCTTCCCCCAACACAAAATAGTCCAGTTGTTTGTTTACGAGCTGCTACTGGCTGTGGATTATCAAAAGATAGGATAGACTTTTCATTTCTTACCTCCTGAGTGGTAGTGTACTCCAAATTAACCTCTTGAGATGGTTTACTTTCAAAGCTGACAGTATCCCTTGCAGGAAAAAATGCAGCAAGGGGCATAGATACACTTCCTACAACCTTAAGGTGTTTCTTAGATTCTGAGTGACTCATCACCGCTCGTCGCCCCATGTTACTTAAAGAAAATGTTGTCCGGCATAGTTTACATTTTGCTGAATGTGGAGATCCTTCAACTTCTTCCAGACAAGAAAACTTTGGATCGTAAAGCCAAAACTGAAACTGCACTTCTTCCTTGCAGACGACATGCTTGCCTCTAAAACAGAGTATTACAAAACTATTAAATGTTTTAACCATTCTTAAGGGGGATGGAAAGGTAAACAGCAGTTCAAATGACTCAAATGTATAATTATGTACAAAATTAGAACTATTATCTTTCCATTGCTCTTAAACATGAATTTCAAGTGATAGGCATAGATTAGTCCACTGCAGGGTAAATATTAAGAGTAGGCCTAGGTACTTATTGTATACCGGCTAACCTATTGATAATAGAAGCATGGCTTATTAATGAAAAATGCTTCTTTCGGTCTGAAAACATATTGTCATTTGTCAATAAAGAAAACGTTATCTTACCAATGTTTATTTTCTTCGGTTTTTCGGAGATTTTCAAAGCCCCCCCCCACCATATAGTTTCCAAGTTCTTCAGGCATGTTTGCAAATCTCCAAAAAACTGCAAAAATAGACATCAATAAGGTAGTTTTCTTTAATTGATTAATTTTCACGAAAGATTTATTTTTCATTAAAAAAAAAAACTATGCTGCTAATGTGCTACATAATATCAATAGTTTGGCTGGTAGACGATGAGTAGCTACTCTTAATATTTACCTTTCACTTTTCTTATCCTGTATTGGAATTCATTAAAAAAAAAAATGGTTTACTCCATAAAAGTAATGGGCTAAAAATTTGAATACAACCCAATAAACACTTTAACTCAATACTCACCTTTACTCTTAGCTTTCAGCAACGGCAATATTCTTCCCAAGCCCACGCGTTCATATCTGATCCCCCGCACATTTTTTTTTATCTTTTCTTCTACTTCTATTCTCTCCTTTTTATCTTCAGAACAAAGCCCGACTAGCTTACTAAATAATACTGAAAACCTGTACACGCCACTATTCAAAACGTTTACACAAAGAGGACAGCAAAATAAAATAAATAGTACATCTGAAAAGTAAAACGCAGAGAAGCACTACACGACTGGGAACAAAAAAAAAGCACACACGTTTTCATCCCAAAACGTTCGTGTACCACAGTTGCCAATAATACGAGAAAAAAAAAAACTATCTCGGTCATCTCGGTGTACTATGAGCTATAAAACTAGTAAGCATAGAATAATTTGGTAACGTACCATGACTATGGTGGCAATACAATGATGCGTGTGTGTGCGCGCGCGCCAGCCAGTTGTTATCAGCAACGCAAACACAGCAAAGAGTTTTTCATGGACCCGTGACATCAAAAAAGGCTTCATTAAAATGTCAAACTTAGTATAAATTATAGTATTCAGAATTTCAGTTAATAAATTGCTACATACAATTAACGAAGACTATGAATAATATTAAGCTGCAAAATGCTGCAGCAGGAACTTTAAACAAGATTTAATTTTTTCCCTGACTATTTGAAAAATTTCCTGACTTTTCCATGACTTTTCCCTGCTGGCAAAATTCCCTGACTTTTCCCGGTTTTCCCAGTTGGTCGCCACCCTGAACAAAACCACAAAAGTTTAAATTTATTTTTGATTAAATTAATTCATCTTATTTGCATTATACGGTTAAATAAGCATATACAAAAAAAATTAGGTGTTTAAAAAGTTTTCAAATGAAAATATACATATCAAACAAATACATACTCTACATATGCATTTAATCTTAATTTTAGTTTACCCTCTATAACTAGTAAATAAATATTACGAAATAAAAATATTTTGTATCAACAACAAACTGTCCATAAACACAGTGACCTAAACGCGATGTAGCATACAGATAATTATCATTGTAGTACACACCAACCATGAAAGAGCACGGGCCTTCAAATTAGTTCACTTGGCAAGAGACAAAGCCTGTGCGCTGAATGCAATTGGCGAGCTATCGATATTGATTCTCAACTACGTGCTCGTACTCTATACATGCATCAATCTAATCAAACACGATGCCAACCAGCATTCCACCTCCACTACGGCAACCGAAAAGATAATTGAAAACATGTCTGAAAGAGAATTTTCACATAGGACAACTTCGTTTTCCTGTTACTAAATAGTAAGTAAAAAGGTAATTTTCTAACGAAAAATGGATTTCAACTAAAAAAAAAGTTTTATATGAGAAACAAAGTTTTTGGGAAACTTCAACATCAAGAATAATAACATACATCGTACAGCTTATGGATAAAATGGCAGAAATTAAACATTTGATCATATCTTATGGGAAATTGTATTGTGTGAGAAAGTCTTAAATGAGTTCTACGTAAAAATAAAACCCGGTTTTAACATAATAAATAAAACATGAATATAGCAGGAACAAAGTAATTTTCAAGGTATAATTTGAGGATAAGTATTGCATTACATTTAATGACATGTAAATGGGACCTAAAGAAAATGTTCTTAATTGCGGGAAACATACTTACCAGAACGCAAATACAAGGTTTCACTTTAATGCTTTGTATTACCAGATCTTAATTAAACGTGAAACTAGTTTTGGGCTACAATGAAACTTCAAATGACATATTATCTGGTATTTTTTAATACACACGAATTAACACTGAAAATCATATACACGTTGCCAGGGACTTAAACAGGTTTGTAATAATAAGGGTTTTGGATTAAACAATATCGTATTGAGTTTCACTGCATTTATAAAATAAAATGCAGTTATCTTCTTGGAAATTCTGCCTTCAGAATTCCCCAATTCAATTCCAATCTATATTCAACATTGTGTACTGTTTATAATAAAAATTAAATTATTTATAAAATTATTTCAAACTAAAATAAGCTTAATATGAAATATAATAGTTTATAAACTTATGTACAATTTTAATTGGAACATATAATCTTTAGCTAATATTTTCTTTTCATGGTTTTAATTAAATATCTTTTATTTATTTTGTATCTACCATTGCTCTTTAATATGTTGTCCTGTTAATTTACTAATTCATTGTTCTCATGTTATTGGTACTGTATTAATTATATACCG